>NC_059216.1:16504698-16814698 GCF_020615455.1 Coregonus clupeaformis
TATTGTTTTTACTTGTTGCAATAACACAGTAGCTTCACTCGCTGACCACCAACATGATCAATTACTGTAAAGGTATCAATACACAGATGCTAAATTCACATGAATCACAGGATTAATGTTCCCAAGGTCCATGTAAAAGCTTAGAATAATACACTATACAGTAATGTGATGCTGAATATTTCAGAAGCAAATGTGGAATTTAACAGGGAGTAAAGCAGTCAATCATAAGCTAGTGTATAGTTAGTCATCATAATACATGTTTGGAATAGTCCTGTAGGATTTAGAGATAGTTTAAAATGAGATTTTTTACCTGACAATGGTGTTTTTGTGCTGCGTATACAGAACAAGACGCTCTTCCTGGATCCATATCTAGAATTCAAGGGTCAGCTTTCAAGTGCATGTGAATAAAGAAGATGTACCTAGATAATGGCAGCTAGCTGTCCTTATTTCTGACATGGTGAGAAGGCTAATGGAGAGTGGGAAAGGATGTCACGGGCCATGGAGATATGGACCTTTGGCCCGGCTCCTCGCTCCCCTCTTCTCTCAACAAGACTAAACTTGTTTTCTCATCCCAGAGGTGGGAACGCCAGCAGATGACCAGGGGTCAGCCTAGCACGCAGGCATTCATTTTTCATCACCATATTTTATTTGGGTAAATAATCAAGCTACCCTATGGCAGAAAGCAGTTTATAAATCTTGGATTGGAAAATAAATGCATGGGATTTAGAAAAACAGGACTTCCAACCAAAAAGCAATGTGTTTATGTTTTTGAGGCTTCTCGACCACACATGTGACATCTGAGTAAGTAACCTGTGTGCATCTGAACTTCCCTGACTGAAAAGGCTGCATGTAGGTCCACTATACATGGGACTAGAGAGTTTGTTTATGCAGTTAAGGGACAGTGAAAGTGTTTGTTGTCATTCATGTGTCTTAGTTAGAGCAAATAAACAATGGTTTATTTTCAACAATTCCATCAGACATTTCAGAGGGGAAACCTGCAATGCCAGAAGTAGAATACCTTAATAATAATAATAATAATAATAATAATAATAATAATAATAATAACTGTATTTGTATAGTGCTTTTCAATACAAGTAACTAAGTGCTTCACATCATAAAATAATTAAATTAAAGTACTAACAAAGAAACCAAAACAAGAGGAAGGAGAAGAAAAAAGATAGATAGACATTGAAATCATACCTTGTTTTTTTTCAGGAAACCCTGCCTTTGATGGTCTACCTGCCTCATGTCAGGGAACCTTGGGGAAGCGCCTATGTCTCAGTGGGGGTGAAGCCAATTCGTGCCACTCATAATGAGTTCCACTGGGGAGGACAGGAGGGCATCGCAGGCAGGAGTGCCCACAGGCCTTTCATTTTGGCTGAGTTGTCTTCCAGCTATCATCTTTTTAAAAACCATGTGTGCTGGTCATGTTTGCTGGTCAAAAACCATGTGTGCTGGTCATATTCCTGGAGTTTACGGGATAACCTTTAAAAACATGTTTAGCGCAAATGGCTTCCTAAAATCACATTGGATTAATATTTGAATGTTTTGGCAGGACATCAAACACATTACTCCTGTGAT
This sequence comes from Coregonus clupeaformis, assembly GCF_020615455.1. Taxonomy (NCBI): domain Eukaryota; kingdom Metazoa; phylum Chordata; class Actinopteri; order Salmoniformes; family Salmonidae; genus Coregonus; species Coregonus clupeaformis. The sequence goes on from NC_059216.1 coordinate 16,506,280, forward strand.
ATGCTTTACTGGGATATTTATCAGCTTCCTAAGATACAGTAAATGTCAACCTTTTGATGAGCCTTCATGGTTGAATTGCTGCAAAGAAACCACTACTAAAGGAGACCAATAATAAGAAGAGACCTGCTTGGGCCAAGAAAAACGAGCAATGGACATTAGACCGGTGGAAATCTGTCCTTTGGTCTGGAGTCCAAATTGGAGATTTTTGGTTCAAACCGCTGTGTCTTTGTGAGATGCGGTGTGGGTGAACCGTGTATTTCCCACCGTAAAGCATGGAGGAGGAAGTGTTATGGTGTGGGGGTGCTTTGCTGGTGACACTGTCTGTGATTTATTTAAAATTCAAGGCACGCTAAACCAGCATGGCTACCACAGAAGTCTGCAGCGATACGCCATCCCATCTGGTTTGGGCTTAGTGGGACTATCTTTTGTTTTTCAACAGGACAACGACACAACACACCTCCAGGCTGTGTAAGGGCTATTTTACCAAGAAGGAGCGTGATGGAGTGCTGCATCAGATGACCTGGCCTCCACAATCCCCCCGACCTCAACACAATTGAGATGGTTTGGATGAGTCGGACGGCAGAGTGAAGGAAAAGCAGCCAACAAGTGCTCAGCATATGTGGGAACTCCTTCAAGACTGTTGGAAAAGCATTCCAGGTGAAGCTGGTTGAGAGAATGCCAAGAGTGTGCAAAGCTGTCATCAAGGCAAAGCGTGGCTATTTGAAGAATCTCAAATATAAAATATATTTTGATTTGTTTAACACTTTTTTGGTTACTGCATGATTCCATATGTGTTATTTCATAGTTTTGATGTCTTCACTATTATTCTACAATGTAGAAAATAGTAAAAATAAAGAAAAACCCTTGAATGAGTAGGTGTTCTAAAACCTTTGACTGGTGGTGTACGTTTGAATGGAATCAAAATTATTCCCCTATTATAAGCAAATACAACTAATGTAGAAGAACCATTTGCTTTTTTATAATATTTTCCATCTAGAAACTTTGCATCATCTCTTGTTGACTTGAAAAGGGTTATCTTCTTCTTGGCCATGAAATGTTGATGAGGAAAATGAACAAAGGCGTATAAGAAATGCAGAGAGGCTTATTAACCAGCCAATCCCAATCAGTCAAGTATGAGGTGGCAAGCACTGCCTTCTGACATTTTTATAACACACCCCTCACTTATTACACCCCCTCTTATTTACTCTCTTTCAAATTATTTTTGGTCCTCCATTGACAAAGATAAATGAGGGGATTAATATATATTGAACTAATCTGGAGGTTTGCTGGGAGGAGGGGAAGAGCCTGGATCGTATTCCCTTCAGGTAACCACATGCAGGCCCACTGGATTGAGAGCCATTTGCAGTAAGGCTTAACTGAGATCCAAAGCCATTAGCAGAACATCGTTTTATAAAGAGTAAAAGGAGGAGGAGGGAGTTTTTTAATTGCCTTCTGTTGATTAGAATTCAAGACAGCAACAGACTCCACTCACACCTTCGAGAAGTAGACTCTCTGAGTACGCCTAACCCTCTGCCTGATAAAATGGCTTCCAAGCTACAACCAGTTTCACTCATTACATTATTATGATTTGCTATATTTCAATATTTTTCCTGTATTTCAGACAGTAGGTTTTTAACTAAGTAACATAGGCCTACTGTATATATCGTTGTATAAAATGGTACTAAAAACACAGTATTTGGCCAATGAGAAGGGGTAACATCCTTGAATATTGCACAATGCAGCAAAAGACCCCTGTGTAGAGAGCTATTATGCCATTTGTAAGACTCCAGCCTCAATGACACAAACAGCCAATCATCTGAGCTACACCTCATTATGTCATGAGGAATTCATACACCCATTGGAAGCCAATATGGTGCATTGGATCCACATGTCTTGTGCTGTCTGAGAGGCAATGCCACATACATGATTAGTTACATATGCCTGGCTGTGTCTTTGTGCCAGTGACTGTGAACTGTCTGATTGTAAGTTCTATTTGGTCTGCACTGCCATACAGATGACAAACCACTATGGCCCCTGTGTTACACATTAGTAAACACAAGGTGGCACTACAGAATACAATTATTTTTGGGTACCTATCCAACATGCCTTTGATCAAAATATGTTTTTAAACAGTAAATTAACATTGTATTTGTGTATCTTTTTAATTTTTTCAAGAACTACATTATAAATAAAGTACATTAATACTAACCATAATCAAGTATTTGTTGTTTATATTTACTTATTCATTGTATTAATGGATATGATGAAATACAAGGCTCTTCTGCATTGTTAAATGTGATGCAAAACGAAATATACAACTGCATGAATTAACTGATAACTACACAGTCATAGCAGATACCCAGACAGATAACAGTGTTTTGTTTTCTGGTGATAGTGTCCATATCGAGGAGGATGTCAACACTGGTGCACATGGTGTCTAATCAGAGAGCTGCTCCTGAGCTAGGTAGTAATCATGACAAGTGGCAATCCACTGGCCATAAAGCACAAAGTGTCCCCAGAGCACAGAGTCAGCAGCAGGTGCGGCGACCAGAGCTTAACATCTCGCTGCTACGGTCAGTGAGTTATGGCTTTATTGCTTTTCATTACCCCACTCTGCCCACCTCACTGTCACTGCAGCAGCAGACAGAGGAAACCACCTGTCTGAACAATGATAAGAGAAGAGGATACCTAATGCACACAGAGATTGGTGAGGAAGATACAGCATTGAGTTGTATATAATGTAATATATGTGAACTTTGTGTAAACTCCACTGTATATTCTGTCTCTAACGTTAAATGTTGTCTATCACTAGCAGCACTATATCACCAAGTACAATTCTGAATATGTGTAAATGTACTTGGTAAATAAAGGTAAAAGTGATTCTGATTCTGATTGTGCTGCATCCAGAAAAACGAGTCAACTGGTATGCCATATCACTGAATGTCCACTGGAGAGCATTGTTGCTCACTATATAAAACCACTTATTTTAGAAAGACAAATACATGTTTGGATGTTATGTCACTCACTCAAGTAACAACAGGTAGAAACGTCAAATCTTTCATCTCAAAATGAGGAAATTCTCAAATGTTTGATTTGGCAATTGGTGTCAAACATCAGACATAAAAGTACTTGCTTTCTTGGCCAAGTTTTCATTTATAACAACATCACACTCAAGTCATATTGGTCCACAATTGCCCCATGAAAACATTATCTGCAAGTAATATTTCAATATTGACCTTGCACTAAGCGAACATGCTTCCTCATTGTCCATATTGCCAGATAATCAGAAAGATACTGTATCACAGCTGAAGTTGTATACAATACTTGCACTTTGTTTGCCAAGGCTAGGTTGGCTTACCAGTTATACAAACACAATGGACACTGATTAGGCCTATTTTCAGACTGATTCTTCAACATTACATTGAAATCCAGAGATCAACAGCCAGCTCTATACATGCTGTATATTCAGTGTGTGATATTCAGTAAGTCCATAGATCCCTGAACAAACAGGCTTTTTATCACATGCAACAGATCTGTGCTGGAGGCTTCAGGGTCTACAATCCACAAGACTCATCGAACAAACATTCAGTGCTGTGAGCAACCACACATACTGTACACTGTGCAATGTGGTTATTGCGGTAGTACTGTACAGTATTACAGTTTAGGGATTAGAAAATAAGCTAAAATAATCAAATATATTATAAGTAAGTATTTAAGATTTTAGTCTTGGCCTAACACATTAATATTTGCTTTAGTGTTGCCTGTTATAAATAAGCATACAGTTCTCATCACCTTATCCAAAAATGTTATTATAAGTAGATCATAAATCAGGTGACGGTGTAATTTATTGCTTGACACCTGAAGTATTAAGAAATGGTTCAGTGTTTATAAAGAGGGTGGAGCTACCTTTAAACCAAGGGCTTTAGCACCTTTCAACACCTTTGGCACAAGCTACCTGGCAACATGCTCAATGAGTCGAGCACCAACTCCCAACTGTGCAGTACAAAGGTGAGCCCTCCTCTTTTCACCAGCAACCAACCTTAAAATACTGTTATAACTAATCTTCATTCATTTCACTGTCAGTTATTTTCCAAAATATAGTCCCCACTTGACTCTCAGCATGTGAATGTTGATGAGTGATGATTTTGGTGTCAAATCCCTGAAAGTGCCTTATCACATCATGGAAATGCAGTAGATAACATGCCAAGTTAATGATATGAGTGGTTACAGGTGCATACTGTGTTCATTTTAGGACACATAGGGGCATTAAAGAATCAAACATAAAGCACCCTTTACAGAGGAAAAGCCATGATTTCACCTGGTATGGAAAGAGCCATATGTCGTAGGCAAGTTTCCATATTCCAAAATGCAGTAGGAAGTTATAGGAAGTGTAGGCCTGAATCTGTTATAATAATAATATGCCATTTAGCAGACGCTTTTATCCAAAGCGACTTACAGTCATGCGTGCATACATTTTTTTTTTTTGTGTATGGGTGGTCCCGGGGATCGAACCCACTACCTTGGTGTTACAAGTGCCGTGCTCTACCAGCTGAGCTACAGAGCCTACATATTACTAATGATGCAACAATTTCATAACCAATCTTGTTTTTTCCTTTTCCACCTGCAACTAACAAAATGTAAATTACATAACAGAAACGTTAGTAGCAATTAAATGGAAAATAAATCCATGAGAGGAAAACATACTTGGAACGCCGCCATGTGATTCTGCACATTAACTAGCTAACTTTTTCCACTACTAGCCAGTGTTGTACAGCTTCCAGTGGAGTGTATTCATGGCTGCCAAGAGAAGCCAGGCTTCCCCAAAACATTTACTGAGAAAAAAAGAAAAATACATATAAAATATTTTATATTTGGTCTGTGTTTCATCATTTTCCTTCAATTTGCAAGAGGCTGAATGTATCTCACCGAAGAAAGCATCCGAGCGAGCAAAACAGCGCCCGTCTGTCTCTGTATGTATAGGCCATCTACTGTATCTGATACTGTCTGGTCCAAAAGAGTATGACATGGTTGCCGACCGTAGCATTGAATGCAAGGAAAGCCAGCGAACGTTTGGCCTCCCTTGATAAAAAATATATAAAATAATAGCCAATCAGCGTTTAGCTAAACTGAGTGAGCTCAAATGTGAATGGTCCTGGAGCACCAAAAATAAGTGTCAATGGAAACCTGTTTGGATTTGGCTTCACCTCAATCACATCGCATCAAGAGCATACATCACTGACACAAACTCGTTGTGCATCTCGTTGTGTTGTTGTCCTCTGGTGGCTAGCTAGCTAGCAAAAATTGGCCCATCAAATGCATTTGGTGTCATCATAGTGGTCTCTGACCTGTGGTCAGACTCGCTCAGATAAAACAAACCTAAACGTGTGCCTTATTTCAATGCTGAATTGAATGTCATTGAGAAAACAGAAAGGTGTCATAATGTATGTTTTGCAAACATCCTTTCTAAATGTAAAAGTAATCCAAGAAGTAATCATCTAATGGTCAAGATGGCACTGACGGAGAAGGGCGACATCTTATGAGTTCCAAGCCGTCTTTGCTATTTGGTGACTTTTTTCGTGTTTATCTTTATTTATTTTTTACAGAAAGTTCATACTATTATCTCATATGACCGCCAAGCCCTTCTGGACATCAGATCGACAGTTAGTAGCCTTTCCTGCAGTCAAATGACCAAATCGCCCTCTAATAGCCTCATGGGTGGAATGTTATTAATATTTTTCATAATTTTATAATTAATACACCTTTTTTTTTATAACCGCCGAAAATCCAGTGTTTCCATGTCAAACGGTTTTGTTTTATTTCAGTCTTCTGTGATGTATGTAAAGTGTAATATTGGGATACATACTCAAAATGGAATACATTTAAACTTTATATCTTACATGGTACAGGTGTCTTCTTTTTTCTAAGCCCATAATCATCTGTGTGAGGTGTACACTTATGTTTCAAAGTAGATTTGTTTAAGACTACCAAGAAACACTCTGTGTCACCCTGATTTAGCCCAATGCAGTATAAAAGGCTAACCTCGATTTCGACTTCAAATCCGACTTCAACTCCGACTCAGCTGTTCCCTTCTTCATACCGGACCCCATTCCATTGTTTCATGGGCTACCAAAACGCCACAGGCGTAGACACGGGAGACGTGCCGGCATCCTGATGATATTGAGACAAAGAGAATATCGATCGGCACTCCCCTCCGTTCTATTGGCAAATGTCCAGTCACTCGAGAATAAGATGGATAAGCTTTGTTCAAGAGTCTTCTATCAGAGAGACTTGAAAAGCTGCAATATTTTATGCCTTGCAGAGATGTGGCTGGACGACTCTATGTACGAAGGACTAGACCACTTTTATTCTACCCACAGAAATGCATATAAGGCCCTCCCTCATCCTCCCTTTGGCAAATCTGACCATGACTCTTTTCTCCTGCTTCCTGTTTACAAACAAAAGCTCAAAAAGGAAGTACCAGTGACACGCTCAATTCTAAAGTGGTCCGATAAAGCAGACGCAAGACTACAAGACTGTTTTGCTAGTACAGACTGGGATATGTTCCGGGATTCATCCGACAGCATTGAGGAGTTTACCACATCAATCACGGGCTACATCAATAAGTGCATAGACAACGTTGTCCCCACAGTGACTATACGAACATATCCAAACCAAAAACCATGGATTAAAGGCAATATCCACACTGGGCTAAAGGCTGGAGGTACAGCTTACATGAAATGGAACACGGACATGGACACATACACGAAAGCCCGCTACGACCTCCGACGCGACATCAGACATGCAAATGGACAATATAAGAGGAAGGTGGAATCCTATTACACCGGCTCCAATGCTTGGTGTAAATGGCAGGGCTTGTAGACGATAACGGATTACAAAGGGAAACCCAGCCGTGAGATGCCCAGTGATGCAGCCGTGAGATGCCCAGTGAACTCCCAAATGAGCTAAATGCCTTTTATGCTCGCTTCGAGGAATACAACACTGAGTCTTGCGTGAAAGACCCTGTTGTTCCGGATGATTGCGTAATCTCACTCTCTGTGGTCGATGTGAGTAAAACTTTTAAACAGGTTAACACTTGCAAGGCTGCCAGGCTAGACGGAATACCAGGGCACATTCTCAAACATGCGCAGTGTTATGTGGGCAGCTTGTCTCTCCCTTTTCTGTTTCCCTTCCTCCTTGTTTTGTCCCCTCTTTGTCTGTTGTATCTGTATGTGTGTTTGTCCCCATTATGTGGGTGTGTCTGGAGTGGATCGGGGGGCGTGCTCAGGATCTGCCTCTCCTGTGCAGCTGCGGGTTGTTTCCAGTGATTCCTGCCTACGCAGCTGCATCCTATTCTCTCATCAACCTGCACTACTAATTCCTGGGCATGGCTCTCCACCGGCGCCAGATCGTTGTTCTTACCAGAGCGGTAACTTGGCTCACCAGTAGAGTTAAATTGTCTTTGTCTTCAGCCTGGCTCTTTACTCTCCTTAACCTGTCGTTTGTTTTGTCTTCAGTTCAGACATACCTCCCAACCTGCCTGCCTGCCTGCCTGCCTCAGCCTCTCCTTCCTCCGGAGCCGACTAGCCCACTCTGTTCCTTTTCTTCAGTTGTTCTTGGACTAAGACAAATTGAACTTTTATTAAAATAATTTTTGTTTCTTCCACTCCCTTAGTCGTGTTTGTTTCTCTGAGTGCTGGGTTGAACCATAGCCTAACAGAACGATCTGGCCATGGACCCAACAGAGAAACAGCACGGGGCAAACGAAGACAGCTTCCAACAAGCTATCCAGGCTCAAGGAACGTTGCTAGGACAGCATGACCAATTGATTCGGACTCTTTTGGAAGATAATCATCAACTGCTGAACCAGGTGACTCAGTTAACTACACAAGTCTCTAAATTGTCTGTTATCAGTTCTCCATCTCTCCCTGACCCCCAGTTTGATGCACCCCAAGTTGTTTCCTCGGACATTATGCAGGCTTCGTTCCATCGGGAACCCCCTGTCACGTCGCCTGAACCGTTCAATGGAGAATTGGACAAGTGCCGGGGATTTTTGCTTCAGTGTGACTTGATTTTTCGGCAGAGACCACTGTCGTTTTCTACTGATTCCTCTAAGGTAAAAATCAAACTTTGACTGGATTGACTTTTGCTGATTTTTCTGCTAAATTGAAGACTGTTTTTGACCATCCTGACCATGTGGGTAATTCCTCCAAGATACTTTTTAATTTGAGGCAGGGTTCTAACAGTGTGGCTGAGTACTCTATTGAGTTCTGGACTTTGGCAGCGGACTCCAAGTGGAACAATGTGGCACTTCAAGGAGCATTTCTAAACGGTTTGAATGAAGCCATTAAGGATGAACTGGCTGCTCGTGACGAGCCACATGATTTACATTCTCTCGTTTCCCTGTCCATTAAGCTAGACAACCGGTTGCGGGAGAGAGGCGGTCGGCCACATCTAGGAGGACGAGTTCCCCAGCCTTCAACCACTCGAGTCTCGCCTCCCCGGAGCCGGCAGCTTCTTGTTCCTGATCCCATCCCGAGCACAGAGGAGGAACCAATGCAAATAGCTTCAGCGTGTAAATTAGCTAGAAAGATGTGTCGGCATCGAGTAATTGTCTCTGGCCCCCTCCCAGTTAGGGGGAGTGACGAGCTCTACAGCAGAGTCTCAGCACTCAATCGCTGGTTGAAAACTGTTTTCTGCCCCTCCCAAAAGATAGAATTTGTAGATAATTGGCCCTCTTTCTGGGACTCACCCACAAACAGGACCAAGCCTGACCTGCTGATGAGGGACGGACTCCATCCTAGCTGGAGGGGTGCTCTCATCTTATCTACCAACATAGATAGGGCTCTAACTCCTCTAGCCCCACAGTGAAATAGGGTGCAGGCCAGGCAGCAGGCTGTTAGCCAACCTGCCAGCTTAGTGGAGTCTGCCAATAGCACAGTCAGTGTAGTCAGCTCAGCCATACCCATTGAGACTGTGTCTGTGCCTTGACCTAGGTTGGGCAAAACTAAACATGGCGGTGTTCGCCTTAGCAATCTTATTAGGATAAAGACCTCCTCCATTCCTGCCATTATTGAAAGAGATCGTGATACCTCACATCTCAAAATAGGGTTACTTAATGTTAGATCCCTCACTTCAAAGGCAGTCATAGTCAATGAACTAATCACTGATCATAATCTTGATGTGATTGGCCTGACTGAAACATGGCTTAAGCCTGATGAATTTGCTGTGTTAAATGAGGCCTCACCTCCTGGTTACACTAGTGACCATATTCCCCGTGCATCCCGCAAAAGGCGGAGGTGTTGCTAACATTTACGATAGCAAATTTCAATTCTACAAAAAAAAAATGGCGTTTTCGTCTTTTGAGCTTCTAGTCATGAAATCTATGCAGCCTACTCAATCACTTTTTATAGCTACTGTTTACAGGCCTCCTGGGCCATATACAGCGTTCCTCTCTGAGTTTCCTGAATTCCTATCAGACCTTGTAGTCATAGCAGATCATATTCTAATTTTTGGTGATTTTAATATTCACATGGAGAAGTCCACAGACCCACTCCAAAAGTCTTTCGGAGCCATCATCGACTCAGTGGGTTTTGTCCAACATGTCTCTGGACCTACTCACTGCCACAGTCATACTCTGGACCTAGTTTTGTCCCATGGAATAAATGTTGTAGATCTTAATGTTTTTCCACAAAATCCTGGACTATCGGACCACCATTTTATTACGTTTGCAATCGCAACAAATAATCTGCTCAGACCCCAACCAAGGAGCATCAAAAGTCGTGCTATAAATTCTCAGACAACACAAAAATTCCTTGATGCCCTTCCAGACTCCTTCTGCCTACCCAAGGACGTCAGAGGACAAAAATCAGTTAACCACTTAACTGAGGAACTCAATTTAACCTTGCGCAATACCCTAGATGCAGTTGCACCCCTAAAAACGAAAAACATTTGTCATAAGAAACTAGCTCCCTGGTATACAGAAAATACCCGAGCTTTGAAGCAAGCTTCCAGGAAATTGGAACGGAAATGGCGCCACACCAAACTGGAAGTCTTCCGACTAGCTTGGAAAGACAGTACCGTGCAGTACCGAAGAGCCCTCACTGCTGCTCGATCATCCTACTTTTCCAACTTAATCGAGGAAAATAAGAACAATCCAAAATTTCTTTTTGATACTGTTGCAAAGCTAACTAAAAAGCAGCATTCCCCAAGAGAGGATGGCTTTCACTTCAGCAGTAATAAATTCATGAACTTCTTTGAGGAAAAGATCATGACCATTAGAAAGCATATTACGGACTCCTCTTTGAATCTGCGTATTCCTCCAGGGCTTAGCTGTCCTGGATCTGCACAGACTCTGCGAGGGCCTGGGATCGGGAGAGACACTTAAGTGTTTTAGTACTATATCTCTTGACACAATGATGAAAATAATCATGGCCTCTAAACCTTCAAGCTGCATACTGGATCCTATTCCTACTAAACTGCTGAAGGAGCTGCTTCCTGTGCTTGGCCCTCCTATGTTGAACATAATAAACAGCTCTCTATCCACCGGATGTGTACCAAACTCACTAAAAGTGGCAGTGATAAAGCCTCTCTTGAAAAAGCCAAACCTTGACCCGGAAAATATAAAAAACTATCGGCCTATATCGAATCTTCCATTCCTCTCAAAAATTTTAGAAAAAGCTGTTGCGCAGCAACTCACTGCCTTTCTGAAGACAAACAATGTATACGAAATGCTTCAGTCTGGTTTTAGACCCCATCATAGCACTGAGACTGCACTTGTGAAGGTGGTAAATGACCTTTTAATGGCGTCAGACCGAGGCTCTGCATCTGTCCTCGTGCTACTAGACCTTAGTGCTGCCTTTGACACTATCGATCACCACATTCTTTTGGAGAGACTGGAAACCCAAATTGGTCTACACGGACAAGTTCTGGCCTGGTTTAGATCTTACCTGTCGGAAAGATATCAGTTTGTCTCTGTGAATGGTCTGTCCTCCGACAAATCAACTGTACATTTCGGTGTTCCTCAAGGTTCCGTTTTAGGACCACTATTGTTTTCACTATATATTTTACCTCTTGGGGATGTTATTCGAAAACATAATGTTAACTTTCACTGCTATGCGGATGACACACAGCTGTACATTTCAATGAAACATGGTGAAGCCCCAAAATTGCCCTCGCTAGAAGCCTGTGTTTCAGACATAAGGAAGTGGATGGCTGAAAACTTTCTACTTTTAAACTCGGACAAAACAGAGATGCTTGTTCTAGGTCCCAAGAAACAAAGAGATCTTCTGTTAAATCTGACAATTCATCTTGATGGTTGTAAAGTCGTCTCAAATAAAACTGTGAAGGACCTCGGCGTTACTCTTGACCCTGATCTCTCTTTTGACGAACATATCAAGACTGTTTCAAGGACAGCTTTTTTCCATCTACGTAACATTGCAAAAATCAGAAATTTTCTGTCCAAAAATGATGCAGAAAAATTAATCCATGCATTTGTTACTTCTAGGTTAGACTACTGCAATGCTCTACTTTCCGGCTACCCGGATAAAGCACTAAATAAACTTCAGTTAGTGCTAAATACGGCTGCTAGAATCCTGACTAGAACCAAGAAATTTGATCATATTACTCCAGTGCTAGCTTCCCTACACTGGCTTCCTGTTAAGGCAAGGGCTGATTTCAAGGTTTTACTGTTAACCTATAAAGCGTTACATGGGCTTGCTCCTACCTATCTTTCCGAGTTGGTCCTGCCGTACATACCAATACGTACGCTACGGTCACAAGACGCAGGCCTCCTAATTGTCCCTAGAATTTCTAAGCAAACAGCGGGAGGCAGGGCTTTCTCCTATAGATCTCCATTTTTATGGAACAGTTTGCCTACCCATGTGAGAGACGCAGACTCGGTCTCAACCTTTAAGTCTTTACTGAAGACTTATCTCTTCAGTAGGTCATATGATTGAGTGTAGTCTGGCCCAGGAGTGTGAAGGTGAACGGAAAGGCTCTGGAGCAACGAACAGCCCTTGCTGTCTCTGCCAGGCCGGTTCCCCTCTCTCCACTGGGGTTCTCTGCCTCTAACCCTGTTACAGGGGCTGAGTCACTGGCTTGCTGGTGCTCTTTCATGCCGTCCCTAGGAGGGGTGCGTCACTTGAGTGGGTTGAGTTACTGACGTGATCTTCCTGTCTGGGTTGGCGCCCCCCTTGGTTTGTGCTGTGGTGGAGACCTCTGTGGGCTATACTCGGCCTTGTCTCAGGATTGTAAGTTGGTGGTTGAGGATATCCCTCTGGTGGTGCGGGGCTGTGCTTTGGCAGAGTGGGTGGGGTTATATCCTTCCTGTTTGGCCCTGTCCGGGGTTTCTTCGGATGGGGCCACAGTGTCTCCGGACCGCTCCTGTCTCAGCCTCCAGTATTTATGCTGCAGTAGTTTATGTGTCGGGGGCTGGGGTTAGTTGGTTATACCTGGAGTACTTCTCCTGTCTTATCCAGTGTCCTGTGTGAATTTAAGTATGCTCTCTCTAATTCTCTCGTTCTCTCTTTCTCTCTGAGAACCTGAGCCCTAGGACCATACGTCAGGACTACCGGGCATGCTGACACCTTGCTGTCCCCAGTCCGCCTGGCCTTGCTGCTATTCCAGTTTCAACTGTTCTGCCTGCGGTTACGAAACCCCTACCTGTCCCAGACCTGCTGTTTTCAACTCTTAATGATCGGCTATGAAAAGCCAACTGAGAGACCTGAGCCCTAGGACCATACGTCGGGACTACCGGCCGTGGTGACTCCTTGCTGTCCCCAGTCCGCCTGGCCTTGCTGCTATTCCAGTTTCAACTGTTCTGCCTGCGGTTATGGAACCCCTACCTGTCCCAGACCTGCTGTTTTCAACTCTTAATGATCGGCTATGAAAAGCCAACTGAGATTTATTCCTGATTATTATTTGACCATGCTTGTCACTTATGAACATTTTTGAACATCTTGGCATGGTTCTGTTATAATCTCCACCCGGCACAGCCAGAAGAGGACTGGCCACCCCTCATAGCCTGGTTCCTCTCTAGGTTTCTTCCTAGGTTTTGGCCTTTCTAGGGAGTTTTTCCTAGCCACCGTGCTTCTACACCTGCATTACTAGCTGTTTGGGGTTTTAGGCTGGGTTTCTGTAAAGCACTTCGAGATATTAGCTGATGTAAGAAGGGCTATATAAAATAAAATTGATTGATTGATTGAAGTGGGTCGAGCTCGACTACCTCCAGCAGAGCGGCAACGGCGCCTCCAGGCGGGTGAGTGCCTGTACTGTGGAGACGCCACACACATTCTGGCCACATGCCCTAAGCGACCAAAAGACAAGGCTCGCTCGTAACGGTGGGTCTACTTGCGAGCCCAGAGTTAGATCCTGAACCCATCATTCCCCGATTACAAGTACCTGTAACCTTACGTTTCCAGAGTCATTCCCTGCCACTCTCAGCTCTCATAGACTCAGGTGCAGAAGACAACTTTATTAGCCACCAGTTCGTTACACAAGCTCGTATCCCCATGGAGCCACTACCTACCCCCATTCGGGTCACAGCCCTTGATGGGCGCCTCCTCGCGGAGATAACTCATCAAACCACCCCCGTTTCCCTAGTGATTTCTGGCAATCATTGTGAAAGCATTCAGTTAAGAGTTATGTCTGGCTCAGCTACCCCCCCTAATCCTTGGCTTCCCCTGGTTGGCTCTTCACAACCCACAAATTGATTGGACACGTCACACCATTCTCAGTTGGAGCACTAACTGCCATTCAGAGTGCCTTAGGTCAGCGGTTCCCCCCACTAAGTGTAACCCAACTCATCCCTCAGCTCCTCTCGATCTGTCATCTGTCCCCAAAGAATACCATGACTTAGCGGAGGTTTTCAGTAAGGACAAGGCTCTGTCTCTACCACCACATAGGCCTTATGATTGCCCTATTGAACTGCTTCCTGGTGCTCCCTTGCCCTCTAGTCGCTTATACAATCTGTCCCGACCGGAAAGAGAGGCAATGGAGCAGTATATTGGTGATTCTCTGGCCTCGGGCATAATCCGTCCTCGCTCGTCTCCTTTGGGTGCAGGTTTCTTTTTCGTTGAAAAGAAAGACAAGTCGTTACGCCCCTGTATCGATTTCAGGGGTTTAAACAACATAACTGTTAAAAAGAAGTATCCCCTTCCACTCATCAACTCAGCTTTTGAACCTCTGCATGGCGCCACAGTTTTCTCCAAGCTCGACCTCAGGAACGCTTATCACCTTGTCAGAATCCGAAAGGGAGATGAGTGGAAAACCGCTTTCAACACTCCACTGGGGCATTTTGAGTATTTGGTCATGCCCTTTGGGCTCTCAAACGCCCCTGCTGTATTCCAAGCCATGGTGAACGATGTTCTTAGGGATTTTTTGAACCGTTTTGTCTTTGTATACCTGGATGATATTCTTGTTTTTTCCAAGTCACCCGAGGAGCATGAGTCACACGTCCGTCAAGTCCTTCAACGGCTCTTGGAGAATAAGCTGTATGTCAAAGCAGAAAAGTGTGAGTTCCACAAACAGTCTACATCGTTCCTTGGTTTCATCATTGAGAGCGGGCAGGTGAAGGCGGACCCCGAGAAGATCCGGGCAGTGACGGAATGGCCCACACCCACCACCCGTAAGCAACTTCAACGATTTTTGGGCTTTGCTAACTTCTACCGTCGATTCATTAAGGGTTTTAGTAAAGTGGTGGCACCCCTTACTAGACTCACATCCCCAAAAGTCCCTTTTCTGTGGTCCCCTGAGGCGGAGCAGGCGGTAGGGGTTTTGAAGGAACTGTTTTCCACCGCCCCCGTGTTGATACACCCCAATAACTCTCTGCAGTTTATTGTGGAGGTGGACGCGTCTGACTCAGGTGTGGGAGCAGTCCTCTCCCAGCGCTCCCCCACTGACCAAAAGCTTCACCCCTGTGCTTTTTTCTCCAAGAAATTGTCACCCACAGAACGGAATTACGACGTTGGAAACCGGGAACTGCTGGCGGTCAAGCTAGCACTGGAAGAATGGCGGCACTGGCTGGATGGAGCTGAACTGCCGTTTGTGGTCTGGACAGACCACAAAAACTTGGCTTACATCCAAGCCACTAAGAGACTCAACTCACGCCAAGCCAGATGGGCCCTGTTTTTTAGTAGGTTTAACTTTATTCTTACATACAGACCAGGGTCAAGAAATGTTAAACCAGATGCTTTGTCCCGCCAGTTTGCTGACCCTTCGGAGACCAGCGAGCCTGAGGCAGTCCTACCTTCCTCATGCGTCGTGGCGGCAGTACAGTGGGAGATCGAGTCTCTTGTGAAGACTGCACTTGCCACGGACCCGGGACCGGGTGATGGACCTCCCAACCTACTCTTTGTTCCCGAGACGGTCCGGTCTCAGGTGTTGCAGTGGATTCACACCTCCCGTTTTGCTGGTCACCCTGGGATGAGACGCACGTTGACGCTGCTTAGGAGACATTTTTGGTGGCCTTCAATGGAAACTGACGTTTGGGCTTTTGTGGCAGCCTGTTCAACCTGTGCTCGGGGCAAAGCCTCCCATCAGTCCCCTTCGGGGCTGCTGCTACCCCTCCCAGTTCCCAGCCGTCCCTGGTCCCACATAGCCATGGATTTTGTCACTGGCCTGCCCAAGTCTGAAGGTAATGATACTATACTTACCATTGTGGACAGATTCTCTAAATCTGTTCACTATATAGCATTACCAAAATTACCGTCTGCCAGTGAGACAGCGGACCTCCTAGTCCAACATGTATTCCGTCCCCATGGAATACCTGTGGACATCGTATCTGATAGAGGCCCACAGTTTACTTCCCGTGTTTGGAAGGTGTTCTGTTCTGCTTTGGGTGCTTCCGTTAGTCTGTCCTCAGGGTTTCATCCCCAGACCAACGGTCAAACAGAAAGAGCCAATAAAAACCTCGAAGCAACCCTTCGTTGTGTGGCTGCTCAACATCCATCATCCTGGGCCAAACATCTGCCTTGGATAGAGTACGCCCACAACTCCCTCACCACCTCTGCCACCGGCCTTTCACCCTTCGAAGTAACCATGGGTTATCAACCCCCTCTGTTTCCTGCTCAGGAGAAGGAATTGGCTGTTCCTTCGGTTCAGGAGAACCTCCGCCCGCTGCCAGAGAGTGTGGAGCGACGCTCGGGAAGCGTTGCTTCGGACCACCGACAGGAACAAGACGACAGCGGATAGGAGCAGGACTCCCGCACCTGTGTTTCATCCTGGTCAAGAAGTTTGGCTGTCATCTAAGAACGTACCTCTTCGTACCAAATCACGCAAGCTGTCTCCTCGGTACCTGGGTCCGTTTGTGGTGGAGTCCATCGTTAACCCCGCTGCGGTTCGTTTGAAGTTGCCTTCAGCCATGAAGATACACCCTACTTTCCACGTCTCCCAACTGAAACCTGTGACCTCCAGCCTTTTGTGTCCGCCGGCAGATCCACCTCCACCTGTTCGCCTCATTGACGACCATCCGGCCTACACCGTCAGTAGGCTCCTGGACTCTCGGAGGCGGGGTAGGGGTCTCCAATACCTAGTCGATTGGGAAGGTTATGGACCAGAGGAGAGGTCTTGGGTCCCTAAGCGTTTTGTGTTGGATCCTCAGCTGATCACGGACTTCCATCACGACAACCCTGACAGGCCTGGTGGGTCGCCAGGTGGCGACCATTGAGGGGGGGGTACTGTTATGTGGGCAGCTTGTCTCTCCCTTTTCTGTTTCCATTCCTCCTTGTTTTGTCCCCTCTTTGTCTGTTGTATCTGTATGTGTGTTTGTCCCCATTATGTGGGTGTGTCTGGAGTGGATCGGGGGGCGTGCTCAGGATCTGCCTCTCCTGTGCAGCTGCGGGTTGTTTCCAGTGATTCCTGCCTACGCAGCTGCATCCTATTCTCTCATCAACCTGCACTACTAATTCCTGGGCATGGCTCTCCACCGGCGCCAGATCGTTGTTCTTACCAGAGCAGTAACTTGGCTCACCAGTAGAGTTAAATTGTCTTTGTCTTCAGCCTGGCTCTTTACTCTCCTTAACCTGTCATTTGTTTTGTCTTCAGTTCAGACATACCTCCCAACCTGCCTGCCTGCCTGCCTGCCTGCCTCAGCCTCTCCTTCCTCCGGAGCCGACTAGCCCACTCTGTTCCTTTTCTTCAGTTGTTTTTGGACTAAGACAAATTGAACTTTTATTAAAATAATTTTTGTTTCTTCCACTCCCTTTGTCGTGTTTGTTTCTCTGAGTGCTGGGTTGAACCATAGCCTAACACGCAGACCAGCTGGCAAGTTTCTTCACAGACATTTTCAATCTCTCCTTGTCCCAGTCGGTAATCCAACACTCTACTCAGCAAATTGGATGTAGTCTATCACAGTGCCATCCGTTTTGTCTCCAAAGCCCCATACACTACCCACCACTGTGACCTGTACGCTCTTGTTGGCTGGTCCTCACTACATGTTCGTCGTCAAACCCACTGGCTCCAGGCCATCTATAAATCACTGCTAGGCAAATCCCCGCCTTATCTTAGCTCATTGGTCACCATAGCAGCACCCACCCGTAGTCTGCGCTCCAGCAGGTATATCTCACTGGTCATTCCCAAAGCCAACACCTCCTTTGGCCGCCATTCCTTCCAGTTCTCTGCTGCCAATGACTGGAACGAATTGCAAAAATCTCTGAAGCTGGAGACTCTTATCTCCCTCAATAACTTTAAGCATCAGTTGTCAGAGCACCTTACCGATCACTGCACCTGTACACAGCCCATCTGAAATTAGCCCACCCAACTACCTCATCCCTATTTTGTTATTTATTTTGCTCTTTTGCACCCCAGTATCTCTATTTGCACATCATCTCTTGCACATCTAGCATTCCAGTGTTAATACTATTGTAATTATTCTGCACTATAGCCTATTTATTGCCTTACCTCCATAACTTGCTACATTTGCACACACTGTATATATATTTTCTGTTGTATTTCTGACTTTATGTTTTTTTTACCCCATATGTAACTCTGTGTTGTTTTTATTGCACTACTTTGCTTTATCTTGGCCAGGTCGCAGTTGTAAATGAGAACCTGTTCTCAACTGGCTTACCTGGTTAAATAAAGGTGAAATAAAATTTTAAAAAATCCCAACATGTTTCAAGATGACCACCATTGTCCCTGTTCCCAAGAACTCCAAGGTAACCTGCCTAAATGACTATCGCCGTGTAGCGCTCACATACAGTGGGGAAAAAAAGTATTTAGTCAGCCACCAATTGAACAAGTTCTCCCACTTAAAAAGATGAGAGAGGCCTGTAATTTTCAACATAGGTACACGTCAACTATGACAGACAAATTGAGAAAGAAAAATCCAGAAAATCACATTGTAGGATTTTTAATGAATTTATTTGCAAATTATGGTGGAAAATAAGTATTTGGTCACCTACAAACAAGCAAGATTTCTGGCTCTCACAGACCTGTAACTTCTTCTTTAAGAGGCTCCTCTGTCCTCCACTCGTTACCTGTATGAATGGCACCTGTTTGAACTTGTTATCAGTATAAAAGACACCTGTCCACAACCTCAAACAGTCACACTCCAAACTCCACTTTGGCCAAGACCAAAGAGCTGTCAAAGGACACCAGAAACAAAATTGTAGACCTGCACCAGGCTGGGAAGACTGAATCTGCAATAGGTAAGCAGCTTGGTTTGAAGAAATCAACTGTGGAAGCAATTATTAGGAAATGGAAGACATACAAGACCACTGATAATGTCCCTCGATCTGGGGCTCCACGCAAGATCTCACCCCGTGGGGTCAAAATGATCACAAGAACGGTGAGCAAAAATCCCAGAACCACACGGGGGGACCTAGTGAATGACCTGCAGAGAGCTGGGACCAAAGTAACAAAGCCTACCATCAGTAACACACTACGCCGCCAGGGACTCAAATCCTGCAGTGCCAGACGTGTCCCCCTGCTTAAGCCAGTACATGTCCAGGCCCGTCTGAAGTTTGCTAGAGTGCATTTGGATGATCCAGAAGAGGATTGGGAGAATGTCATATGGTCAGATGAAACCAAAATATAACTTTTTGGTAAAAACTCAACTCGTCGTGTTTGGAGGACAAAAATGCTGAGTTGCATCCAAAGAACACCATACCTACTGTGAAGCATGGGGGTGGAAACATCATGCTTTGGGGCTGTTTTTCTGCAAAGGGACCAGGACGACTGATCCGTGTAAAGGAAAGAATGAATGGGGCCATGTATCGTGAGATTTTGAGTGAAAACCTCCTTCCATCAGCAAGGGCATTGAAGATGAAACGTGGCTGGGTCTTTCAGCATGACAATGATCCCAAACACACCACCCGGCAACGAAGGAGTGGCTTCGTAAGAAGCATTTCAAGGTCCTGGAGTGGCCTAGCCAGTCTCCAGATCTCAACCCCATAGAAAATCTTTGGAGGGAGTTGAAAGTCCGTGTTGCCCAGCGACAGCCCCAAAACATCACTGCTCTAGAGGAGATCTGCATGGAGGAATGGGCCAAAATACCAGCAGCAGTGTGTGAAAACCTTGTGAAGACTTACAGAAAACGTTTGACTTGTGTCATTGCCAACAAAGGGTATATAACAAAGTATTGAGAAACTTTTGTTATTGACCAAATACTTATTTTCCACCATCATTTGCAAATAAATTCATAAAAAATCCTACAATGTGATTTTCTGGATTTTTCTTTCTCATTTTGTCTGTCATAGTTGACGTGTACCTATGATGAAAATTACAGGCCTCTCTCATCTTTTTAAGTGGGAGAACTTGCACAATTGGTGGCTGACTAAATACTTTTTTCCCCCACTGTATGTAATTATGAAATGCTTTGAAAGGCTGATCATGACACATCAACACCATCATCCCAGACACCCTGGAGCCACTCCAATTCGCATACCACCCCAACAGATCCATTGATGACGCAATCTCACTTGCACTTCACACGGCTCTATCCCACCTGGACAAGAGAGGAAATAACTATGAGAATACTGTTCATAGACTACAGCTCAGCGTTCAACACTATAGTCCCCTCCAAGCTCATCACCAAGCTTGGAACCCTCCCTCTATAAATGGATCCTGGACTTCCTAACAGGATGGCCCCAGTCGGTGAGGGTATGCAACAACACCACTGCCACGCTGACTCTCAACATGGGGCCCCTCAAGGGTGTGTGCTTAGGCCCCTCCTGTACTCCCTGTTCACCCACGACTGCGCGCCACGCACGACTCCAACACCATCATCAAGTTTGCTGACGACACAACAGTGGTAGGCCTGATCAACAACGGCAATGAGACAGCCTACAGGGAAGAGGTCAGAGACTTGGCAGTGTGGTGCCATGACAACAACCTCTCCCTCAACATCAGTAAGACCAAGGAGCTGATCGTGGACTACGGGAGAAAGAGGGGAGAGCACTCCCCCATCCACATCGATGCGGCTGTAGTGGAGCAGGTTGAGAGCTTCAAGTTTCTTGGCGTCCACATCACTAAGGACTTAACATGGTCCACACACACCTGCACAGTGATGAAGAGGGCAAGACAGTGCCTCTTCCCTCTCAAGAAGCTATAAAGTCTTGGCATGGGCCCTCAGATCCTCAAAAAGTTATACAACTGCACCATCGCGAGCATCTTGACTGGCAAAGCGCTACAGAGGGTGGTACTGACAGCCCAGTACATACTCACCACGTCCACCCTCGCAGTCACCTCGTCTACACCCCTTGAAGCCACCGCCGCGACCTCCCCTGCCACTGCCGAAACCGCCGCCGCCACCACGGCCAAATCCACCGCCGCGACCTCCCCTGCCACCGCCGAAGCTTCCCCGACCCCCACGGAGTTCACCGCTGTCGCCCTTGTGCTTGGCGTAGTCCAGGTTCACGCTGCTGCCGTCAATCTCGTCACCCAACATGGCCTCTTTAGCCACCTTGCAGTCGTACTCGCTGTCAAAGTTGACAAAGCCAAAGCATTTAGAATTGCCTGTGTCACGGTCTGTGACCACTCTGGCTCCAGTGGCACCCTCAGAGTGGTCACAGACCATGACACAGGCCATTCTAAATGCTTTGGCCTCCCTTTTGGGTTCCATGTTGAACCCTCTGTAGAAACGGTTCTACCTGGAACCAAAAAAGTTTATCTTATGGGGACAGCCGAAGAACCCTTTAAGATAGCACCTTTTTTTCTAAGAGTGTACACTGAGTGAAAAAAACATTAAGGACACCTGCTCTTTCCATGACATAGACTGACCAGGTGAATCCAGATGAAAGCTATGGGCCCTTACTGAGGTCACTTGTTAAATCTACTTCAATCAGTGTAGGTGAAGGGGAGGAGACAGGTTAAAGAAGGATTTTTAAGCCTTGAGACAATTGAAACATGGATTGTGTATGTGTGCCATTCTGAGGGTGAATGTGCAATACAAAAGATTTAAGTGCCTTTGAACGGGGTACGGTAGTAGGTGCCAGGCGCACCGGTTTGTGTCAAGAACTGCAATGCTGCTGGGTTTTTACGCTCAACAGTTTAATGTGTATCAAAGGACATCCAGCCAACTTGACACAACTGTGGGAAGCATTGGAGCCAACATGGGCCAGCATCCCTGTGGAATGCTTTCGACACCTTGTAGAGTCCATGCCCACGACGAATTGAAGCTGTTCGGAGGGCAAAATGGGGTGCAACTCAATATGCACACCATATACACACACACACACACTACACTGACACTCTCACACAAAACCCACACACATTCACATACAATACATACGCACACACACACATTACACACACAAGCATACCGACAAAAACATACACTACTGGTCAAAAGATTTAGAACACCTACTCATTCAAGGGTTTTTCTTTATTTTTACTATTTTCTACACTGTAGAATAATAGTGAAGACATCAAAACTATGAAATAACACATATGGAATCATGTAGTAACCAAAAAAGTGTTAAACAAATCAAAATATATTTGAGATTTTAGATTCTTCAAATAGCCACCCTTTGCCTTGATGACAGCTTTGCACACTCTTGGCATTCTCTCAATCAGCTTCATGAGGTAGTCACCTGGAATGCATTTCAATTAACAGGTGTGCCTTCTTAACAGTTAATTTGTGGAATTTATTTCCTTCTTAATGCGTTTGAGCCAATCAGTTGCACTGTGACAAGGTAGGGGGGTATACAGAAGATAGCCCTGTTTGGTAAAAGACCAAGTCCATATTATGGCAAGAACAGCTCAAATAAGCAAAGAGAAACGACAGTCCATCATTACTTTAAGACATGAAGGTCAGGTAATATGGAACATTCGGTCGCAAAAACCATCAAGCGCTATGATGAAACTGGCTCTCATGAGGACCGCCACAGGAATGGAAGACCCAGAGTTACCTCTGCTGCAGAGGATAAGTTCATTAGAGTTACCAGCCTCAGAAATTGCAGCCCAAATAAATGCTTCACAGAGTTCAAGTAACAGACACATCTCAACATTAACTGTTCAGAGGAGACTGTGTGAATCAGGCCTTCATGGTCGAATTGCTGCAATGAAACCGCTACTAAAAGACACCAATAAGAAAAAGAGACTTGCTTGGGCCTAGAAACACGAGCAGTGGACATTAGACCGGTGGAAATGTGTCCTTTGGTCTGGAGTCCAAATTGGAAATTTTTGGTTCCAACTGCCGTGTCTTTGTGAGACGCGGTGTGTGTGCACGGAGGATCTCCGCATGTGTATTTCCCACTGTAAAGCATGGAGGAGGAGGTGTTATGGTGTGGGGGTGCTTTGCTGGTGACACTGTCTGTGATTTATTTAGAATTCAAGGCACACTTAACCAGCATGGCTACCACAGCATTCTGCAGCGATACGCCATCCCATCTGGTTTGGGCTTAGTGGGACTATCTTTTGTTTTTCAACAAGACAACGACCCAACACACCTCCAGGCTATGTAAGGGCTATTTTACCAAGAAGGAGGGTGATGGAGTGCTGCATCAGATGACCTGGCCTCCACAATCCCCCGACCTCAGCCAAATTGAGATGGTTTGGGATGAGTCGGACCGCAGAGTGAAGGAAAAGCAGCCAACAAGTGCTCAGCATATGTGGGAACTCCTTCAAGACTGTTGGAAAAGCATTCCAGGTGAAGCTGGTTGAGAGAATGCCAAGAGTGTGCAAAGCTGTCATCAAGGCAAACGGTGGCTATTTGAAGAATGTCAAATATAATATACATTTAGATTTGTTTAACACTTTTTTGGTTACTACATGATTCCATATGTGTTATTTCATAGTTTTGATGTCTTCACTATTATTCTACAATGTAGAAAATAGTACAAAATAAAGAAAAACCCTTGAATGAGTAGGTGTTCTAAAACTTTTGACCGGTAGTGTACACACACACCCCC
Source organism: Coregonus clupeaformis (assembly GCF_020615455.1). Taxonomy (NCBI): domain Eukaryota; kingdom Metazoa; phylum Chordata; class Actinopteri; order Salmoniformes; family Salmonidae; genus Coregonus; species Coregonus clupeaformis. Next base: position 16,529,628 of record NC_059216.1, read on the forward strand.
ATACCGCCACAACACAAACACACATGTACAGCAGTGTAGGCTGGTGGAATGAGCTATAGGCTCATTGTAATGGCTGGAATGGAATGAATGGAGCGGAGTCAAACCTGGTTTCCATATTTTTGATGTTTTTGATACTGTTGTGTGTCCGTGTAAATAGCCTGTTTTTTCTTTTTTTGTCTTTTGTTGTATATATTTCCCCTATCACACTTTTCATCCTTCTACTAAATAAACTTTCCTGCAACCCGCCTCAGTCAATGTGGAATGGATTCTATTATTTACTTACCTTTTATCTAGAATCTCCAGTTGAAACTAGCTAGCCAGCTAACTAGCTACTTGCTATTAGCCACCGTTAGCGGAACATCGGATTTTCTGCCGAAATAACTTAATCACTGGACCTTAACACCGGATCGCAACCAGCTAGCCGCAACAGAATGGATGTTGCTGTTGGCTAATCACCACTGCCCCCGAAGCAAGCACCAGTTAGCCTTGAGCTAGCCTCGAACCAGGTCCATATCCCGGCTATCTACCTCTCTGTCTACCGGACGGGAGTAGCCAGCTAACTACCTACTTGCTATTGGCCATTGTCCATGGCCTGCACTACCTACCAGCCAGCTCTAGCCTGGACTATTATCAGCCAGTCTGCACAGCGCGTTATCGACCCAGAACATATCTGATTTTCTGCCGGAATCACTGAATCACTGGACCTTTAATACCGGATCATCGCAACTAGCTAGCTGCAACCGAATGGATGTTGTGGTTGGCTAATCAGCCTTGAGCTAGCCTCGAGTCAGGCCCATCTCCCGGCTCTCTACCTCTCTGTCAACCGGACGGGACCTCCTAGTGTCGACACGGAGCCCCGCAGATCCATCTTGACTGGTCTGCCGACGTAATCGTCTGTGGTTTCAACAAGCTTCCCGTTGCGATGACCACGAAGATCCATCTGCTAGCCCCGGCCCGCTAGCACACGCAATTCAACAGCCATGCTTCCTGATCGCCTGTGCTGTTCACTGGACCTTATGATCACACAGCTGCACAGCTGATGCCTGCTGGACTGTTCCTTTACACGGTACCCTGTCCTGTTTTATCTGTTTAGCCTCAGCCCAAACTTTCATCGCCATTAACAGTTGTTGTCTTAGCTCTCTCGAATAACACCTGTGATTGCTTTATGCCTCTCTCCCATGTCAATATGCCTTGCCTATTGCTGTTCCAGTTAGTTCTTATTATACAATTTCACTGTAGAGCCCCAAGTCCCTCTCAAACTAACTCAAATAGCTCCTTTGTTCCACCCCCCATACACGCGGAGACCAGCTCAATCGGTGCCTCCAGTGATGCTATCTCTTTTATTGTTACCCAACGCTTAGGTTTACCTCCACTGTACTCATATCCTTCCATATCCTTGTCTGTACATAATGCCCTGAATCTATTCTACAACGCCCGGAAATCTTCCCCTTTTATTCTCTGTACCCGACGCACTAGAAGACCAGTTCTTACAGCCTTTAGCAGTATCCTTATTCTAGTCCTCCTCTGTTCCTCTGGTGATGTAGAGGTTAACCCAGGCCCTGCAGTCCCCAGTATCACTCCTACTCCCCAGGCACTATCATTTGTTGACTTCTGTAACCGTAAAAGCCTTGGCCTTTTGCATGTTAACATCAGAAGCCTCCTTCCTAAGTTTGAGTTATTCACTGCGTTAGCACACTCCGCCAACCCTGATGTTCTAGCAGTGTCTGAATCCTGGCTTAGGTAGGCCACCGAAAATTCAGAAATGTCCATCCCCAACTACAACATTTTCCATCTAGATAGAACTGCCAAAGGGGGTGGAGTTGCAATCTACTGTAGAGATAGCCTGCAGAGCTCTATCATACTGTCCAGGTCTGTGCCCAAACAGTTTGAGCTCCTACTTCTAAAAATCCACCTTTCCAGAAATTAGTCTCTCACTGTTGCCGCTTGCTACAGACCCCCCTCAGCCCCCAGCTGTGCCCTGGACACCATATGTGAATTGATTGCCCCCCATCTATCCTCAGAGTTCGTACTGCTTGGTGACCTAAACTGGGATATGCTTAACACCCCGGCCATCCTACAATCCAAACTAGATGCCCTCAATCTCACACAAATTATCAAGCACCCTCATAGATATAATCCTGACTAATTTACCCTCTAAATACACCTCCGCTGTCTTCAACCAGGATCTCAGCGATCACTGCCTTATTGCCTGTGTCCGTAACGGGTCCGCGGACAAACGACCACCCCTCATCACTGTCAAACGCTCCCTAAAACACTTTAGGGAGCAGGCCTTCCTAATTGACCTGGCCCAGGTATCCTGGATGGATATCGATCTCATTCCGTCAGTAGAGGATGCCTGGTTGTTCTTCAAAAGTGCGTTCCTCTCAATCTTAAATAAGCATGCCCCATTCAAAAAATTCAGAACTAAGAACAGATATAGCCCCTGGTTCTCCTCAGACTTGACTGCTCTTGACCAGCACAAAAACATCCTGTGGCGTACTGCATTAGCATCGAATAGCCCCCGCGATATGCAACTTTTCAGGGAAGTTAGGAACCAATATACACAAGCAGTTAGGAAAGCAAAGGCTAACTTTTTCAAACAGAAATATGCATCCTGTAGCACTAACTCCAAAAAGTTTTGGGACACTGTAAAGTCCATGGAGAATAAGAGCAGCTCCTCCCAGCTGGCCACTACACTGAGGCTAGGAAACACTATCACCACCGATAAATCTACGATAATCGAGAATTTCAACAAGCATTTTGCTACGGCTGGCCATGCTTTCCACCTGGCTACCATTACCCCGGCCACCAGCTCTGCACCCTCCGCTGCAACTTGCCCATGAGCCCTCCGCTTCTCCTTCACACAAATTCAGACAGCTGATGTTCTGAAAGAGCTGCAAAATCTGGACCCCTACAAATCATCTGGGCTAGAAAATCTGGACCCTTTCTTTCTAAAATTAGCAGCCGAAATTGTCGCAACCCCTATTACTAGCCTGTTCAACCTCTCTTTCGTAACGTCTGAGATCCCCAGAGATTGGAAAGCTGCCGCAGTCATCCCCCTCTTCAAAAGGGGTGACACTCTAGATCCAAACTGTTACAGACCTATGTCCATCCTGCCCTGCCTTTCGAATGTTTTTGAAAGCCAAGTTAACAAACAGATCACCAACCATTTCGAATCCCACCGTACCTTCTCCGCTATGCAATCCGGTTTCCGAGCTGGTCATGGGTGCACCTCAGCCACGCTGAAGGTCATAAACGATATTATAACCACGATCGATAATAGACTGTACTGTGCAGTCGTCTTCATCGACCTGGCCAAGGCTTTCGACTCTGTCAACCACCACATTCGTATTGACAGACTAAATAGCCTTGGTTTCTCAAATGACTGCCTCGCCTGGTTCACCAACTACTTCTCAGATAGAGTTCAATGTGTCAAATCGGAGTGCCTGTTGTCTGGACCTATGGCAGTCTCTATGGGGGTGCCACAGGGTTCAATTCTCAGGCCGACTCTTTTCTCTGTGTATATCAATGATGTCGCTCTTGCTGCTGGTGACTCTCAGATCCACCTCTACGCAGACGACACCATTTTGTATACATCTGGCCCGTCATTGGACACTGTGTTAACAAACCTCCAAACGAGCTTCAATGCCATACAACACTCCTTCCGTAGCCTCCAACTGCTCTTAAACACTAGTAAAACTAAATGCATGCTCTTCAATCTAACGCTGCTGGCACCCACCCACCCGACTAGAATCACTACTCTTGGCGGGTCTGACCTAGAGTATGTGGACAACTACAAAAACCTAGGTGTCTGGTTAGACTGTGAACTATCCTTCCAGACTCACAATAAGCATCTCCAATCCAAAGTTAAATCTAGAATCGGCTTCCTATTTCGCAACAAAGCCTCCTTCACTCATGCTGCCAAACATGCCCTCGTTAAACTGACTATCCTACCGATCCTTGACTTCGGCAATGTCATTTACAAAATAGCCTCCAACACTCTACTCAGCAAATTGGATGTAGTCTATCACAGTGCCATCCGTTTTGTCACCAAAGCCCCATATACTACCCACCACTGTGACCTGTACGCTCTTGTTGGCTGGTCCTCACTACATATTCGTCCCCAAACCCACTGGCTCAAGGTCATCTATAAATCACTGCTAGGCAAATCCCTGCCTTATCTTAGCTCATTGGTCACCATAGCAACACCTTACCGATCACTGCACCTGTACACAGCCCATCTGAAATTAGCCCACCCAACTACCTCATCCCCATATTGTTATTTATTTTGCTCATTTGCACCCCAGTATCTCTATTTGCACATCATCTCTTGCACATCTATCATTCCAGTGTTAATACTAATTGTAATTATTTTGCACTATGGCCTATTTATTGCCTTACCTCCATAACTTCCTACATTTGCACACACGGTATATATATTTTCTGTTGTATTTTTGACTTTAGGTTTTGTTTACCCCATATGTAACTCTGTGTTGTTGTTTTTTATCGCACTGCTTTGCTTTATCTTGGCCAGGTCGCAGTTGTAAATGAGAACATGTTCTCAACTGGTTTACCTGGTTAAAAAAAGGTGAAATAAAATAAAATTAAATCAAAATTTAATTTAATTTAATTCCAGCCATTACAATGAGCCCATCCTCCTGTAGCTCCTTCCACCAGCTTCCTCTGATGCGCGCACACACACACACACATACACTTTTACATTCATCATTTGCTGCTGCTACTCTGTTCTTTATTTTACTCTTATTATCATCTAGTCACTTTACCCTGCTTTCATGTACATACAGTATCTCCCTCAAATACCTCTTACTTCTGCACATTGATCTGGTACTGATGCTTTTTATATAGCTCCATTATTGTGTATTTTATTTGATTCCTCTTGTGTTAGTATTTAATTTGTATTCTTTTTTTTTTTTACTCTGCTTTGTTGGGAAGAGCTCGCAAGCAAGCATTTCACGGTAAAGTCTACACCAGTTGTAATCGGTGTATGTGACAAATCCAATTTTGGATTTGATCTCGTTTTTCAAAAGTATCTTTTATCTGATTACAATATTTTAGCTGGGAAAGTAACTGATTACAGTTACAGTAATAAATAAAAATCTGATTACATGTAATCAGTTACTCCCCAACCCTGATAAGACTATTCCACTGATCAGTATGCCTTCCCATTGTTCCATTTTAGCCAATCACGTGATGGCAATGCTGCCCATTCAGGAAAGTAATGTCGTTTAGTTAACCTCTTAAGCATCGGACACTTTTTTTCAATTTCGCCTAAAATGATATACCCAAATCTAACTGCCTGTAACTCAGGACCTGAAGCAAGGATATGCATATTCTTGATACCATTTGAAAGGAAACTTTGAAACCCTGAGGTCAGGCTGACCGAGACCCCCAGATGGTCCATGAACGCCTTCCAGACCCTTGATGTAAACGTGGGACCCCGATCAGACACTATATCCTCAGGTACCCCGTAGTGCCGGAAGACGTGTGTAAACAGGGCCTCCGCAGTCTGTAGGGCAGTAGGGAGACCGGGCAACGGAATGAGACGACAGGACTTAGAAAACCGATCGTTGTGTTACCTTGTGACGGAGTAAGATCCGTAACAAAGTCCACCGATAGGTGTGACCACAGCCGTTGTGGAACGGGGTGAGGTTGTAATTTCCCTCTGGGCCGGTGTCTAGGTGCCTTGCACTGGGCGCACACCGAACAGGAAGAAACATAAACCCTCACGTCCTGTACTGTAGGCCACCAGTACTTCGCACTAAGACAGCGCACTGTCCGACCGATGCCAGGATGGCCAGAAGAGGGTGACGTGTGAGCCCAATAGATCAAACGATCACGAACCTCAGACGGAACGTACACACGACCCACTGGACACTGGGGGGGAGTGGGCTCCGTGCGTAACGACCGCACGATGTCCGCGTCAACCTCCCATACCACCGGTCCACCAGACAAGAAGCCGGAAGTATGGGAGTGGGCTCCCTGGTCCGCTCCTCTGAGTCATACAGCCGGGACAGAGCATCTGCCTTAGCATTCTGGGAACCTGGTCTGTACGATAGGGCGAACACAAAACGTGTGAAAAACATGGCCCACCTTGCCTGACGAGGGTTCAGTCTCCTCGCTGCCCGCATGTACTCCAGATTGCGGTGGTCAGTCAAAATGAGAAAAGGGTGTTTTGCCCCCTCAAGCCAATGTCTCCACACCTTAAGAACTTTCACAACAGCTAACAGCTCCCGGTCCCCCACATCATAGTTTTGCTCCGCCGGGCTGAGCTTCTTCGAAAAGAAAGCACAGGGGCGAAGTTTGGGAGGCGTACCCGAGTGCTGAGTCAGTACAGCTCCTATCCCAGCCTCGGACGCGTCCACCTCGACTGTGAATTGCAAGGAAGGATCCGGATGAGCCAGCACGGGAGCCGAGGTGAACAGCGCCTTCAGCTGACCAAAAGCCCTGTCCGCCTCAGCTTACCACTGCAGGCGCACCGGTCCGCCCTTCAGCAAAGAGGTTATGGGAGCTGTTACCTGGCCAAAGCCCCGGATAAATCTCCGGAAGTAGTTGGCAAACCCCAAAAATCACTGCACCTCCTTTACCGTGGTAGGAGTCTGCCAATTATGCACAGCTGAAATGCGGTCACACTCCATCTCAACCCCTGACTCTGACAGGCGGTATCCTAAGAAAGAGACGGACTGTTTGAAGAACAGACATTTCTCAGCCTTAACTTACAGGTCATGCTCCAACAGTCTACCAAGCACCTTGCGCACCAGGGACACATGCTCGTCGCGTGTAGCGGAGTAGATGAGAATATCATCTATATACACCACTACACCCTGTCCGTGCAGATCCCTGAAAATCTCATCGACAAAGGATTGAAAGACTGAGGGAGCATTCATCAACCCGTACGGCATGACGAGGTACTCATAGTGACCAGAGGTGGTACTAAATGCCGTCTTCCACTCGTCCCCTTCCCGGATACGGACCAGAATGTACGCGCTCCTGAGGTCCAATTTTGTGAAGAAGCGCGCCCCGTGCAATGACTCCGTCATACTAGCTATGAGAGGTAGAGGATAGCTGTATTTTACGGTTATCTGATTTAGACCTCGATAGTCAATGCACGGGCGTAAACCTCCATCCTTCTTCTTCACAAAAAAGAAACTCGAGGAGGCAGGGAAAGTGGAGGGCCGAATGTATCCCTGTCCCAGAGATTCTGTGACATACAGTATGTCTCCATAGCCACCGTCTCCTCCTGTGACAGAGGATACACGTGACTCCTGGGAAGTGCAGCACCCTCCCGGAGATCTATCGCACAATCCCCTCGTCGATGGGATGGTAATTGAGTCGCCTTCTTCTTACAGAAGGCGAGAGCCAAATCGGCATATTCTGAGGGAATGTGCATTGTGGAGACATGGTTTGGACTCTCCACCGTAGTTGCCCCTACGGAAACACCTACACACCTTCCTGAGCACTGAGGTGACCATCCCTTAAGAGCCCTCTTTTGCCACAAAATCCTGGGGTCATGGGTGGCTAGCCAGGGAAGCCCCAGCACCACGGGAAACACAGGAGAATCGATAAGGAAGAGACTCATTTTCTCCTCATGACCCCCCTGCGTCTCCATCCGGAGTGGAACTGTGACCTCCCTAACCATACCCGACACTAAAGGGCGACTATCTAGGGCACGTATGGGGAAGGGCACATCTACAGGCATTATAGGAATCCCTCATTTATGCGCAACCAGCCTATCCATAAAATTCCCAGCTGCACCAGAATCTACGAGCCCCTTATGCTGGGAATGTGGGGAAAACCCATGGAAATGTATATTGACCATCATGTGAGCAACAGGGAGCTCTTGGTGAGTTGGGTGCCTACTCACCTGGGATGTCCCACCAGGGCCCTGCCTGCTGCCTCGATTCCATGAGGGTCCTCTCCTGCACCGGCCCGCAGTGTGTCCTCTGCGGCCACAGTTGGTGCAGGAGACCACCCCCTTGCCGAGTCTCTCCACATCAGCACCTCCAAGCTCCATAGGAGTGGAGTCGGAAGTGCTGGGGGATGGACTGGACGGACCCTGATCCGGACGTCCGTGGGTGGCCAACAGGTTATCCAGCCGGATCGATAAATCTACCAGCTGGTCCAGGTTTAGATTCGTGTCCCTGCAGGCCAGCTCCAGGGCGAAGTCCTGTGCGCTCCTCCTTCCCTGTCTGAGGTGAAACAGACGCTCCCCCACCGCTCTCCCCTCCGGCGGATGATCAAATACTGCCCGGAAACGGCGGGTAAAATCCTCGTAACGTACGGACTCAGCGTCTATTCTACCCCACTCCGCGTTGGCCCATTCCAGCACTCTGCCCGACAGACAGGAGATGAGGGCGGACACGCTCTCGTATCCCGAGGGAGCTGGGTGGATGGTTGCCAGGTAGAGCTCCACCTGGAGCAGAACACCCTTACACCCGGCAGCTGTCCCATCATATTCCCTTGGGAGCAAGAACCGAATTCCACTGGATCCAGGGTTTGATGGTCTTGATGGGGAAGAAATCGGAGGAGGAGGAGTTGTAGAAAAACCACCTCTCTCCCATCAATCCATGATGTTCACCACTCGATCCATAGCCAAACCTAGAGTCTGCAGCATGGTCGAGTGCTGCTGGATGCGTTCCTCCACCGAGGCGTTGGGATCGGACGTGCCTGCTGACTCCATAGGTGGTGCGTGATTCTGTCAACGTCTGGGTGAAGTGGTGAAACGGAATCAGGCGCAGGACACAGAACTGAGAAATGAATGGATTTACTAAAACAGACACTGTCACACCCTGACCTTAGAGATCACCTGTATTCTCTGTTTGGTTAGGTCAGGGTGTGATTTGGATACAGGTAGAGCTCCACCTGGCATATTATTATTATTATTATTATTCTAGTGTATCTATTTCTATGTTGGCCGGGTGTGGTTCCCAATCAGAGGCAGCTGTCGATCGTTGTCTCTGATTGGGGATCATACTTAGGCAGCCATTTTGCCTACCTATGTGGTGGGATCTTGTTTCTGTTTCGGCTTGTTGCTGGTAGCCTTTAGAACTTCACGTTCAGTTGCTTTTGTTATTTTGTCAAGTGTTTATTTAATAAATTAAACATGTACGCATACCACGCTGCACCTTGGTCCGATCCTTTACACAACGAATGTGACAGAAGATCCCACCACATACGGACCAAGCAGGAAGAGCAGACAACATGGACATGGGAGGATATTTTGGACGGTAAGGGATCCTGGACTTGGGAAGAGATCCAGGCAGGTATGGATCGCCTTCCTTGGGAGCAGACGGAGACAGCGAGGGAGAAAAAACGGCGACTCAAAAGGTTAGATCACTAAGGAAGCCCGAGAGGCAGCCCCAAGAAAAATGTTTGGGGGGGGGCACACAGGGTGGTGGGCGAAGCAGCAGGAGGCCCTGAAAGACCTGCAGCTCAGCACTCTGAGAGAGGAGACCACCACCTTACAGGGGCTGATAGATAAGAGGGAGCAGGAGCTCTCCCTTCAGAAGGAGGCGCTGCAGGAGGCCCACAGGGAGAAGGAGTCAGTGAGTGCACGGAGAGAGGAGCTGGCCAGGCAACAGGAGGAGCTTAGAGAGGAGTTAACCCTCCAGCAGCAGAGAGCTCGGGCCTTACAGCAGAGGCTGGCGAAGCCAGGTTTAGCAGAGCCAACTCCCCGCTCTCGCTTTGAGGAGCGTGTGACCGTGCAGGCACTATGACTATGCGCCGGCTTTACGCACTGTGCCGCCAGTGCGCCTTCACAGACCGGTACGGCCCGTGCTTGCTGCTCGCACTAAACCAGTGGTGCGTGTCGCCAGCCCGGTACGCCCCGTACCTGCTCCTCGCACCAAACCAGTGGTGCGTGTTGCCAGCCCGGTACGCCCCGTACCTGCACCTCGCACCAAACCAGTAGTGTGTGTATCCAGTCCTGTACGGCCCGTGCCTGCTCCTCGCACTAAACCAGTGGTGCGTGTCGCCAGCCCGGTACGCACCGTACCTGCTCCTCGCACCAAACCAGTGGTGCGTGTCGCCTGCCCGGTACGCCCCGTACCTGCTCCTCGCACCAAACCAGTAGTGCGTGTCTCCAGTCCTGTACGGCCCGTGCCTGCTCCTCGCACTAAACCAGTGGTGCGTGTCGCCAGCCCGGTACGCACCATACCTGCTCCTCGCACCAAACCAGTGGTGCGTGTCTCCAGTCCTGTACGGCCCGTACCTGCTCCTTGCACTAAACCAGTGGTGCGTGTCACCAGCCCGGTGCGCCCCGTACCTGCTCCTCGCACCAAACCAGTGGTGCGTGTCCACAGCCCAGTGCGTCATGGGCCAGCGCCCCGCACTTGCCAGGCTCCAGTGATGATCCATGGCCCGAAGCCTCCAGTGATGATCCATGGCCCGAAGCCTCCAGTGATGATCCATGGCACGAAGCCTCCAGTGATGATCCATGGCACAAAGCCTCCAGTGATGATCCATGGCACAAAGCGTCCAGTGATGATCCATGGCCCGGAACCTCCTGCTCCGGTCAGCTGCTCCACTACAGTGTCAGAGCAGTCCGCTCCACCGGTGCCTAGTCCAGCTAGCTACTCTTCCCCATGCCGGTGCCATCCGCTCCACCGGGGTCCGAGCCGGGACCAGACGTCAGCCCCTCTCCAGGGTCGAGGGCTCCTACACCAGGGTCCAGACAGGACTTGGTGCATCGCGGGAGGACTGCTGGGCCGGGACCAGACGTCAGCCCCTCTCCAGGGTCGAGGGCTCCCACACCAGGGTCCAGACAGGGCTTAGTGCATTGTGGGAGGACTGTGAGGGGGAGCATCGCGCCGGCATCCAGACCGGACCGGGCATGCAAAGGGGAGGCAGGATGGGAGAAGAGTTTTCTGCCTACGTCACGTCCGAAGCCGGAGCCGGAGCCGCCACCGAGGCTAGATGCCCACCCGGACCCTCCCCTAATGAGTCAGGTTTTTGCGGCCGGAGTCCGCACCTTTGGGGGGGGATTGTCACGCCCTGACCTTAGAGATCACCTGTATTCTCTGTTTGGTTAGGTCAGGGTGTGATTTGGATACTTCCTAGTGTATCTATTTCTATGTTGGCTGGGTGTGGTTTAAAATCAGAGGCAGCTGTCGATCGTTGTCTCTGATTGGGGATCATACTTAGGCAGCCATTTTCCCTACCTATGTGGTGGGATCTTGTTTCTGATTCGGCTTGTTGCTGGTAGCCTTTAGAACTTCACGTTCAGTTGCTTTTGTTATTTTGTCAAGTGTTTATTTAATAAATTAAACATGTACGCAGACCACGCTGCACCTTGGTCCGATCCTTTACACAACGAACGTGACAAAAGTAAACCATAACAAACCCTCCATGCAGGGAAGAGCAGTACAACAGCTCGGGGGGCCAGTATGAAAAATTTTTTAAATAAAATAATGTATGCACTCACTAACTGTAAGTCGCTCTGGATAAGAGCGTCTGCTAAATTACGTAAATGTAAAGTGAGTAAATGGCAGTGTTTCTAGTGTTTTGCTTGGGGTCTTTCCATGGTGCCAAAGTGGGCCTAGTCTTCAGCCATGTGTGACCGGGGCACTTAGTGGCTCACACTAATGACCCTAATTGGGAAAGTGGGCTCTTTTTGGGGGTCACTGATAGACTGACTGGCATGTGTGGAATGTGGCTAGGCAGCCCTTTCTCTCCCATTGTCTGGGACATGCTATCAATTAGCTGCCTGCAATGGACACCTTAGTGGGGGAGAGACTGGTCATAGAGTGATGCTAATAGTCATCCACAGACACTGTCTCCAGGTTATGTTACTCACCAGCAGTACACCAACCACAATTGCATGTTATATGAGATTGCTAATAGCTGGTGTAGCTAAAAGAGCTGATGTGATGACAGAAATCCATGTTGCTGCCCTTGACCCAAATTTCTGCTATTTCCACACGGAAGTTTGCATTTTTCAAACACCTGTAACAGCTTTTTCCTGCAATCTAGAGACATCATTATGTCAATCATTATGTCTAATTCTATGTCAAAAATATGTATATTTTTCTGTATAGGTTACCTTATCTAAGAAACAGTAGTTAGATAAGCTACTCTAACTTGATTGATACCCTGAAATTGCTTGGTAGCTAGTTATGAGGTTGGGAGATTGGGAACCTACCTAGCTGGCTAGCTAAAGCGAACTTCATAAAATTGCTTGGTGTTACAGAGGAATTCATCAAGAAGGAATCAATAGGCTACATGGCTTGATCAAATTAATTTACAAACATACCTCCTGCCCAGCACTGGCAGCTAAAATCAAACACTGTGTGTGTGTGACTCTACACTCTCTCCTCCTCCACTGACGATACTGCAAGCACTAGAGTAGGCTGTCTACTGTAGCATCTCTTTGCTTGGAAGAAACCACTTACTAGGGAGAATAGGGGTGGTATCTTTGCCTGGTCCAGTCAGTGTGCCCCCTCTGAAAAATACAGTTGACAGATCTTTTTATAAATAATTATGATAAAACGTGGGCTTAAAAATGAAGTTTAGTAATTCATTTAAGATCAGAATTTTTTTTAAACAGGACAAATCTGAGGGGGCACGTGCCTTTGTGCCCCCTATGGGCATGAGGCCACTGTGTGATAGTGATTAATTTCACACTTCTAAAGCTTTCAAAGGTGATAACTAAGGCTGACTAACCCATACAAAGAAATAGTGTGTGAACCATCCGATTCAGAGTACAAGCACATTCCTTCAGTGAGAGGCTGAGAACAGAGCATAGATGTGTGCTTCGTTACTAAGGGCGTGGTGGGCCATTTGTTTGTTTTACATTGTAAATGGATTTCCGAAAATTGCGTGGGATCGAGAGGTCTGGATGGACAATACAGAAACTGGAGACTGGAGAATGACTAAATGGAGTGGCTCATACAGTAATGAACCACACAAGAGATATGCCTCTCTTTGGCACCACAATGCCAATTAATTACCTTTTGAAGTGGTTTCCAATGCATTGTGGCCCACACCTGTGATGCAGTTATGAATGCATCCTTTGTGAGTACCTTAGTGCCAGAAATATTGCATTCTTTATTTTCTTCCTCTCTCTTTCAAAACTTTACTAAGATTGATTGAATTCACTGGTTTCCTTTTAATATTGTGTTCTTGACATCATGGGGTAGAGGGACATGAAACCACATAACCATAACTGTATATGGTTTCTTCATAGTAGTGACGTGCTACATACGCCTAGCTTCCTGAAACGGGTCACATACGAGCCAACCAGTCTGAGCTCTTTGTTATTCCAAAGATAAATCTCCATCCACACAAAAACGTGTCAATGGGAACCTGTGATCTAGCTGTGGGAGGCTAAATGCAGTACTCTTTGTGAATACTGTCTGCCACCTGCAGACCTGCGGTAAGGTCTAGATGTGGCTCCACTAATACCACTGCCTTGGTACACTGGGCCAGCACCCAGCTGTCTGTTACATTTGTAGGTGTGTGCGATTAAAGGCTCAGAACATGCAAACTCTTCTTTTCAGAGGAATTATTAGCGGACACTGCGTTGTGGACTCCAGCCACAATTCATCTAGCAGATGTTCATATTGTTAGTATCAGCAAAGGAAACATCAATGTGTTTTCTATGTTATGGTCTAATGATTCAGTATAGATGACTTTTGACAAAAAGTGAAAGCAAGAAGCTCCAAGATCGGGGAACTGTAAGAAGGATTACTTAAAGGAGTTTTAAGAAATGCACATATGTGGACCTAGCTATGTACTGTACCTATATTTAGTCATCCCTTTTATCCATGTTATAATATTTGACTCTACAGTGAGCACTTTTGCAGAACTACAAAAAACAATACTTTGGTTAAAGCCCAAGATATCTTCTAAGGAAAATCCAAATCCCAAATCCTTGGTAATGAAGCGTCTGAATTCTCACATTGCCAGGTTTTAATTTGTGCAGCTAAATGTAAGCCACTGGGAGCCATGGGCGTGAGCCACGCGGACTCAGGTATGTGTGTCAATAGTGTTGCCCTGTAGCTGAACCCTCAGATACAGCTAGTTTAGAGGGAGAAGGAAAGGGTGAGGCAGAGAAATACGGGTGTGTCCTCCTGCTAAGTGACTTAGCCTAAGCCTGCGACTGCTGAGTGACAAATCAAATGCCCATTGAAAGACCCTGTTTGCTCCAAAGTTACTGGCTCCTTCCTCTGCACAGGTGGTCCCAGTCTCACACATCACACATACGCCAACAAACACGTACACACAGAGACACATAGAGTTGAAGTCGGAAGTTTACATACACCTTAGCCAAATACATTTAAACTCAGTTTTTCACAATTCCTGACATTTAATCCTAGTAAAAATTCCCTGTCTTAGGTGAGTTAGAATCACCACTTTATTTTAAGATTGTGAAATGTCAGAATAATAATAGAGAGAATGATTTATTTCAGCTTTTTATTTATTTCATCACATTCTCAGTGGGTCAGAAGTTTACATACACTCAATTAGTATTTGGTAGCATTGCCTTTAAATTGTTTAACTTGGGTCAAACGTTTCGGGTAGCCTTCCACAAGCTTCCCACAATAAGTTGGGTGAATTTTGGCCCATTCCTCCTGACAGAGCTGGTGTATCTGAGTCAGGTTTGTAGGCCTCCTTGCTCGCACACGCTTTTTCAGTTCTTCCCACAAATGTTCTATAGGATTGAGGTCAGGCCTTTGTGATGGCCACTCCAATACCTTGACTTTGTTGTCCTTAAGCCATTTTGCCACAACTTTGGAAGTATGCTTGGGGTCATTGTCGATTTTGGAAGACCCATTTGCGACCAAGCTTTAACTTCCTGACTGATGTCTTGAGATGTTGCTTCAATATATCCACATAATTTTCCTTCCTCGTGATGCCATCTATTTTGTGAAGTGCACCAGTCCCTCCTGCAGCAAAGCACCCCCACAGCATGATGCTGCCACCCCTGTGCTTCACAGTTGGGATGGTGTTCTTCAGCTTGCAAGCTACCTCCTTTTTCCTCCAAACATAAAGATGGTAATTATGGCCAAACAGTTCTATTTTTGTTTCATCAGACCAGACGACATTTCTCCAAAAAGTACGATATTTGTCCCCATGTGCAGTTTATACTTGCGTACTATTGTTTGTACAGATGAACGTAGTACCTTCAGACGTTTGGAAATTGCTCCCAAGGATGAACCAGACTTGTGGAGGTCTACCATTTTTTTTCTGATGTCTTGGCTGATTTCTTTTGATTTTCCAATGATGTTAAGCAAAGAGGCACTGCGTTTGAAGGTAGGCCTTGAAATCCAACCACAGGTACACCTCCAACTGACTCAAATGATGTAAATTAGCCTATCAGAAGCTTCTAAAGCCATGACATCATTTTTCTTGAATTTTCCAAGCTGTTTAAAAGCACAGTCAACTTCTGACCCACTGGAATTGTGATACAGTGAATTATAAGTTAAATAATCTGTCTGTAAACAATTGTTGGAAAAATTACTTGTATCATGCACAAAGTAGATGTCCTAACCGACTTGCGAAATCTATAGTTTGTTAACAAGAAATTTGTGGAGTGGTTGAAAAACGAGTTTTAATGACTCCAACCTAAGTGTACGTAAACTTTCGACTTCAACTGTATATTTAAACATTTTGGGGACAAACACTCCTGATTAAATTCCAAATCATATATGGAAAGAGGTGAAGGGCGCTCAACCAACGTGAGTTGAGGTGCAACCAAAATATGTGAATATCATTGAAAAGGAAAAGGCGCTCGCTCACCATTAAAAACATATTATTTTATTTAAGCAATTATTAAAAGCTTTAGGTTTCGGCCTTTATCAATGGCCTTTATCAAATTATTAATTATCTGTATGACTCAGTATGCTGTTGCAACATCTCATGATGTAACTTTGATACTCATCGACACAGTGTCCTGACAGTTAAGTAATGGTTTCTGAGGTGAACCCTGTGTCTCTGTCTCAGATCACAGTCTTTGTCATGACCCTGGATGGGGCTGGTCACGCTTTGCAGGTTAAATTGATGCTGTTCTTACAGGGAAACAAAAAGAAAGAAAGAAATAAACCTGAGCCACTTTCAGATGTCAGTCACCAGGCTAGTTTACCTAGATAACTTCGGGCATACTGTCAACTTTAATCTATAAAAGGCTGATGTTTGCAAAGTAAAGAATCCTTAAGAGTAATCCAGTTTAAATAAATGCTTTATATAAACTTTTTCTGTATTGGTTTGTAAACACTGGGTGATGACTGCTGAGTAAATGTACTCTCTGAACACGTGGCCATAGAGGAGCCTGAGGGAGTTCAGTAAGTGTGTCAGTGTTCCAGTGACATCAGGTTTTGGGCCAGTGACTGTCTGTCATACACGCTAGTGGTTCTATCTTCATCCGTCTGTCTGTCTGTTTTACCTCAGGAGACATGGATTAATGGCCTATTGTATGTATGGCTGTGTAGAATATGATGAAGAGGGAGGCAGACGGGCCAGATCGTGTCTCATCACCAGTAAAGCCTTTGGGTTGCCAGAAGGGACCAGAGCATCAGTCACACAGGGAGCTGCATAAAGGCCCAGTGCCGACCAAGGCCTGGTTCAAGCCTTATCTATAGAACCCCTGACATCTGGCTTTCTCCTAGCCCGCTGCCAACCTGCTATCCCTGTCTGGCAGCTATATGCAGTGTGTTATTGTGTCTGAATTCCACCATCCCCATGCCAAGCTTTACTCTATGTCAATTGCCTTTTTCAGGCATTGAGGTTGTGATGTGGTTGAAGTACTGGAAAAACAAAGAAGTGATGAGACAAAAAAGGGTGGCTCACACTTTGGTGTGCGTATGTATACAGCAGGTGGTGAAAGAAATCTCTGACAGAACCCCTGATCTATGCAGAATTGTGTTGCTTAAAGGATATTATCACCAGATGCCCACTTGGAAGAACATTAACTTTCCAATCATCTCCTTTCTGTTAAATCCAAACACTATCCACCAAACACCATCCGTCAGGAAGATAATGAAGACAAGAACTCCACCAGACTATGTACTAAACATAGGCCTATTCCAAGCTGATTTCCAAGCTGAAAAATATGTGGTGACGTTAAGATGCTAATAACGTAACCATGTACATTTTTCATCTTTGTTTAGGAAGAAGGGTCTGCATTACAGCATTGCTTGAAACACAGCCATAGATGGCAGCATTTTGCTTCATTTTCAGGATCTAACACAGTCCAACTGCTACTCTGTAATTCTGTTTAGGATAACATTTCCAGATATAGGCACAATGCATTGGCCAATGGTCATAAGAAAATATGGCTTTGTTAAGATTAATTACATAAATGCAAAACATTTAATAATCTCTTCAAATGTCTTTAACAGTTTGGGCAAATCATTGTGCTTGATTTCAGCTAAATTGTTTTTAAGTCAACTGATATAATTTCAAAAGAAGAAAGCATCTGTATAACCAAATGCACTATTACAATGATTAACATTATTCTATTGATAATGCATTGTATTCAGATTAATAAAAGGCATATCTGTTTACTGGTCCTCCTCAGGTGTGTCATCATCATACAATGTGTGTTCTGATTCAGAAATGCTGCTGTAATGTGTTTCAGTCAGCTGGACTAGGAGGATGCAGAGAGACAGTAAATTATGTTTGTTCAGCCTCAACACACGACAAGGACAAAGGAGAGATGTAATGGGAGAGCAAGAAAAAGAAGGAGAAAGAGAGGAATGCCTTTTTTACAGCTGGGGAGAGTGGTAGCTCTGTCGTGTTTTACTGTAATTATTGGGAGAGACATCCATAGACATAAATATTTGTCTCCCTTGGTCAGTGTGGATATATACAGGGAGACCCGTATGAATATGGCATTATAATTGGGCAAAACTGTAGATAGTTTGAAAATGGCACGTCAAAAATTCTTGTAGTTGGTGATCTTTTTAGTCTCATAGAATATATCTTGATTATTTACCCTCAGGTGGGTAATGTATAAAAATGGTATGATCAGGACCTATACTGGGTACAATTGTAACTATTTTAATATTAGCATCGACTAAGTCTCCACCAAAAAAAGGCAATCCCCCCAAAATTGGCATGTAAAACATAACAGAGAAAAACTGCAAGATCTTACAAATGTATTCAAACTTATAATCAATTCTAAAGCATGAACTGGCGCCGGAGGAGATGGCTGCCGTTTTACGGGCTCCTAACCAATTGTGCTATTGTGTTAGTTTATTTGCGTTATTTGAAACTTATTTTGTACATAATGTTTCTGCCACCGTCTCTTATGACCGAAAAGAGCTTCTGTATATCAGGACAACAATTACTCACCTCGTGCTGGATGAAGATTTTTTATTTAACGAGTCGGACGCAAAGGATTTACTTCAGACACCCGACAAGGCACAAATCCCCGTCATTCGCATGAGAAAGAGACGGCGATATTGGGGACGTAGGTTGGGGTGCCTTGTACATTCAAAACTGTAATATCTTATGTTTCACAGAGTCGTGACTGAACGACGTCATGGATAACATACAGCTGGCTATCTTGCTGCATCGGCAAGATAGAACAACTGCCTCCGGTAAGACAAGGGGTGGCGGTCTGTGTATATTTGTAAACAACAGCTGGTGCAGGAAATGTAATATTAAGGAAGTCTCAAGGTTTTGCTCGCCTGAGGTAGAGTATCTCACGATAAGCTGTAGACCACACTATTTACCAAGAGAGTTTTTATCTATATTTTTCGTAGCTGTCTATTTACCACCACAATCCGATGCTGGCACTAAGACCGCACTCAATGAGCTGTACAAGGCCATAGGCAAAAAAGAAAACGCTCATTCAGAGGCGGCGCTCCTGGTGGCCGGGGGCTTTAATGCAGGGAAAATTAAATCCGTTTTACCCAATTTCTACCAGAATGTTAAATGTGCAACCAGAGAAAAAAAACTCTTGACCACCTTTACTCCACACACAGAGACGCGTACAAAGCTCTCCCTCGCCCTCCATTTGGCAAATCTGACCATAGTTCAATCCTCCTGATTCCTGCGTACAAGCAAAAACTAAAGCAGGAAGCACCAGTGACTCGGTCAATAAAGAACTGGTCAGATGACGCAGATGCTAAGCTACAGGACTGTTTTGCTAGCACAGACTGGAATATGTTCCGGGATTCTTCCGATGGCATTGAGGAGTACACCACATCAGTCACTGGCTTCATCAATAAGTGCATCGATGACGTCGTCCCCACAGTGACCTTACGTACATACCCCAACCAGAAGCCATGGTTTACAGGCAAAATCCGCACTGAGCTAAAGGGTAGAGCTGCCGCTTTCAAGGAGCGGGACTCTAACCCAGACGCTTATAAGAAATCCCGCTATGCCCTCTGATGAACCATCAAACAGGCAAAGCGTCAATACAAGACTAAGATTGAATTGTACTACACCGGCTCCGACACTCGTCGGATGTGGCAAGGCTTGCAAACTATTACAGACTGCAAAGGGAAGCACAGACGCGAGCTGCCCAGTGACACGAGCCTACCAGATTAGCTAAATTACTTCTATGCTCGCTTTGAGGTAAGCAATACTGAAGCATGCATGAGAGCATCAACTGTTCCTGAAGACTGTGTGATCACGCTCTCCGTAGCCAATGTGAGTAAGACCTTTAAACAGGTCAACATTCACAAGGCCGCATGGCCATACAGATTACCAGGACGTGTACTCCGAGCATGCGTTGACCAATTTGCAAGTGCCTTCACTGACATTTTCAACCTGTCCCTGACTGAGTCTGTAATACAAACATGTTTCAAGCAGACCACCATAGTCCCTGTGCCCAATAACACTAAGGTAACCTGCCTAAATGACTACCGACCCGTAGCACTCACATCTGTAGCCATGAAGTGCTTTGAAAGGCTGGTCATGGCTCACATCAACAACATTATCCCAGAAACACTAGACCCACTCCAATTTGCATACCACCCCAACAGATCCACAGATGATGCAATCTCTATTGCACTCCACACTGCCCTTTCCCACCTGGACAAAAGGAACACCTAAGTGAGAATGCTATTAATTGACTACAGCTCAGCGTTCAACACCATAGTGCCCTTAAAGCTCATCACTAAGCTAAGGACCCTGGGACTAAACACCTCCCTTTGCAACTGGACCCTGGACTTCCTGACGGGCCGCCCCCAGGTGGTAAGGGTAGGTAACAACACATCTGCCACGCTGATCCTCAACACAGATGCATGCTCAGTCCCCTCCTGTACACCCTGTTCACCCATGACTGCATGGCCAGGCACGACCTCAACACCTTCATTAAGTTTGCCGACGGCACAACAGTGGTAGGCCTGATCACCGACAACAATGAGACAGCCTATAGGTAGGAGGTCAGAGACCTGGCCGTGTGGTGAAAAGGAGGACCGAGCACGCTCCCATTCTCATTTGCAGGGCTTTAGTGGAGCAGGTTGAGAGCTTCAAGTTCCTTGGTGTCCACATCACCAACAAACTATCGTGGTCCAAACACACCAAGACAGTCATGAAGAGCCTTTAGCCGTATCCTTATTCTAGTCCTCCTCTGTTCCTCTGGTGATGTAGAGGCTAACCCAGGCCCTGCAGCCCTCAGTATCACTCCTACTCCCCAGGCGCTATCATTTGCTGACTTCTGTAATCGCAAAAGTCTTGGTTTCTTGCACGTAAATATCAGAAGTCTACTTCCTAAGTTTGAGTTATTCACTGCGTTAGCACACTCCGCCAACCCTGATGTTCTAGCAGTGTCTGAATTCTGGCTCAGGAAGGCCACCAAAAATTCTGAAATTTCCATCCCCAACTATAACATTTTCCGTCTAGATAGAACTGCCAAAGGGGGTGGAGTTGCAATCTACTGTAGAGATAGCCTGCAGAGCTCTATCATACCATCCAGGTCTGTGCCCAAACAGTTTGAGCTTCTTCTTCTAAAAATCCACCTTTCCAGAAATAAGTCTCTCACTGTTGCCGCTTGCTACAGACCCCCCTCAGCCCCCAGCTGTGCCCTGGACACCATATGTGAATTGATTGCCCCCCATTTATCCTCAGAGTTCGTACTGCTTGGTGACCTAAATTGGGATATGCTTAATACCCCGGCCATCCTACAATCCAAACTAGATGCCCTCAACCTCACGCAAATTATCAACGAACCTACCAGGTACAACCCTAAATCCGTAAACATGGGTACCCTCATAGATATCATCCTGACTAACATACCCTCTAAATACACCTCAGCTGTCTTCAACCAGGATCTCAGCGATTACTGCCTTATTGCCTGCGTCCGTAACGGTTCCGCGGTCAAACGACCACCCCTCATCACTGTCAAACGCTCCCTAAAACATTTTAGCGAGCAGGCCTTCCTAATTGACCTGGCCCAGGTATCCTGGATGGATATAGATCTCATTCCGTCAGTAGAGGATGCCTGGTTGTTCCTTAAAAGTAATTTCCTCTCAATCTTAAATAAACATGCCCCATTCAAAAAATACAGAACTAAGAACCGATATAGCCCCTGGTTCTCCTCAGACTTGACTGCCCTTGACCAGCACAAAAACATCCTGTGGCGTACTGCATTAGCATCAAATAGCCCCCGCGATATGCAACTTTTCAGGAAAGTTAGGAACCAGTTCCTGACAAGCAGTCAGGAAAGCAAAGGCTAACTTTTTCAAACAGATATTTGCATCCTGTAGCACTAACTCCAAAAAGTTTTGGGACACTGTAAAGTCCATGGAGAATAAGAGCACTTCCTCCCAGTTGCCCACTGCACTGAGGCTAGGAAACACTATCACCACCGATAAATCTACAATAATCGAGAATTTCAACAAGCATTTTGCTACAGCTGGCCATGCTTTCCATCTGGCTACCACTACCCCGGCCACCAACTCTGCACCCTCCGCTGCAACTTGCCCATGCCCCACCCCCGCTTCTCCTTCACACAAATTCAGACAGCTGATGTTTTGAAAGCGCTGCAAAATCTGGACCCCTACAAATCAGCTGGGCTAGACAATCTGGACCCTTTCTTTCTAAAACTAGCCGCCGAAATTGTCGCAACCCCTATTACTAGTCTGTTCAACCTCTCTTTCGTAACGTCTGAGATCCCCAGAGATTGGAAAGCTGCCGCGGTCATCCCCCCTCTTCAAAGGGGGGTGACACTCTAGATCCAAACTGCTACAGACCTATATCCATCCTGCCCTGCCTTTCGAAAGTATTTGAAAGCCAAGTTAACAAACAGATCACCGACCATTTCGAATACCACCGTACCTTCTCCGCTATGCAATCCGGTTTCCGAGCTGGTCATGGGTGCACTTCAGCCACGCTCAAGGTCCTAAACGATATTATAACCGCGATTGATAATAGACAGTACTGTGCAGCCGTCCTCATCGACCTGGCCAAGGCTTTCGACTCTGTCAACCACCGCATTCTTATTGGCAGACTAAATAGCCTTGGTTTCTCAAATGACTGCCTCGCCTGGTTCACCAACTACTTCTCAGATAGAGTTCAGTGTGTCAAATCGGAGGGCCTGTTGGCTGGACCTATGGCAGTCTCTATGGGGGTGCCACAGGGTTCAATTCTTGGGCCGACACTTTTCTCCGTGTATATCAATGATGTCGCTCTTGCTGCTGGTGACTCTCAGATCCACCTCTACGCAGACGACACCATTTTGTATACATCTGCCCTTCATTAGACACTGTGTTAACAAACCTCCAAACGAGCTTCAATGCCATACAACACTCCTTCAGTAGCCTCCAACTGCTCTTAAACACTAGTAAAACTAAATGCATGCTTTTCAATCGAACGCTGCTGGCACCCGCCCACCCGACTAGAATCACCACTCTCGACGGGTCTGACCTAGAGTATGTGGACAACTACAAATACCTAGGTGTCTGGTTAGACTGTAAACTCTCCTTCCAGACTCACATAAAGAATCTCCAATCCAAAGTTAAATCTAGAATCGGCTTCCTATTTCGCAACAAAGCCTCCTTCACTCATGCTGCCAAACATGCCCTCGTAAAACTGACTATCCTACCGATCCTTGACTTCGGCGATGTCATTTACAAAATAGCCTCCAACACTCTACTCAGCAAATTGGATGTAGTCTATCACAGTGCCATCCGTTTTGTCTCCAAAGCCCCATACACTACCCACCACTGTGACCTGTACGCTCTTGTTGGCTGGTCCTCACTACATGTTCGTCGTCAAACCCACTGGCTCCAGGCCATCTATAAATCACTGCTAGGCAAATCCCCGCCTTATCTTAGCTCATTGGTCACCATAGCAGTACCCACCCGTAGTATGCGCTCCAGCAGGTATATCTCACTGGTCATTCCCAAAGCCAACACCTCCTTTGGCCGCCATTCCTTCCAGTTCTCTGCTGCCAATGACTGGAACGAATTGCAAAAATCTCTGAAGCTGGAGACTCTTATCTCCCTCACTAACTTTAAGCATCAGTTGTCAGAGCACCTTACCGATCACTGCACCTGTACACAGCCCATCTGAAATTAGCCCACCCAACTACCTCATCCCTATATTGTTATTTATTTTGCTCTTTTGCACCCCAGTATCTCTATTTGCACATAATCTCTTGCACATCTAGCATTCCAGTGTTAATACTATTGTAATTATTTTGCACTATAGCCTATTTATTGCCTTACCTCCATAACTTGCTACATTTGCACACACTGTATATGTATTTTCTGTTGTATTTTTGACTTTATGTTTTTTTACCCCATATGTAACTCTGTGTTGTTTTTATTGCACTGCTTTGCTTTATCTTGGCCAGGTCGCAGTTGTAAATGAGAACCTGTTCTCAACTGGCTTACCTGGTTAAATAACGGTGAAAAAAAAAAAAGAGGGCACAACAAAGCCTATTCCCCCTCATGAGACTGAAAAGTTCTACAGCTGCAAAATCGAGAACATCCTGACTGGTTGCATCACTGCCTGGTATGGCAACTGCTCGGCCTCTGACCGCAAGTACATCACTGGGGCCAAGCTTCCTGCTATCCAGGACCTCTATACCAGGTGGTGTCAGAGGAAGGTCCTAAAAATTGTCAAAGACTCCAGCCACCCTAGTCAAATCAAATCAAATCAAAACCAATTTTATTGGTCACATACACGTGTTTAGCAGATGTTATTGCGGGTGTACCAAAATGCTTGTGCTTCCAACTCCGACAGTGCAGTAATATCTAACAAGTAATATCTAATAATTTTATAACATATACCCAATACACAAAAATCTAAGTAAGGAATGACTAAGGAATGACTTAAATGAATCCATTTACTTAAAATTGTTTACTTTGTACTTTTGGCTGTAAATGAAAGAAAAACCTTCAATTCACGAGCAGGAGCCAAGGTCTCAGCTCCCCTTTCACTGGACACGTTTTTTCAGGTTTTTAAAAACTCACACGTCAAACGACCTGGCATCCAACGCCGACAAGAAACCGGGGAAGACAAAAGAGGGAGTGAGGAGACAAAACCAAATACACAAACACAAAAACACAAAACACAAAAACAGAAACAAAGTCTAGGTCAATGTAGTCTCCTGTAGCTCAGTTGGTAGAGCTTTGTGCTTGCAACGCCAGGGTTGTGGGTTCTGTTCCTACGGGGGGGCAGTATGAAAAATGTATGCACTCACTAACTGTAAGTCGCTCTAGATAAGAGTGTCTGCTAAATGACTAAAATGTAAAATGTAAAAGGCTTCTTCTTAACAGCTTCTACCCACCAACCATAAGACTCCTGAACAGATAATCCAATGGCTACCTGGACTATTTGCGTTGTCCACACCCTCTTTTACGCTGCTGCCACTCTCTGTTTATTATCTATGCATAGTCACTTTAACTCTACCTACATGTACATATTACCTCAATTACCTCGACTAACCTGTGCCCCCGCACATTGACTCTGTACCGGTAACCCCTGTATATAGCCTCGCTACTGTTATTTTACTGCTGCTCTTTAATTATTTGTTTTATATTTTTATTTATATTTTTTTACTTATCTATTGTTTACTTAACACTTATTTTTCTTAAAACTGCATTGTTGGTTAAGGGCTTGTAAGTAAGCATTTCACTGTAAGGTCTACACCTGTTGTATTCGGCGCAAGTGACAAATACAATTTGATTTGATTTGATTTGGTGGTGGTGGTTTTCTTTAAATTACACTTAATTAGTCCAGTTTTAAAAATGTAAATTCATAAGGAGAAAATTTACTTGGCAGTATTGGGGTTCAGTGGTGCATTTTCGGTAAGACAACCCTAATATCCTTCTCTTATTTGCTGATAAATTCAACTTGAAGAAATTGTGTTTAGACAACAGTATATTTACTTGGTCTTTTGCACTGACTTGGCCAAGGTCGATTTTATATTCTACTGAATTCATAAAACGACACTCGAGATAAACAGAATGTTTACACTCCCCATGTGAGCTCGGGGTGATATGTAAATCAAGCCTTATTATGTCATCAAATTTGCATTTACCCTCTTAACCAAACACTACAGGGCTCCAATTCAAACATCACTAATGATGGCTGGCCCTTTATGACCGAATGCTGTATCGGCAAAAAGGGGAAGACCAATTTAGCAGGGAATGAAAGGAGTAAAGCATAGTAGCTATCTGTGAGCGGCTGACAATAATTGGATCAACTTTGCTGAGAAATTGATGTGTTTTGATGCTCTAGTGCCTGACTGGCAATCACCCGGCTTTTCGCCAATTTATCATTCCCCTTTTATCTGCGGCTGACAGACCTTTCCACGGCCGCCATTCCAGGTCCCGCTAATCAAACAACTTTTTAATAAGACTAAACGGCATCTCTGAAGCCTGTGAGCGAGCCTGGGGAGCTCACAGCACATTGAGGGGAATGATGGGATGAATATCAATTAACACCCTGACAAACTGTTTTAACACACCCGCCTGCCTGACACACCACAACCCTGGACAGAATTTTACTGAAATTGTCTGGTGGTTTCAGATCTGCCTATCCATCAGTGTCAGACCTGCTCTTAATCTGGCTCTTTGGGCAATATGACAGTAACCACTGAACATTTCTTCTTGTTTGATGGTTGTAGGGAAATGGTTCTCCTTTGTGGTCAGTTTAAACATTACATTTTCGTTGTTGACTTTCAGTGCAAGTTTTCCCTGTGTTCCTTTATTCCCAAGAAAGCTATTTCAAACAACTCCAACTTAGTAAAACTAAGCTGATGCCTTTTTCACATTAAGGTATTTTAGACATGCAGCAGCAACATAATTATGTATAATTTCTACAATACCAACCACAAATCAGACACATAGAGACCTTTGGATGAAATCCACAAGTGGTCCCAGAAATAGTCATAGTTGTAGCGTTTTATTATTCAGTTTACTCTCCTTCAGCAGATGTGTTAAAGATGAAAATGATGGTGCCTCCTTGAGGTCTGAACACCACACAGACTGAAGGCCACTGTCTGTCTAGTCTGAGGGCTAACTGGACCCATATTTTGGTCTGCTGCTTGGTGACACCGAGTGACAGCGATACAGTGGGGCGGTTCAAGGTCCTGCCAACTGCAAGCCTCGGCTGTTTTCACTCCATTTTCTCCAAGTCAAACTGATGCCTTGCGGCCCTTCTTGAGCAAGGCAGCTGCTGATGCCCGTACGTCTATTGAGAAGTTAACAAGTTCAAAACAAAACAAGTGACAAAACGCAACAAAGGGAGGGAGGGAACGGGGCATAAAGTTGCTCTGTTTAAGGAGGATCCCCCTGTTCGTCCAATACCACCAAAAGAGGGGAGAGAAAGGGGGCCTTGATTCGATCCCTTGCTAGGTAACTGAGGGTTGGTTGTTTGGAATGCGTCTCCCACCATGTCTCTGATATCCCACCCTGCAAGTACCCTGCCTGTAGGTCACAGATTCTTGAGTCTAAAAGACCGATCTATGTATTTCCTTTCCTCTACAAAAAATGCACTTGCTAGGAAACAACATCCTGACATTTTGAGTGTGCCTGTCAAATTGCTATCTAATTGTAGCAGGGCTGCAGGGGGAGCTGATATCTGCTTTTCTCCCCTTCCCTGCGGCCGGCCCTGCCATTCACAAAGCCAGGGGATGCCACACACATTCTGTTTGCTCTACATGAGCAAACAGATTGTAAACTGGCTGATAATTTTTGTACTGACAATGTCATTTATGGCTGCCAGCCTTTTGTCTGCTCTGTTTGCTTTATTCAAATATGAACCGAGTAGACCTCCCCTCCACGCTCACTTCTGCATTAAAATCACATCAATTCACTTCCATTTCGTCTTATCTGAAATTCATTGGAGGCAATCACTTGGTTGAATACCCTGGCGTTGCCATGGAAACCAAAGGTCCTGTGTGGACTTCAGAAGGATTAGGAACTTGTAAGATTTAAGTCTTGAAGTACACAGTTTCTTTGTTGTGCTTCCCTTTGATTTGGAGGGGAAGAATTAGCCTTTTTTAACTTTGGTTACATGAGATAAATCAGTATCTACATTTACTTCCTTCAGCGAGATTGATAAATATTAATTTGTCCCCATGCGTTGATCTATCTATACATTTACCAATCTATTTAACAGATGCTCCTATAGTTGTTTGTCTGATCCTGATCTGCATTCATATGGCATGGTTCACTGCTCTAAAATTAATGTTTTATTTCTTATTGTCAAGCAGCAATCTTTGTGCTGATACTATGACAGTCCAAGTGGCATGCGGTGCCTGGTGCCCTGGTGGCACCTCTTCGCCCGGGCTGGGGGCAATAAATCCAGCTCCCCAAAACAAGTAGGGCCCTCCTTGGGCGCTCGCCTCCCGGGGTTTCCCGCTCCGCTCCTGAGGCATCTCCCCTTTGTTTGTTGAGGTTAGGGCACACATCAAACTGTCTGGCTGGAAGCGCCTGCAGATGTTACTGTTTTTGACTTTGGTTTTGTCTCCTCACTCCCTCTTTTGTCTTCCCCCGTTTCTTGTCGGCGTTGGATGCCAGGACGTTTGGCGTGTGAGTTTTTAAAAACCTGAAAAAACGTGTCCAGTGAAAGGGGAGCTGAGGCCTTGGCTCCTGCTCGTGAATTGAAGGTTTTTCTTTCCTTTATAGCCAAAAGTACAAAGTAAACAATTTGAAGCAAATGGATTCATTTTTAGTGGTGCCAGGCAGTTTGCGCGCAACCGAGAGCTGATTATTTTTGTCCTCTTTACCATCAATGCTAACATATATTACCCTTCATTGTCCGCCATGACAGGCGTTTTTCAGAACTTAACACATTCCAAATATTTCCCTCACTTTTGAGAAAAGAAAATAACAAAATAAATCTCTTGAATAGTTTGGACATTTTAAGGAACAAAACTATTGTCTATATCAAAACACTAAAGTCCCTCAAATATCTTGTAAATATCTTTGACTAATGTGCGTGTAATCAACATGCTTTGTATGTTTTCTGCTGTATAGGAGAGCTAGCTAATTGAATTCCATCTTTTAAATGGAACAATCAACAGAATGCAAATCAATGGAAATAAAACAAAGTATTCCTCGTCAATACTCAAAGTTAAATCCAGCTGTAGGCAGAGATCAGTTGAGAGTGAGGACTAACCAAGGTGATATTGTTCACTTATCTATTATATTTAACAGTTATAATTGTAAAGAATGTACAGTATATATATGATGTATTTTGAAAAACAACCACCATTAAGTTTAATCTTTATATTATGCTAATGTTAATCTCATGCTAATCTTTAAAAAATTGCATCCTTTTTTAGAGCCAAAACAGTTTTGTAATGCATCAATAGTATTTAATGCACCCACAACATTCTCTGAAATTTGAGGGGTAAACAGAAGTTCCTTCCACTGACAAGCTGTCACCTGGTGTATCTAAACAATCAATGGCCATTTGCAACTTGCTATTTACCCCTCTGTTGACACCCATGCCACCTCGGCAAATTAAGGTCATATTGGCAAATATTATGCATTACATTATACATGGCATTTTTGGAAGGACAACCAGAAACATTCAATATAAAGTAAAATAAACTATTCACAGCTTCGCATTCAACCCTCTCTGAATTTTGGTGCAGATCATAACATAGTGTATTAGTCAAGAATGTAAGGTCAAATTTGTGTCGTAAAAATTTTGATTGATAAAAGATTGATGTTAATTGATTAATCATTGATGCTACTATAGTTTTATTGTATGGATAATTGAGTTAGGCTGTGGAAGTAAGCTTCCAAATTGGATAAAAGACATAAAGGAGATCCTAGGTCCCTTTCTCCGTCTTGTCTGTTTCCCAGAACTCTGAATGCATAAAGTGGATTTGCAAGTGCAAAAACAACTAACTTGAGTCATCAATTTTACATCTCTCATTTTGGCCATGAAGACAAAATTATTCAACCTTGAACATAGCATAGAGCACAAAGGATCGTCTCTGGGAAGCTTTTGACAGAGTCCTGTCGCTGCCTGTTGAGACAATATTATATCTATGGAAGGAGGATTATTCCCAAATACCAGTCCCAGGTCTGACAAAGGAACCTGATGATAGCAAATTAGGCCTGGGCTTTTCTATATTTAAAGAAGCAAGAGTAACTTCTGAAGACTAGCAAACTTGGTGGTCTCAGATTTTTTATAATTACATATTTACCTGTGGTTGCCATACCTTAGATAACAAGGTCACATCAAAGTGATAGTGATGAAGAAGATAAATTTGCGTTCAATGTATGGCTATACATAACATTTATATAACTTTCCTGGGTTACAGCAACATACTACTACCTGGGCCTTCAGTGTTATCTTGTATGGTCCAAAATAGAATGAAGGGTAAGAAAATAGTGTATGTTATTCTGTGGTCAAGGACACAGTCTCCACTGTGCCAATAATGAATAGGAAATCCATAGAGCTGACCTGTCCAGCATAGTGTACCAATAGGCTGACTGAGGCCAAAGCCAGGAGAGGTGTGGATCAGCAGAGTACACAGGAAACTGAGAAATCCTTAGAAATCCTATAACAAATGAGATGGTATGTCAATAACCAATATTAAGATAATAAAATAAAATAAATTGATGATGGACAATTAATTTGTAAATTTTTTAATTATCCTAGTTAAAATATGGGTTGAAAACAACTATTACAAGGTATACCAATGTACTACTTTATATTGGTTGGGGAAGTTTATGGAACAAGACAAAAATGTATATAGTAGAAAGATGAGGAAGGGAAGCGTTACTAAGGTACACAATAGTAGATGTTGGTAGACAGAAGGTGCTCTATGGTCAAAGGGGTGAATTGGTCATCAAAAAGAAAGGAGTACCAAGGCACTCTTCTTATAATTAATTAAAATGCCTTTATTTGTATGGCATGTTCAATAGAAACAAGGTTTAAAATAAAATCCAACGCGTTTCGGCTGCATGGCGAAGGCGTCGGATAAAAAAAATCCACTTGTTTCTATTGAACATACATACAAATAAAGGCATTTTAATTAATTATATGAAGAGTGCCTTGGTACTCCTTTCTTTTTGAAGAAAAATGTATATGTTTTGTTTTTGCACCGGTCATAGCTGGCACATTGAAAAATGCGGAAGACCGACTTTATGTGTGACCATAGATTAATGATAGCAATCTCACAACATGGTGAGTCTCACTAGCTCTATCTCAGTCCCGTCTGCGTTGCCCTGTGTGTCCCTGTGTGTCTGTGTCTCCTACACAATCAGCCCCGCTATTGATCTCATTGACGCTGAAGCCACTCCATGTCCTCTGAAAGACTGGCTCACAAAGCGGTGACATTGATACGGCCGCACTGAGGTGGGTCTTTTTGTGGCTGCCTGTGTGTGGGACTGGGGGTGGGGGCCGTGCACTGAGCTGACCTTAACAGAACACAAACTACACAAACTACAAGGACGTTAGGGTGGGGGGAGGGGGGTGCAGTAGCTAGTGCTTAGGGGTCAAACTGCTATTTTGGAAGAAAAAAGTAGGTATGCCTTTGACACTATCTCCTATTGGACTCAAAATGTTCCTAGCCTGGCTGATGTCTGTGATGGCTCCTTTGCCTATTTAACCCCGGGCTTGTCTTGTAATGCTAGCTACCAGATGTACAGCTGGAAAAATTTATTGGAAGGTAACATGTGCTCTTCTACATACTGAGATGACCTAAAATAACATTAAAAGAGAAAGCATTAACCTTTTACTGCAGTGGGCTAAATCAGGGTCACACAGTGTTTCTTGGTAGTCTTAAACAAATCTACTTTGAAACTAAAGTATACACCTCACACACATGGTTATGGTTGTAAGAAAAAAAAGACACCTGTACCATGTCATATATAGAGTTGAAATGTATTCCATTTTGAGTTTGCATCCCAAAATGACACTTTATATACACCACAGAAGACTGAACAAAACCGTTTGACACAGAAACACTGTATTTACTGGGTTTAAAAATATGTATGTTTATGAATTATGAAATAATAAAACATATTAATAACATTCCACCAATAAGGCCTCTAGGTAATTTGACTGCAGGAAAGGCTACTTTTGGCAAGTTTTCTTTTTGGGATGATAAGTAATAGTGAAGTTTTTGAATATTCTGTCACAACTAAAGGGTTAGGACTAACTTATCTTTGTGTGCCCTGTCTGAAAGGGAAAGCCTTCTATCAGAGCGGTGTCTGTCAAGTCTTTGCTTGTGTACAAGTAACCTATATGTAGCCACATGAGGATCCGCCTGCACATCTGGCTTTTATTTTGGTAGCTAAGTAGTATCTAAACATTGGTGAATCTAAAAAACGCCTTATTGTTTTAGGTCCAGGTGGAAAGGATGTCTGGTTCCACGCTCAGTGTTTTCATCACACACTGATTCCTGCCTTTCCTGCATTTCATGCGTAACATATCACTGTCATTAGCCTGGCACTTGCTTTTATTGTTTTGTAAAGGAGTCAATTTTGATAGGATTAGCTGTAGCTGGAAGCCTTGTTATAGTGGGCTTAGTTTACTAAATGTAGGGCTGTATTGTGCAGCCGGAAAGAAAGTTTGAAAGAGCCGCGGCCACCCAGTTTCTGGAGATCCAGAGGTATAACTCTACAGGCAAGGTGTGACCGTCGTTCCCCCAGAGAGGAGAGGCCGTATCCGTGGCAGGATTTGCAAACTATCACGGGTTACAAAGGGAAACCCAGCCACGAGCTTTCCAGTGACGTGAGCCTACCAGATGAGATAAAAACCTTCTATGCGCGCTTAGAGACTAGCAACACTGAACTATGCATGAGGGCACCAGCTGTTCCGGACGACTGTGTGAGTATGCTCTCCATAGCCGATGTAAGCAAGACCATTAAACAGGTTAACATTCACAAGGCTGCAGGGCCAGATGGATTACCAGAACGCGTACTCAGAACATGCACTGACCAGCTGGTAAGTGTCTTCACTGACATTGTTCACTGTCTTCACTTTTTCTTCACTGACATGTTTCAATCAGACAACCATAGTCCCTGTGCCCAAGAATGCCAAGGTAACATGTTTAAATGACTATGACCCCGTAGCACTCACATATGTAGTCATGAAATGCTTTGAAAGGCTGGTCATGGCACACATCAACACCATCCTCCCAGACCCACTCCAATTCGCATACCGCCCCAACAGATCCACATATGACGCAATCTGTATTGCACTCCACACTGCCCTTTCCCACTTGGACAAAAGGAACACCTATGTGAGAATGCTGTTCAGTGACTACAGCTCAGCATTCAATACCATAGTGCCCTCCAAGCTCATCACTAAGCTAAGGACCCTGCGATTAAACAGCTCCCTCTGCAACTGGATCCTGGACTTCCTGACGAGCCGCCTCCAGGTGGTGAGGGTAGGCAACAACACATCCGCCACGCTGACCCTCAACACGGGGGCCCCTCAGGGATGCGTGCATAGTCCCCTCCTGTACTCCCTGTTCACCCACGACTATGTGGCCGTGCACGACTCCAACACCATCATTAACCGTTTACAGCAGTGGGCTAAATCAGGGGTACATAGAGTATTTCTTGGTGGTCTTAAACAAATCTACTTTGAAACAAAAGTATACTCCTCACACACATAGTTATGGGCTTAACAAAAGAAGACACCTGTACCATGTCAGATATAGAGTTGTAATTTATACCATTTTGAGTTTGCATCACAATATTACACTTTCTATACATAACAGAAGACGGAAATATAACAAAACTGGATTTTCTGCGGGGGTTTTTAAATAATGTTTGTTAATTATGAAATTATGAAAAGTATTAATAACATTCCACCCATGAGGCCACTGGGTCATTTGACCCCAGGAAAGGCTTTTAAATTTGCAGATGACACGACGGTGGTAAGCCTGATCACCAACGATGATGAAACAGCCTACAGGGAGGAGGTCAGAGACCTGGCGGTGTGGTGCCAGGACAACAACCTCTCCCTCAACATCAGCAAGACAAAGGAGCTGATAGTGCAGTACAGGAAACGGAGGGCCGAACACGCCCCCATCCAGTTCGATGGGCTGTTGTGGAACAGGTCGGGAGCTTCAAGTTCCTTGGTGTGCAAATCACTAAGGACCTATCGTGGTCCACACAAATCAACACAGTTGTGAAGAAAGCCCTACAACGCCTCTTCCCCCTCAGGAGGCTGAAAAGATGGGTCCTCAGATCCTCAAAAAGTTATACAGCTGCACCATTGAGAGCATCTTGACTGGCTACATCACCGCTTGGTATGGCAACTGTTTGGCATCCGTCCGCAAGTCGCTACAGAAGGTAGTACGTATGGCCCAGTGCATCACTGGGGCCGAGCTCCCTGCCATCCAGGACCTCTATACCAGGAGGTGTCAGATGAAGGCCCTAAAAGACAACACATCTGCCACACTGATCCTCAACACGGGGGCCCCTCAGGGGTGCGTGCTCAGTCCCCTCCTGTACTCTCTGTTCACCCATGACTGCATGGCCAGGCATGACTCCAACAACATCATTAAGTTTGCAGACGACACAACAGTGGTAGGCCTGATCACAGACAACGATGAGACAGCCTATAGGGAGGAGGTCAGAGACCTGGCCGTGTGGTGCCAGGACAACAACCTCTCCCTCAACGTGACCAAGACAAAGGAGATGATTGTGGACTACAGGAAAAAAAAGAGGACTGAGCACGCCCCCATTCTCATCGACGGGGCTGTAGTGGAACAGGTTGAGAGCTTCAAGTTCCTTGGTGTCCACATCACCAACGAACTATCATGGTCCAAACACACCAAGACAGTCGTGAAGAGGGCACGACAAAGCCTATTCCCCCTCAGGAGACTGAAAAGATTTGGCATGGGTCCTCAGATCCTCAAAAAATTCTATAGCTGCACCATCGAGAGCATCCTGACTGGTTGCATCACCGCCTGGTATGGCAACTGCTTGGCCTCCGACCGCAAGGCACTGCAGAGGGTAGTCCGTACGGCCCAGTACATCACTGGGGCCAAGCTTCCTGCCATCCAGGACCTCTATACCAGGCGGTGTCAGAGGAAGGCCCTCAAAATTGTCAAAGACTCCAGCCACCCTAGTCATAGACTGTTCTCTCTGCTACCGCACGGCAAGCGGTACCGGAGTGCCAAGTCTACGTCCAAAAGACTTCTCAACAGCTTCTACCCCCAAGCCATAAGACTCCTGAACAGCTAATCATGGCTACCCGGACTATTTGCACTGCCCCCCCACCCCATCCTTTTTACGCTGCTGCTACTCTGTTAATTATTTATGCATTGTCACTTTAACTCTACCCACATGTACATATTACCTCAACTACCTCAACTAGCCGGTGCCCCCGCACATTGACTCTGCAACGGTACCCCCCTGTATATATATAGCCTCCCTACTGTTTTTTTATTTTACTTCTGCTCTTTTTTTTCTCAACACTTTTTGTTGTTGTTGTTTTATTTTTACTTTTTTTTGTTAAAAATAAATGCACTGTTGGTTAAGGGCTGTAAGTAAGCATTTCACTGTAATGTCTGCACCTGTTGTATTCGGCGCATGTGACCAATAACATTTGATTTGATTTGATTTGATTTGAAAAGAGACTCCAGCCACCCAAGTCATAGACTGTTCTCTCTGCTACTGCACAGCAAGTTGTACAGATGCACCAAGTCTGGAACCAACAGGACCCTGAACAACTTTTACCCCCAAGCTGTAAGACTGCTAAATAGTTAATTAAATAATTAACCAATAGCTACCCGGAATATCTGCATTGACGCATTTTGCACTAATCTCTTCTGACTCATCACATTCGCTACTGTTACTGTTTATTATCTATCCTGTTGCCTAGTCACTTTATCCCTACCTATATGTACATATCTACCTCAATTAACTTGTACCCCTGCACATCGACTCAGTACTGATACACCGTGTATATAGCTAAGTTATCGTTACTCATTGTGTATTTATTCCTTGTGTTACAATTCTTCTATTTACTTTTCGTGTTATTATTTTCCCCAACAAAAAAAAATCTACTATTTCTATGTTTTCTCTCTCTGCATTGTTGGGAAGGGCCTGTAAATAAACATTTCACTATCAGTTTGCACCTGTTGTTGACAAAGCATGTGATATATACACTACCAGTCAAAAGTTTGGACACAGCTACTCATTCAAGGGTTTTTCTTTATTAAAAAAAAAAAAAGTACATTGTAGAATAATAGTGAAGACATCCAAACTATGAAAAAACACATAGGGAATCATGTAGTAACCAAAAAAGTGTTTAAAAAATCAAGATATATTTGAGATTTGAGATTCTTCAAATAGCCACACTTTGCCTTGATGACAGCTTTGCACACTATTGCCATTCTCTCAACCAGCTTCATGAGGTAGTCACCTGGAATGCATTTCAATTAACCTCTTAAGGATTGGACTCTTTCTTTCAATTTTCGACTAAAATGACATACCAAAATCTAACTGCCTGTAGCTCAGGACCTGAAGCAAGGATATGTATATTTTTGATACCATTTTAAAGGAATGTAGGAGAATATAGGAATTTAAGCTTTCTGCCCATATAAGACGTCTATGTCCTGGAAAGTTTGCTGTTACTTACAACAGTAATGCTAATTAGCGCACGTTAGCTCAACCGTCCCGTATACGGGACACCGATCCCTTGGAGGTTAACAGGTGTGCCTTCTTAAAAGTTAATTTGTGGAATTTGCTTTCCTTCTTAATGCGTTTGAGCCAATCAGTTGTGTTGTGACAAGGTAGGGGGGTTATACAGAAGATAGCCCTATTTGGCAAAAGACCAAGTCCATATTATAACAACAGCTCAAATAAGCAAAGAGAAATGACAGTCCATCATTACTTTAAGACATGAAGGTCAGTCAATCCGGAAAATTTCAAGAACTTTGAAAGTTTCTTCAAGTGCAGTCGCAAAAACCATCAAGCGCTATGATGAAACTGGCTCTCATGAGGACCGCAATGCAAAAGGTCTGGGTAGCCATGATTAGCTGTTAAGGAGTCTTGTGGCTTGGGGGTAGAAGCTGTTAAAAAGCCTTTTGGACCTAGACTTGGCGCTCCGGTACCGCTTGCCATGCGGTAGCAGAGAGAACAGTCTATGACTAGGGTGGCTGGAGTCTTTGATAATTTTTAGGGCCTTCCTCTGACACCGCCTGGTATAGAGGTCCTGGATGGCAGGAAGCTTGGCCCCAGTGATGTACTGGGCCGTACGGACTACCCTCTGTAGTACCTTGCGGTCGGAGGCCGAGCAGTTGCCATACCAGGCGGTGACACAACCAGTCTGGATGCTCTCGGTGGTGCAGCTGTATAACTTTTTGAGGATCTGAGGACCCAAGCCAAATCTTTTCAGTCTCCTGAGGGCGGAATAGGCTTTGTCGTGCCCTCTTCACGACTGTCTTGGTGTGTTTGGACCATGATAGTATATTGGTGAGAATGGGGGCGTGCTCAGTCCTCTTTTTTTTTCATGTAGTCCACAATCATCTCCTTTGTTTTGAGCACGTTGAGGGAGAGGTTGTTATCCTGGCACCACACGGCCAGGTCTCTGACCTCCTCCCTATAGGCTGTCTCATTATTGTCGGTGATCAGGCCTAACACTGTTGTGTCGTCGGCAGACTTAATGATGGTGTTGGAGTCATGCCTGGCCATGCAGTCATGGGTGAACAGGGAGTACAGGAGGGGACTGAGCACACACCCCTGAGGGGACCCCGTGTTGAGGATCAGTGTGGCAGATGTGTTGTTACCTACCCTTACCACCTGGGGGCGGCCCGTCAGGAAGTTCAGGATCCAGTTGCAGAGGGAGGTGTTTAGTCCCAGGGTCCTTAGCTTAATGATGAGCTTTGAGGGCACTATGGTGTTGAACGCTGAGCTGTAGTCAATGAATAGCATTCTCACGTAGGTGTTCCTCTTGTCCAGGTGGGAAAGGGCAGTGTGGAGTGCAATAGAGATTGCATCGTCTGTGGATCTGTTGGGGCGGTATGCAAATTAGAGTGGATCTAGGGTTTCTAGGATAATGGTGTTGATGTGAGCCATGACCAGCCTTTCAAAGCACTTCATGGCTACAGACGTGAGTGCTACAGGTCGGTAGTCATTTAGGCAGGTTATCTTAGTGTTATTGGGCACAGGGACTATGGTGGTCAGCTTGAAATGTGTTGGTATTACAGACTCAGTCAGGGACATGTTGAAAATGTCAGTGAAGACACTTGCCAGTTGGTCAGCGCATGCTCGGAGTACACGTCCTGGTAATCCGTCTGGCCCTGCGGCCTTGTGAATGTTGACCTGCTTAAAAGTCTATCTCACATCGGCTACAGAGAGCTTGATCAAATAGTCATCCGGAACAGCTGACATGCATGCTTCAGTGTTGCTGGCTTCGAAGCGAGCATAGAAGTTATTTAGCTCGTCTGGTAGGCTTGTGTCACTGGGCAGCTCGTGGCTGTGCTTCCCCTTTGTAGTCTGTAATGGTTTTCAAGCCCTGCCACATCCGACGAGCGTCAGAGCCAGTGTAGTACAATCCAATCTTAGTCCTGTATTGACTCTTTGGCTGTTTAATGGCTTGTTGGAGGGCATAGCGGGATTTCTTATAAGCGTCCGGGTTAGAGTCCCGCTCCTTGAAGGCGGCAGTTCTACCATTTAGCTCAGGATAGAACTATGGTCAGATTTGCCAAATGGAGTGCGAGGGAGAGCTTTGTACGCTTCTCTGTGTGTGGAGTAAAGGTGGTCTAGAGTTTTTTTCCCATCTGGTTACAAATATACACAGACCGCCACCCCTTGTCTTACCGGAGTCAGCCGTTCTATCCTGCCGATGTAGCGAATATCCCGCCAGCTGTATGTTATCCATGTCGTTGTTCAGCCACGACTCGGTGAAACATAAGATATTGCAGTTTTTAATGTCCTGTTGGTAGGATAACCGTAATCTTAGGTCGTCTAAATTTCTAATGATTGAACATTGGCTAATAGGATTGATGGAAGAGGCAGTTTACTCGCTCGCCATCGGATCCTTACAAGGCACCCCGACCTACGTCCACGATATCTCTGTCTCTTTTTCATGCCAATGACGGGGATTTGGGTCTTGTCGGGTGTCTCTAGGATATCCTTTGCGTCCGACTCGTTGAAGAAAAAATCTTCGTCCAATACGAGGTGAGTAATCGCTGTCCTGATATCCAGAAGCTATTTTTTGGTCATAAGAGACGGTGTCAGAAACATTATGTACAAAATAAATTACAAATAAGACAAAAAAATACACATAATAGTACAATTGGTTAGAGGGCTGTAAAATGGCTGCCATCTTCTTCGGCGCCATTCTGTAACAGACACATCTCAACATCCACTGTTCAGAGGGGACTGTGTAAATCAAGCCTTCATGGTCGAATTGCTGCAAACAAACCACTACTAAAGGACACCAATAAGAAGAAGTGACCTGCTTGGGCCAAGAAACATGAGCAATGAGCATTAGGTTGGTGAAAATATGTCCTTTATTTGGTCTGGAATCCAAATTGGAGATTTTTGGTTCAAACCGCTGTGTCTTTGTGAGATGCGGTGTGGGTGAACGGATGATCTCCGCATGTGTAGTTCCCACCGTAAAGCATGGAGGAGGAGGTGTTATGGTGTGGGGGTGCTTTGCTGGTGATACTGTCTGTGATTTATTTAGAATTCAAGGCACACTTAACCAGCATGGCTACCACAGCATTCTGCAGCGATATGCCATCCCATCTGGTTTGAGCTTAGTGGGACTATAATTTGTTTTTCAACAGGACAATGACCCAACACACCTCCAGGCTGTGTAAGGGCTATTTTACCAAGAAGGAGCGTGATGGAGTGCTGCATCAGATGACCTGGCCTCCACAATTCCCCGACCTCAACCCAATTGAAATGGTTTGGGATGAGTCGGACAGCAAGAGTGAAGGAAAAGCAGCCAACAAGTGCTCAGCATATGTGGGAACTCCTTCAAGACTGTTGGAAAAGCATTCCAGGTGAAGCTGGTTGAGAAAATGTCAAGAGTGTGCAAAGCTGTCATCAAGGCAAAGGGTGGCTATTTGAAGAATGTCAAAAGTAAAATATATTTTGATTTGTTTATCACTTTTTTGGTTACTACATGATTCCATATATGTTATTTCATAGTTTTGATGTCTTCACTATTATTCTACAATGTAAAAAATAGTAAAAATAAAGAAAAACCCTTGAATGAGTAGGTGTGTCCAAACTTTTGACTGGTACTGTATATTTTTTTATTTCAAAGGCAAGTAGGTCATTGATTTGGTGCTTTCTTAATAGTCCATGGCTAATTGAGAGCCCCTGAGGTTTTTCATATTAAATCAAAATAAAATGGATGATACATGAGAGATATAGCGATATCTCAGTGAATTATGTGTGTGTTGAAGATTGTTTTGTATTTATAAAGTAGTGTTGGTGGTGGAGAGACAGTCAGAGACAGCAAATAACATGAACTGAGATACTGTCTGTTCTATTATACACTGCTCAAAAAAATAAAGGGAACACTTAAACAACACAATGTAACTCCAAGTCAATCACACTTCTGTGAAATCAAACGGTCCACTTAGGAAGCAACACTGATTGACAATAAATTTCACATGCTGTTGTGCAAATGGAATAGACAACAGGTGGAAATTATAGGCAATTAGCAAGACACCCCCAATAAAGGACTGGTTTTGCAGGTGGTGACCACAGACCACTTCTCAGTTCCTATGCTTCCTCGCTGATGTTTTGGTCACTTTTGAATGCTGGCGGTGCTTTCACTCTAGTGGTAGCATGAGACGGAGTCTACAACCCACACAAGTGGCTCAGGTAGTGCAGCTCATCCAGGATGGCACATATAATAATATAATAATAATATGCTATTTAGCAGACGCTTTTATCCAAAGCGACTTACAGTCATCAATGCGAGCTGTGGCAAGAAGGTTTGCTGTGTCTGTCAGCGTAGTGTCCAGAGCATGGAGGCGCTACCAGGAGACAGGCCAGTACATCAGGAGACGTGGAGGAGGCCGTAGGAGGGCAACAACCCAGCAGCAGGACTGCTACCTCCGCCTTTGTGCAAGGAGGAGCAGGAGGAGCACTGCCAGAGCCCAGCAAAATGACCTCCAGCAGGCCGCAAATGTGCATGTGTCTGCTCAAACGGTCAGAAACAGACTCCATGAGGGTGGTATGAGGGCCCGACGTCCACAGGTGGGGGTTGTGCTTACAGCCCAACACCGTGCAGGACGTTTGGCATTTGCCAGAGAACACCAAGATTGGCAAATTCGCCACTGGCGCCCTGTGCTCTTCACAGATGAAAGCAGGTTCACACTGAGCACATGTGACAGACGTGACAGAGTCTGGAGACGCCGTGGAGAACGTTCTGCTGCCTGCAACATCCTCCAGCATGACCGGTTTGGCGGTGGGTCAGTCATGGTGTGGGGTGGCATTTCTTTGGGGGCCGCACAGCCCTCCATGTGCTCGCCAGTGGTAGCCTGACTGCCATTAGGTACCGAGATGAGATCCTCAGACCCCTTGTGAGACCATATGCTGGTGCGGTTGGCCCTGGGTTCCTCCTAATGCAAGACAATGCTAGACCTCATGTGGCTGGAGTGTGTCAGCAGTTCCTGCAAGAGGAAGGCATTGATGCTATGGACTGGCCCGCCCGTTCCCCAGACCTGAATCCAATTGAGCACATCTGGGACATCATGTCTCGCTCCATCCACCAACGCCACGTTGCACCACAGACTGTCCAGGAGTTGGCGGATGCTTTAGTCCAGGTCTGGGAGGAGATCCCTCAGGAGACCATCCGCCACCTCATCAGGAGCATGCCCAGGCGTTGTAGGGAGGTCATACAGGCACGTGGAGGCCACACACACTACTGAGCCTCATTTTGACTTGTTTAAAGGACATTACATCAAAGTTGGATCAGCCTGTAGTGTGGTTTTCCACTTTAATTTTGAGGGTGACTTCAAATCCAGACCTCCATGGGTTGATACATTTGATTTCCATTGATAATTGTTTTGTGATTTTGTTGTCAGCACATTCAACTATGTAAAGAAAAAGGTATTTAATAAGATTATTTCATTCATTCAGATCTAGGATGTGTTATTTTAGTGTTCCCTTTATTTTTTTGAGCAGTGTATTTGATCTGTGGCTTTTTCATCATGTTTCCAGGTCAGAAAGAGACTGACCATACAGAAGCTCAACC
Organism: Coregonus clupeaformis; assembly: GCF_020615455.1. Classification (NCBI taxonomy): domain Eukaryota; kingdom Metazoa; phylum Chordata; class Actinopteri; order Salmoniformes; family Salmonidae; genus Coregonus; species Coregonus clupeaformis. The sequence continues at coordinate 16,571,202 of NC_059216.1, forward strand.
TGACAACAGGGCCATGGAGTCAAGCCAGGTCCTTCAACACCACATACTCTCCAGAGAGGTAGATCAGGAGGTTGAAACTGGACTGGAGACACCACACAATCAAAATGCTTCAATTCCATTGAGAATACAACCATAATCGAGCTCCCGAGTGGCGCAGCGGTCTAAGGCACTGCATCTCAGTGCTTGAGGTGTCACTACAGACCCCCTGGTTCGATTCCAGGTTGTATCACATCCGGCCTTGATTGGGAGTCCCATAGAGCGGCGCCCTGCGTTTTCCGTGTTTGGCCGGTGTAGGCCGTCATTGTAAATAAGAATTTGTTCTTAACTGACTTGCCTAGTAAAATAAAAAATCAATGCTTGCTGATTACATGTTGATAGTAGCATGAAGCAGCCTTATTGCTAATTCACAGTCATCCCATTGTGTACTGTAGGATGAATGCCATTTTACTCCATTGACAATGCTTTGACATTTCACTAGAATAGGACATGTCTCCAAGGCAGTCTCTAATTAGACCATAATGCTGATCTGTTGTCCTGATTAGCATTGAATAGACTTTGATCACAGTGTATTATCAAATTACTGTGATAGCCTACCTTTGGATAAGACAAGGTCCCTGCTCATTGTGTGTTCATGCTGTGAGGAAAGGGGGAGTGGGCTGGCCCGGGAGTTAAGCCTGATGGCTCCTTTGTATGTTGAAAATACCACTTTATCAGGCGGGGCTGTGGGGAGCCGCGAGGTCCAACACTGAGCGGGGGAGAGGGCTCCTCTTTCATTGGAAGCAGCTTGCCGTGCTTGGGTCTCTCATCTAGGTCCCGGCCTCTTTGTGCAGCGAGCAGCAGGGCGCGCCAGGGATGACACCTCAGTCCAGCGTGTTTGCTCAAGGAAATAATCACTAATTTCGGAATAATAATGCCAGCCCATGACCAAGACTAATTGAATGGCGGCATGCCATGGAGGCGATGGGGAAGCTTTGCAGAGCATCGGCCCATCAATGGTGTGTTTGGCCAGGCAGCTCTGGGTGATTGATATACAGGCAGTGCCTGCACACATGATGGAGGTCTGGACCACGGCGAGCTGGGAGGAGAAGCCTGATATAAAAACATAATTAGTCATGAATATTCCTCAATGCCCCTGCAGCGATGATTCAATAAGTATTTTCAATTGAGGAATGTTGGAAAGTTGTCTGTATTGTTATGCACACTGGTATGGTTCAGAAAATATATGTGACCCCCTATCACGCTCTATAGAAATCCACATATCAGATGGAGAGATGGGCTATTCATAACTCATCTGTGCACATGCATTTCTAAGTTATGACGTGATGCTTCAATATTACTGGCAGCTTTGCAAAGAAATGACCATCCCTAACCAATAAAAGGGTCAGCAATCTTTACATTTTTTCACAGCATTATATTATTTGGCACACTCAAAAGACTTTGAATATGTGAAACTATCTAGATCCCCTATCAGAGGACTTAAGGACTGACATCTCTGTCCTGGCAAAAGACAAGACATAATTCCATCTCCACATTATTCCATCTTCACCAAGGTATTTCACCACAAGTTAATTCAGTCCGACTCTGAAAGGGGATCGGAGCTTTGAAGGAAGTCATGGACAAATTCAATCCATCTTTTCTCTCTGAATGTAACCTTGCATTTAAGCACAGTTTAGCCTGACAAAGGAAGTTGTTGCATGTCTTTCGCCGTTGTGTTATATTATGGAAAGAAAACAGCTAGCTGTAGAATGGGATTACGGAAGGAAGAGTAAAAGTTCAGTTAGAGAAATTATTAGTCTTAAAATAGTTGAACATGTTAACTTGGCATAGAGACTACTGCAGCTGCTTTTGACTTGTTATAAGTAGGCCTATCATCATTTTGAAGGTGTGCCTTGTAAGCATTTTATATAGGTACATCTTAATTAATTTAGCAGAAAAATCTTTGATTTTCAGCTTCAACAATATTTTTTGTGAAATGTATTGTAATATTAAATACAATACTTAATGGAAAGGAAATTCCACACGTCACAGCAATTTAAAACAGCCTGAGATCATTCCGACAATTTTACTTATCATTTATTTATTGGAAGAAATAACTATTGCTAAATGAGTTTCCAAACACTAATGTCAATAAATATCACAACAACACATGCAGACAACAAGACCACACGGACATGGAAAAACTGAATGGCTGATATCAAGGCTCCCATCTGCTGTTGGATCAATATTTTGTGCAAGCCTCGTAGGCCTGTCTGTTTACCCTAGGCATCTGTGCCTGGCATACCAACCCTGCACAATGTTTGAGCATGTGACTGTGTAATAATGGCAGATAGGGGAACTAATAGCCACTGCAATATCTGTGGCTTGACCCAATGTGCCCCTCCCTAATTGATCTATAGATTACCATCAGACACATCAGTCAGGGGTTAACCTTCTCTGTTAGCACCACAGTCTTTGCTGTGGATTATCAGGCAACTTGAAGGGTGACGGCAGCAACGCCGGAAAAAGCTATCAGCTATCTTGGTTAAAATTTCAATGCAATTTGTTTTAGCCAGAGAGAAGAAAATATTAAATTGGTGGCCATGTTTGGCATTTATAAATTGATGTTTGGAAAATAGCTGCCCTCCTCTGATCGGTCCCTTCCATGGCTGTGTGTCACATGGTCTGTCTGTCTCTCCCCAGCCTGGATCCACCCAGGCCCAGCCACTGCAGCCAGGCCACCTGACTCCCTGGCCTGGCCTATATGTACACTTGGTCGGGCTATGTAAACTTTGACATGTGGATGTCAATCTCTCCCATATTTGCCATGGGCTCTATCAGGCCGTGATTAGTTTTCAGAGCAAATTTGGAGCAAAAAGACAACATGGCCTGCAGTATGTAAGCCAACAGAGTGTACCACTGTTGGGCCCTGGATATTTACATGGGGTCCTGGTTTTTTTATTAAGGCTCTCTCTCTCTCTCTCTCTGTAGGTGATGTCAGAGGAATGCTGCTGGGTTGGCTGCAGCCAGGGGTTTAACAACCACCAACCAGGAGGAGTGTGCTGTTCACACACAGTATCCGGACCCAGCCAATGTTTGTTAGCTAGTCGTGCCACTCCTATAATTGTACTGTAGATACTTAAAGCGTGGTGGATGTCAACATTGTAACTTTACTGCTTGTGAAACCCTGCCATGATATCATCAGTACGTTTGTCCAGACCTGCTCCTACAAATACAAAGGGAGAGACTTGAGTTACTTCATACGGATGTCATTAATAAAACAATGCCATTGCCAGATCTGATTATTTTCATTCATTGCATAGAGGACACAGTGAATAATCTGAGACTCTCCTGGTGAACTTGATGGGATTAAACCTGTGGATATTGGTCAATGACAAACCAAACCGGGGCCCTAAGTGTTTGCCTTAAACAAATGGCCCCTAAACGTGTACTCAAGCCAGCGTACATTTGATTGTGGTGAATGGGGGAGGAGGAGGTACTCAGTCACTCCTGTCAACACTGGGTAAGGAAGAGAAACATTTGTTATGACATGGAGAAACCAAAGACGGTGATGGCATGCAAATGCTGTTAGACGCCATTGAGCGGTTGTCCTATAGAGAGCCATTCTGGACACTAGGGACCTGCAGTTTCTCAGGTATCATGACTACATTGGCTACATTGACCTCTGATAAAGTTGAGAACATTTTACTATAATATTATTATAAATGCATTTAGTACTGTTTGGTGATACATGGATCATATATCTAATTTTTAAACAATATACGGCTCTGACTCACTGAAAGTTCATTTTGGCTGATATCTGAAGGATTACAGGGATGTGTTTTTGCAAAAGGTGTTCTCCATCATCTTAGTTACCTAAGGGAGGTTGACCTTCACTTCCTGTATTTTCTTTATATTACCGACCCTCCCTATGGAAAAACATAATCCACAGCAAACTGCCTTATCCATACACAATCTGTCTACCATGGTCAGAGATCTTATGAAAAGTTATTAATGTTTAATTTTTACTCCCTCAGTCCCCATGTTACGATCCGGCCTGGTCCAATCCTTCTTTGTGCTGCCTGATGTCATGGTAACTAGGTAACTGATGGAACACTGCAGGGTCTCGGTTTAATAAAGGTGGTCGGTTCAGGGATCGGGGAGAGATTCCTGTATTGACCACTCAGGGAAAGATTAAATGCTGCTGACATTTCAGAGGAGGAATTTGCAATTTCCACAAATATGAGGCTGTCGGCAGCCCAGCATGACAGCACATAAAATCAATCCAAATAACCCGAATCCCTAATACCTTGATCCCTGTTAGTGGAGGGATGCATTACAACTAAGACACTGGGAGTGGGAGACACAACCCTCAGGCTGATTCCTGATACTTATCGACTGTCTCCAGGCCAAACACAGACGCAATAACAATTAGGTGTGCCAGTGTGCCAATTCTCTCCTTCACACACATGCACACACACTCTCACACACACAGATTCTTCCGGTGGAGACTGATGTGAGACACTGGTATATTGCCGTGTTTTAGTTATTTCGTTTTTTTGCAGAATGCTCATTTATTCATTTCAACATGTAAGGGAGCTTGATAGATGAATGTATACATTATCTGATTTAATACTTTGAAAGCCTGGCATACGTTTGACACCTCAGCAAACTCACAATAATCAAATGGTATGGAAAAATACTTTGCAAGTCTTTACACTGATATGCATTTATATATAGCCTTACAAGCCCCAAGGCTTGTAAATACACATATCACGGAGAGTGAAAATATCAGGCTTACTCCAGCCGTAGCCAAAGGGAGATGCTGAAAATAAAAAAGCTCTCCCACATTATGCTTTTCTTGTGTCTGTTACAACAGCCCAATTTGAAGGATTTGGAAGGTGTGCTGCACAGTGGTTAGTAAGAAGGGAGTTTATGACGTTAACATTTGGAGTGTTTGTGTCCTCCATAACCAACCCACAGCAGTAGAGCAGGTGAAGCAGGACAGGTGGCTCCTTTACTACCTCCAGAGCAGTTGGCTCCTCTTCAAAGCAGCAGCCTGTAAATGTCTCACTGTTTTGAGTCTATATAGAGCATGCTCAGAAACAAAGGGATACTCCTGCAAGGGAGAGCATTTGAAAATACATACATTCACCCCTGACATCACTCTGAAACATACTGTACCTCGCCATGGCCAGTTGAAATGTAACTATTACTGTCTTGTTCTCCTCTGTAACATACTTGCTATTTTTGCATTTACCTTGTCTCTTAATCATCATCACTGTCTCCCAGCAAACTTTCTTGAGGTATGTCCCACAGTTAATTTGACAAGATAATTTATGCTTGGGGCTAGGATTTAGACTTGGACTGAAGTGTACTTTGCCCTGACTGGCACACGGTTAATTTCCTGTTGATTACACTAGTCCCTGGTTTGTGTTTCCATGAGGTGATAACACAACACCTGCTGCCTCTGCTTCCTGTCTGTGTCCTTGGCTGTAGATGTGGGCTCTCCCGTCCTCCCTCCCTCCCTGCCTGTCAGCCCAGCAGAGAGCAGCCTGGCAACACGTGCTGAGACACTGAGCTTGTTCAGCGTGACCGCTAGGTGAGTCACCGTGAGGCGAAACTCTGACGTACGTACACACACACACATACACACAGGCGGAAACACAGACAAGCATGCACACACATTTACGCAAACACTCTCTCACTTTCACACACACACACGAGCACTCACTCTACTCTCTGTCATTTACTGGCCACCTTGTCCCCTGGTCCTGGTCTCTTAGTGGGGTGGGTCCACATATTTCTGTGAGTTGTTTCTTTTCCCCATTCCCTAAGAAGAGTGCTCACTGATGGATGTGAAAATCTGATGCCTGGCCATAAAGCTCTCTTGTCAGGAGGTATTATAGGACCATGTTGTGATGGAGGACAGTTGGAATGCCACAGCGCTGATATCTTAATCTGCGTCTTTCAGGAGGTGACTCCTGTTGAAGTGGTCACCGGGGGGGGGCACAGGTGACCCATGACGCTGGCCTAGCAGGTACGTCTGGAGAAGAGAACAGGCCTGAACACCTCTCGCCCCACCCCACCCTGACCTCTTACCCCTGCAGAAGGAGTGTGTTTGCGGTGTGTACAGGTTTTAAAAGCCAGGCCGAAGTTAAAACAGCCATCATCATTATGCTGAGAGGTTGAGCTGTGGCGGGGTAATGTGTGTGCTGAGTTACTCTGTCTGTTTGTAAGGCCCTCACCAGGAGTGTGTCTGCTGTTGACATTCTCCATTTAATATTGTTTGAATTTTTCATCAAGATCCCGAGCCTTGTTACAAGAGCCCTTTTGTTTCCAGAGTTTTTTGTACATTCTTTGTGTGTGTGTTAGAGAGAAGAGAAGAGGTCTGAGGGAGGGGGGGGTGGGGGGGGGCAGGCCTGGAGTGGTCATCATCCAGCTGCAACTCCCCCCTCACTGGCACCTTATGTGCAGGGGACCCTGACACAGCATTGAGTGCAGGTCACCGCAGGTCCCTGACAAAGCTATGTGAAAAGGGGGTTTTGGGTGCGTGTCTGAAAGGAGCGATGCGCACAGTTAAAATGAGCCTGCCTCCAGTCAATGTAGCGCCATTAAAAACAGCTGGGCCGGGCTCCTGCCTCCATTCAGCCACGTGAATGTTGATTCTTTCATTGTGCCGCTATCTTGTCACAACTTCTCCATTACTGCCTGCTTTGTTACCCGCTTTGTGGTAGCGCCGTCGCTCTGGCAAAGTCAGCCTCATAAAAGGAGTTCATTTTGGATTCACTGCCCTTCGATGAACACTGGGAGCTTTCTTGTTTTGTGTCTTTATCCATAAATACATGATCACTCATTGGCCTGTCAGTCTGTCACTAAAGATTATTTCTGGAGAATTTCCTCCTTGCCTTTCTTTGTGCACATTTCACCAGTTCACCGATGTAGGTAATCAGCCTATTCACTCACTACTGTGTTTGACTCTTTGGATGGCCATTAAAGCCTTACAAATTACAGGTAAACCTTCTCTTGACTCATAATATAAATGGAGCTAAATTAAAATACAATGACTTAATCCAATCTTCCTAGGTGGTCAGATGATTTTGAAGTGTTTGTTTTGATGGTGCTGTCAGCTATGACACATCTGATCCTTCAAGGGATTGACTCAGAGCCTCTGAGTGTACAGGTACAGGTAGACACATGGATCCCACCCATGGAGCACTTATCCATCAGTCTATTACAGTTTTTCTCAATTGCTAAAACACAATTTCTGAAACCTTGCTCCATTTCCTGAAAACATTAAACACAAAACCTCATCTTCAAGCACTATTTACAAAACCTCTGACTCCTTTCGCAAAATGAAACATTCGCCTCAAAACAGTTTTACCTGTGTTCAAAATCAAACACTGCTCTCAAATCATAAACAAAGTGATCAAAATGATATACACTCTCAAGCAGTCAGTAAACAATACACCGAAAAATAGAAAACACATTGTTCAAAACAAACAGTTCTCAGGGAGAAGTACATTTTTAATCTCAAAACAAATTTCATATTTTTCCGTCATTATCTTTTGATGAACGAAAACATGTTCTATCATAGTAGCTCAAAATTGATCAGAAATTACTACTCTGCTTTGCTCTTTGCAATTTTGTTTTTTGTTCTTCCTCCTCCTTGTACCCCTATTTTTACAGTACTGTACCCTGCATCTCACAAACTTGTCCTTTGTCTCTGTGATACTGAAATTCTTGTTCTTTGTTGATATGAACCTGCAACCAGTCAAAATCTATTGAGCAGTCAGTACTGTTAACAAATGGAAAGCACAATGTTCAGGGCCATACGATTTGTCCATTGTACAGTATACAGCCTACAATGCACTGTACTACAGTATACAATACTAAAAGGGACAAAAATCTAAGGATTAAACGTGATCAATGTGCTTCTTCTTGTCTTTGGGCTGGGTCAGGCCAGAGCACTTTGTCGACATCACAAGCAATATTGTCCCTCCTGAGGCAACGGGGGAAGAAGCCTCTTGTAGCTCAGTTGGTAGAGCATGGCGCTTGCAACGCCAGGGTTGTGGGTTTGATTCCCGTGGGGGGCCAGTATGAAAAATGTATGCACTCACTAACTGTAAGTCGCTCTGGATAAGAGTGTCTGCTAAATGACTAAAATGTAAATGTATCCAGCCCTGACATGATTCCTCACCTATATCACCACAGGCTAAATCCATGGCTTGCAGCATATTTATTCTGGTGTAGGGTTGTCTATCATACACTTTCCATCTCCAAGAGGAGAAAAACTCCTCAATCGGATTCAGGAAAGGCGAGTATGGAGGGAGGTACAAGTTCATAAACTGCCCATTGATGTTAAACCATTCCCTTACCTGAGCAGCTCGGTGGAAACTGACATTGTCCCACACTATCACATAGGTGGGAATGGGATTCTCATTTAGGTCTTGACCCTGCTGCTCTTGAACCTGCTGCTCAAATAATATATATCTTAGATTGGCAATAAATCTTAGAAGGTGCTGGGTGTTATTTGGCCCGAGTGTAACATTGTGATGTAGAACACCATGGTTGCTGATAGCAGCACAGATTGTGACATTGCCACCTCGTTGACCAGGGACTTCAACAATGGCCCGCAGTCCAATCATGTTTCGGCCTCTCCTTCTCCTCTTTGTTAGATTGAAGCCTGCTTCATCGACAAAGATGAACTCATGGGGTCTGTCCAAGGATTCCAAGTCAAATATTGTCTGTGTAGAAATACAATATACTGTATGTAGGATTTTGTAAGTCGTACAGAGACAGTGCTATACTGTAGAGTACAATTAGGCCTACTGTATGCACTTCTAATTCACATACATTGAATGTACTGAAGAGTAATTTCATTCACATAGTATGTATTAGTACTGTAGACAATCTGTATTACAGTAAATGTTTCTGAATGCACACTTACTTGCACATACTGAGCTCGCAGTTCTTTCACCCTTGGTGAGTTGTGCTCAAAAGGTACTCTGTATACTTGTTTCATTCGTATCCTGTTACGATGGAGGACACCGTCAATTGTGGAAATGCTCACACTGTCGATTCCCTGGAAGTGTGTGTTGTCTTGTATCACTCGTTCCTGGATTTCTCTGAGTCGTATTGCATTATCTTGAAGGACCGTGCCAACTATAACGGCCTCTTGCTCCCGAGTGAATATAGCTGTCCTTCCACCTGCATGTGGCAGCCTTGTAATTCTACAAAAGGTAGTTGTGCAGTTACAAAACATATTTATGCAGTACAATACATACAGTGATTAACTTTACAAATGTCTATTGAAACAGCTGCATATAGTGTGGTACAGTAAATTTGCAATTACAAAAATACAGTAGTATACTGTACCTGTTCTCTTCTCTGAATGTCCTTACTATGGTGGACACAGAAAATCGGCTCAAATTGGGTTGCACTCTAAGTCCTGCTTCCCTCATTGTCAGTCCATGGACAAGAACATGGTCTATGACTGTTGCTCGAATTTCATCAGATATTTCCACTCTTTGTCTTCCTCTTCCTCTTCGTCCTCCTCTTCCTCTTTCTTGCCCTCCTCCTCCTCTTCCTCCTCGTCGCCCACCTCGCATACGCACTCGTCCTTGTCCTCTCACATTGTTTCTTCTATCCATTCTCAGACTTTCTCCTTCCCACCTTCAACAACCTGTTTGCTCTCTGAACTGGCTTATATTGGTTGTGTCGCATAATTTGAAACAGGTTAAATCAATTTTGAGTGGTTGTGTTCAATCAATGACATTTGTTCTCTATTTGTATTTGATTGTTGCCACTTGTGTTTACCAGTATGGATGACATGTGCATTAGAGTGCAGAATGTGTTTTGAGAATGAGAATGTGTTTAGAGTTTTGCTGAAAAGTCTAAGTGAGATCTGCAAATTGTGTTTTACCATGTGAAATGGTTTAAGGTTTTGACAACAGACTAATTAGCTACATGAGTCCAGGCAACTGAGAACTTTGTTCAGCCAATGGGTTTGAGTGTTTTAGCAATTGAGAAAAACTGTAATGAATCAGCACTAGGCAGCCAGTCAGCCAGTCAGTCATTGGGTTAATGGATGGGGAGGGCAGCCTCCTCTCCATGGCACAGCACGCTCTGTCAGATGTGGCGCTTTCAGGAAGCAATCGTTTACCTTGCTTGTCATTTTCCACCGCCTCCCATTGTTCTCTCTCTCTCACTGTATCTGGGGCCTGGTTCAATGCCAGGAGAACACACACACACACACAGAGACAGAGAAAGAGAGAGAGAGAGAGAGAGAGAGAGAGAGAGAGAGAGAGAGAGAGAGAGAGAGAGAGAGAGTCTCCAAAGTGCCTCTTATCTTATCTCTATTGTCATCTCTTGATCGGGTCTGTTGTTCAATCGTTCAGGCTGCTGAGACTCATGGGCCCTCCATCACTGAAAAACTGCATTCTATATTTTCCTCTACACTTTTTCACCTGATCCAGTAGGAGATTTCTCTCCCAACAATTGTAAAGTGAAACATGTATAATTGGGTTCTTTTGGTCCCTTTATTCTACTTTTTAATCAGTATTCCAATTTCCCATTGCTGTCAGGATTAATTGATGTACTGTGACTATTCTAACTTTTTATTAAACCTTTAACCAGGTAAGTAATTGGGAACAAATGTCAAATTATAAAGGTGATGATATTCCATTCAGGCTATAAGACACAAAGAAGTTCCCAGGTTGATCTGCTCCTGCATCCTTCCCCTCCCCTGCAGGCCTTTTGTTAGATGTCTCTGGGTGCTTTAGTCCAGTCTTTTCCTGCCTCTCTGCTTCTGATGGAAGGGATTGGCCATGTTCATTTATACAACAGGTGAGCCAGCCCAGCTGCTTCCTGTATGAGCCTACCTCAACAGCTGTCATACAGACACACACACACACACACAAATGCATACAGTGAGGGAAAAAAGAATTTGATCCCCTGCTGATTTTGTACGTTTGCCCACTGACAAAGACATGATCAGTCCATAATTTTAATGGTAGGTTTATTTGAACAGTGAGAGACAGAATAACAACAAAAACATCCAGAAAAACGCATGCCAAAAATGTTATAAATTGATTTGCATTTTAATGAGGGAAATAAGTATTTGACCCCCTCTCAATCAGAAAGATTTCTGGCTCCCAGGTGTCTTTTATACAGGTAACAAGCTGATATTAGGAGCACACTCTTAAAGGGAGTGCTCCTAATCTCAGTTTGTTACCTGTATAAAAGACACCTGTCCACAGAAGCAATCAATCAATCAGATTCCAAACACTCCACCATGGCCAAGACCAAAGAGCTCTCCAAGGATGTCAGGGACAAGATTGTAGACCTACACAAGGCTGGAATGGGCTACAAGACCATCGCCAAGCAGCTTGGTGAGAAGGTGACAACAGTTGGTGCGATTATTCGCAAATGGAAGAAACACAAAAGACCTGGCAATCTCCCTCGGCCTGGGGCTCCATGCAAGATCTCACCTCGTGGAGTTTATAATAATAATAATAATATGCCATTTAGCAGACGCTTTTATTCAAAGCGACTTACAGTCATGCGTGCATACATTTTTTTTGTGTATGGGTGGTCCCGGGGATCGAACCCACTACCTTGGCGTTACAAGCGCCGTGCTCTACCAGCTGAGCTACAGAGGACCACAGTTGCAAAGATCATGAGAACGGTGAGGAATCAGCCCAGAACTACATGGGAGGATCTTGTCAATGATCTCAAGGCAGCTGGGACCATAGTCACCAAAGAAACAATGGGTAACACACTACGCCGTGAAGGACTGAAATCCTGCAGCGCCCGCAAGGTCCCCCTGCTCAAGAAAGCACATATACAGGCCCGTCTGAAGTTTGCCATTGAACATCTGAATGATTCAGAGGAGAACTGGGTGAAAGTGTTGTGGTCAGATGAGACCAAAATCGAGCTCTTTGGCATCAACTCAACTCGCTGTGTTTGGAGGAGGAGGAATGCTACCTATGACCCCAAGAACACCATCCCCACCGTCAAACATGGAGGTGGAAACATTATGCTTTGGGGGTGTTTTTCTGCTAAGGGGACAGGACAACTTCACAGCATCAAAGGGACGATGGACGGGACCATGTACCGTCAAATCTTGGGTGAGAACCTCCTTCCCTCAGCCAGGGCATTTTAAATGGGTCGTGGATGTGTATTCCAGCATGACAATGACCCAAAACACACGGCCAAGGCAACAAAGGAGTGGCTCAAGAAGAAGCACATTAAGGTCCTGGAGTGGCCTAGCCAGTCTCCAGACCTTAATCTCATAGAAAATCTGTGGAGGGAGCTGAAGGTTCGAGTTGCCAAACTTCAGCCTCGAAACCGTAATGACTTGGAGAAGATCTGCAAAGAGGAGTGGTACAAAATCCCTCCTGAGATGTGTGCAAACCTGGTGGCCAACTACAAGAAACGTCTGACCTCTGTGATTGCCAACAAGGGTTTTGCCACCAAGTACGAAGTCATGTTTTGCAGAGGGGTCAAATACTTATTTCCCTCATTAAAATGCAAATCAATTCATAACATTTTTGACATGTGTTTTTCTGGATTTTTTTGTTGTAATTCTGTCTCTCACTGTTCAAATAAACCTACCATTAAAATTATAGACTGATAATTTATTTGTCAGTGGGCAAACGTATAAAATCAGCAGGGGATCAAATACTTTTTTCCCTCACTGTACGTACACACACACATACACACAAACATACATGCACGCATACACACACAAACATACACACGCACCCTCCCCCCCCCACAAACAAATGTACAACATAAAAAGTGACTCTCTACTCCACACAATCCATTTTTGTTGCATACAACTATTATAAAATACACAACTGAATTCAATGCAGTTCACTAGATTTCTGATGTTGTGACACCCTGTCTGTTCATTATAATGACTATATATATCTCATTTTAATGAGTTGGCTGGACTGGTAGATTAATCATCTGTCACTGTAATTTTCCATACACCTTTGTGACGGTCATACATTCGGCCCTTAGACGTACCTTGTGAATTGACTCATTTGCAGGAGACCAACAGATCAGTATTTACTCAAGTAATTGAACGGAAGGGGCCTATGCTGTATTCAAAAAGAAGAGACAGAGTGTTTGAGTGAATGAGAGGTTATTAGAGGAGTGATGGCGGTACAGCTAAGAGGGCTGTGCTTACAGGGCAGCCAGATCATTCAAGATTAATGTCGATCCATGTCCTGAGGATGTCAGGAAATGCCTTCAGAACCAGCCACTAGGGGCAACAGTGAGCACTATTACCATCAAGTAAGCTTGGGTAATCTCATGACTCTGGATCAGAAGGTTTATTTTTTATTTTTTATTTTAACCCTATCCCAAACCTTCACACTTACAGTGGGTTGCGAAAGTATTCACCCCCCTTGGCATTTTTCCTATTTGTTGACTTACAACCTGGAGTTAAAATTGATTTTTGGGGGGTTTGTATCATTTGATTTACACAACATGCCTACCACTTTGAAGATGCAAAATATTTTTTCTTGTGAAACAAACAAGAAATAAGACAAAAAAACAGAAAACTTGAGCGTGCATAACTATTCACCCCCCCAAAGTCAATACTTTGTAGAGCCACCTTTTGCAGCAATTACAGCTGCAAGTATCTTGGGGTATGTCTCTATAAGCTTGGCACATCTAGCCACTGGGATTTTTGCCCATTCTTCAAGGCAAAACTGCTCCAGCTCCTTCAAGTTGGATGGGTTCCACTGGTGTACAGCAATCTTTAAGTCATACCACAGATTCTCAATTGGATTGAGGTCTGGGCTTTGACTAGGCCATTCCAAGACATTTAAATGTTTCCCTGTAAACCAGGAGTTTAAAAAAAGCAAAACCTTGAGTTTTGCTTTAGCAGTATGCTTAGGGTCATTGTCATGCTGGAAGGTGAACCTCCGTTAAAATCTCAAATCTCTGGAAGACTGAAACAGGTTTCCCTCAAGAATTTCCCTGTATTTAGTGCCATCCATCATTCCTTCAATTCTGACCAGTTTCCCAGTCCCTGCCGATGACAAACATCCCCACAGCATGATGCTGCCACCACCATGCTTCACTGTGGGGATGGTGTTCTCGGGGTGATTAGAGGTGTTGGGTCTGCGCCAGACATAGCGTTTTCCTTGATGGCCAAAAAGCTCAATTTTAGTCTAATCTGACCAGAGTACCTTCTTCCATATGTTTGGGGAGTCTCCCACATGCCTTTTGGTGAACACCAAACATGTTTGCTTATTTTCTTCTTTAAGCAATGGCTTTTTTCTTGACACTCTTACGTAAAGCACAGCTCTGTGGAGTGTACGGCTTAAAGTGGTCCTATGGACAGATACTCCAATCTCCGCTGTGGAGCTTTGCGGCTCCTTCAGGGTTATCTTTGGTCTCTTTGTTGCCTCTCTGATTAATGCCCTCCTTGCCTGGTCCATGAGTTTTGGTGGGCGGCCCGCTCTTGGCAAGTTTGTTGTGGAGCCATATTCTTTCAATTTTTTAAATAATGGATTTAATGGTGCTCCGTGGGATGTTCAAAGTTTCGGATCTTTTTTTATAACCCAACCCTGATCTGTACTTCTCCACAACTTTGTCCCTGACCTGTTTGGAGAGCTCCTTGGTCTTCATGGTGCCGCTTGCTTGGTGGTGCCCCTTGCTTAGTGGTGTTGCAGACTCTGGGGCCTTTCAGAACAGGTGTATATATACTGAGATCATGTGACAGATCATGTGACACTTAGATTGCACACAGGTGGACTTTGTTTAACTAATTATGTGACTTCTGAAGGTAATTAGTAGCACCAGATCTTATTTAGGGGCTTCATAGCAAAGGGGGTGAATACATATGCATGCACCACTTTTCCGTTATTTTTTATTTTTTAAAAAATTTTTAACAAGTTATTTTTTTCATTTCACTTCACCAATTTGGACTATTTTGTGCATGTCCATTACATGAAATCCAAATAAAAATCCATTTAAATTACAGGTTGTATTGCAACAAAAAAGGAAAAACACGAAGGGGGATGAATACTTTTGCAAGGCACTGAACCTTAACCGTTCGTAATGAGTGCCTAAACTTAACAGGGGACAGAGGTTGGGGTGACTTGTGAGAATTTGTCGGTGAGTGGGTAACCCGCCTCTACCATCCGTTCTATTGGCCAACTTGTAATCATTGGAGAATAAACTGGATGAGCTCTGTTTGAGACTATCCTACCAACGGGACATAAAAAACTGTAATATCTTATGTTTCACGAGTCGTGGCTGAATGACGACATGGATAATATACAGTTGGCTGGGTTTTCTGTGCATCGTCAAGACAGAACAGCTACCTCCGGTATGACAAGGGGTGGTGGTCTGTGTCTATTTGTCAATAACAAGGAAGTCTCAAGGTCATCTCTATTTTTTGTAGGTGTCTATTTACCACCACAAACCGATGCTGGCAGTAAGACCGCACTCAACGTGTCACGCCCTGACTCTGGGGACGCTTATATGTTGAGTCAGGGTGTGTATATTCCTCGTTGTGCTTGTTCTATGTTTTCTATCTAGTATGTCTAGATCTATGTTTGGCCGGGTGTGTTTCCCAATCAGAGGCAGCTGTCGCTCGTTGTCTCTGATTGGGGAGCATACTTAGGCAGCCTATTGGCAATTAGGTGTTGTGGGATCTTGTTCCGTGTGAGGTTTGTTGTGCATTACCTTTGGACGTCACGTTTCGTTGGTTTATTGTTTTGTCGTTGTTTATTGAGTTTAAAATAAACATGTATGCATATCACGCTGCGCCTAGGTCTGACCCATCTATGAACGCACGTGACAGAAGAGCCCACCAAACAAGGACCAAGCAGCGTGCCCAGAAGGAGCAAACGCCGGGGATTCAACGGGAGGTAACTTTAGTAGATGTCCTCCTCGGTTGGGGGAGAATTACTGAGGAGGAGGCCGTCCGTTATCGGGAGGCGATGAAGGTTGATGCCCAGGTAGGAGAGGAGAAACGGCGCCAACCGTGCCGACGACGGAGAACCGAGAGGCAACCCCAAGAAAACATTTTTGGGGGGCACACAGGGTGGATGACGAGGCAGCAGGAGGCCGTGGAAGGGCGAATCTGGAGAGGAGGCCACCATGTTACGGGGGCTATTGGTTCAGAGGGAGCAGGAGTTATTCGGTCAGAGGGAGGCGCTACAGGAGGCTAAAAGGGAGAAGGAAAGTGTAGAGGCACGGCGAGAGGAGCTGGTTAGGCAGCAGAAGGAGCGGGGGTTAATAAAGGAACCCAGTCCCGCTCCTCGCACCAAGGAAGTGGTGCGTGTCGCCAGTCCGGTCCGGCCCGTTTCTGCTCCCCGCACCAAGGCAGTGGTGCATGTTCCCAGTACGGCCCGACCCGTTCATGCTCCTCGCACCAAGCCAGCGGTGCGCGTCGCCAGCCCAGCCCGGCCTGTTCCTGCTCCTCGCACCAAGCCAGTGGTGCGCGTCGCCAGCCCGGTCCGGCCTGTTCCTGCTCCTCGCACCAAACCAGTGGTGCGTGTTCCCAGCCCGGCCCGGCCTGTTCCTGCTCCTCGCACCAAACCAGTGGTGCGCGTCGCCAGTCCGGTCCGGCCCGTGCCTGCTCCTCGCACCAGACCAGTGGTGCATTTGTCCAGTCCGGCATGGCCCGTGCCCGTTCCACCGGTGCCACTCCTGAGTGGCGCAGTGGTCTAAGGCACTGCATCACAGTGCTAACTGTGCCACTAGAGATCCTGGTTCGAATCCAGGCTCTGTCGCAGCCGGCCGCGACCGGGAGACTCATGGACGGCGCACAATTGGCCCAGCGTCGTCCAGGGTAGGGGAGGGAATGGCCGGCAGGGATGTAGCTCAGTTGATAGAGCATGGTGTTTGCAACGCCAGGGTTGTGGGTTTGATTCCCACGGGGGGCCAGTATAAAAAAATTAAAAATTAAAAATTAAAAATTGTATTCACTAACTGTAAGTCGCTCTGGATAAGAGCGTCTGCTAAATGACTAAAATGTAAATGTAAATGTAATGATCCAGCTCCGGTCAGCGGCTCCACTCTGGAGCCAGAGCAGTCCGCTCCACCGGTGCCTAGTCCAGCTCCGGGCAGCGGCTCCAGTCCAGACCATGACGTCAGCCCCTCTCCAGGTTCGGGGTCTCCCACACCAGGGTCCAGACTGGGCCTGGCATATCGTGGGAGGAAGGAGAGGGGAAGCAACGCGCCGAGGTCTAGACCAGACCAGGGGCGCAACAGGGAGGCGAAGAGTGAGAGGTCGTCACGCCCTGAGCCGGATCCGCCTCCGAGGTGGAATGCCCACCCGGCCCCTACCCTGTTATTTTTATGTTGTGCGGTCGGAGTCCGCACCTTTGGGGGGGGGGGGGTACTGTCACGCCCTGACTCAGGGGACGCTTATATGTTGAGTCAGGGTGTGTATATTCCTCGTTGTGCTTGTTCTATGTTTTCTATCTAGTATGTCTAGATCTATGTTTGGCCGGGTGTGTTTCCCAATCAGAGGCAGCTGTCGCTCGTTGTCTCTGATTGGGGAGCATACTTAGGCAGCCTATTGGCAATTAGGTGTTGTGGGATCTTGTTCCGTGTGAGGTTTGTTGTGCGTTACCTTTGGACGTCACGTTTCGTTGGTTTATTGTTTTGTCGTTGTTTATTAAGTTTAAAATAAACATGTATGCATATCACGCTGCGCCTTGGTCTGACCCGTCTATGAACGAACGTGACACAACGAGCTGTATAAGGCCATAAGCAAACAATAAAATGCTCATCCAGAGGCGCTGCTCCTAGTGGCCGGGGACTTTAATGCAGGGAAAATTAAATCTGTTTTACCTCATTTCTACCAGCATGTCACATGTGCAACCAGAGGGAAAAAAACTCTAGACCACCTTTACTCCACACACAGAGACACGGAAAAAACTCTCCCTCGCCCTCCATTTGGCAAATCTGACCATAATTATATCCTCCTGATTCCTACTTACAAGCAAAAACTAAAGCAGGAAGTACCAGTGACTCGCTCAATACGGAAGTGGTCAGACGAATTGGATGCTAAGCTACAGGACTGTTTTGCTAGCACAGACTGGAATATGTTCCGGGATTCATCCGATGGCATGGAGGAGTATACCACATCAGTCACCGGCTTCATCAAAGCTCATCACTAAGCTATACCTACCTGGCTGGAGGTACACATGTCACTGAGAATAAATCAGATATCAGATGAAATTCAAAACATCCCACTGTTCCAGGAGGGGAAAGGTGCTACACAGTAAACCGGCTGTTTCCTTTTGTTCCATAATCTTTATGATGTTATACAGCAGTGGCATCTGGCCTAACCAAGTAAACTAGAACTCTAAGTAGCACAATCAATTAAGGGAATTGATGTCCAAAGCTGATCTATTTTTGCACTGGGCATGTATCCTTTTAGATAGTCTGTGTGAGTCAAACCAAAAGGGCCTCATCCTTCTTTCCCTGCAACGTAATCTCTTAAACAAAAATAGGTATATTTTATTGCTCTTCTTGTCTGGAGAGAAGTCTGCAGATGCCTGATGTGGAGAGATAGTGCCGGGCTGCTTAATGATGGCTGTGCTCAGAGTGACCCATGACAAGTGTGACTGCTGTGTATGTTGCCATGTCCAATGTGTCGCTATTAAGATGTTACCACTGCTCATAAAACGGCTCACTTTGATGTAACTCATCTCTGTTTTTAGTGCATTTTTAGTGCAGTCATCTAAAGGAACTAAATGGAACACCTCATAATAGGTTTTATACAGTGCCTTGCAAAAGTATTCATCCCCCTTGGCATTTTTCCTATTTTGTTGCATTAAAACCTGTAATTTAAATTGATTTTTATTTGGATTTCATGTAATGGACATACACAAAATAGTCCAAATTGGTGAAGTGAAATGAAAAAAATAACTTGTTTCAAAAAATTCTAAAAAATAAATAACGGAAAAGTGGTGCGTGCATATGTATTCACCCCCTTTGCTATGAAGCCCCTAAATAAGATCTGGTGCAACTAATTACTTTCAGAAGTCACATAATTAGTTAAACAAAGTCCACCTCTGTGCAATCTAAGTGTCACATGATCTGTCACATGATCTCAGTATATATACACCTGTTCTGAAAGGCCCCAGAGTCTGCAACACCACTAAGCAAGGGGCGCCACCAAGCAGGCGGCACCATGAAGACCAAGGAGCTCTCCAAACAGGTCAGGGACAAAGTTGTGGAGAAGTACAGATCAGGGTTGGGTTATAAAAAAATATCTGAAACTTTGAACATCCCACGGAGCACCATCAAATCCATTATTTTAAAAATGGAAAGAATATGGCACCACAACAGACCTGCCAAGAGAGGGCCGCCCACCAAAACTCACGGACCAGGCAAGGAGGGCATTAATCAGAGAGGCAACAAAGAGACCAAAGATAACCCTGAAGGAGCTGCAAAGCTCCACAGCGGAGATTGGAGTATCTGTCCATAGGACCACTTTAAGCCGTACACTCCACAGAGCTGTGCTTTACGGAAGAGTGTCAAGAAAAAAGCCATTGCTTAAAGAAGAAAATAAGCAAACACGTTTGGTGTTCACCAAAAGGCATGTGGGAGACTCCCCAAACATATGGAAGAAGGTACTCTAAAATTGAGCTTTTTGGCCATCAAGGAAAACGCTATGTCTGGCGCAGACCCAACACCTCTCATCACCCCGAGAACACCATCCCTACAGTGAAGCATGGTGGTGGCAGCATCATGCTGTGGGGATGTTTGTCATCGGCAGGGACTGGGAAACTGGTCAGAATTGAAGGAATGATGGATGGCACTAAATACAGGGAAATTCTTGAGGGAAACCTGTTTCAGTCTTCCAGAGATTTCAGACTGGGACGGAGGTTCACCTTCCAGCAGGAGAATGACCCTAAGCATACTGCTAAAGCAACACTCAAGTGCTTTACAGGGAAACATTTAAATGTCTTGAAATGGCCTAGTCAAAGCCCAGACCTCAATCCAATTGAGAATCTGTGGTATGACTTAAAGATTGCTGTACACCAGTGGAACCGATCCAACTTGAAGGAGCTGGAGCAGTTTTGCCTTGAAGAATGGGCAAAAATCCCAGTGGCTAGATGTGCCAAGCTTATAGAGACATACCCCAAGAGACTTGCAGCTGTAATTGCTGCAAAAGGTGGCTCTACAAAGTATTGACTTTGGGGGGGTGAATAGTTATGCACACTCAAGTTTTCTGTTTTTTTGTCTTATTTCTTGTTTGATTCACAAGAAAAAATATTTTGCATCTTCAAAGTGGTAGGCATGTTGTGTAAATCAAATGATACAAACCCCCCAAAAATCCATTTTAATTCCAGGTTGTAAGGCAACAAAATAGGAAAGATTAATAAAATCCCTTAAATTCCTAACTTCTTAAATATGGCATTACTGCATTAAGGTTTTCATGTGAAATATTTCTATGCATTTGTGGGAAAGTGATTTATTGAATTATATTGCAAACTAAAAGCATATTTCCTTGTAACTGCAAAAACATTTTAAATAGAAGTCAACACTATCCATCCCTTGATCACCTACATTGGTGGTAAGCTTTCTTTTCAAAGAGCACATCATTCATGAGTTACATTTTCCACAGAATGGAATATTCCTTCATTGAAAGTGTAGGCCTGACAAAAGACTAGGGGTTAATGCAGTGCATTGCAGCTTAGGGCACAGTTTGCTCTTTTCAAATTGTAGCATTGTGCCTGCGACATCAAAAGTGCCTTTGAGCATGTCGCTATGTTCAATGAGCTTTCATCTTCTTACCTCATTACTGGAAAACGTTATTTGATTGAGCCGAGTTTCGTCCTACAATAGGCTAGACAACTTTGACAGTGGCACAATGACTTGGCAACAAAGCTGTTGTCTGAAATCCTCTCGAGATGTTAGGCCCCCACGCTTTGACTCAGCTCCTGCATGTGAATTACAGTAAGATCCCTGAAAGTGAGGATTTGTAACTCCTCAGATCAGACTCTGTTCACAATCACCTCACATTAAATCCCCACAGGGATCTACTGCATGACAAGAGTTGAAATGATCAGATGGGTCTCCTTAGTTAGTTTCTATTGAGGACTGGACAGCATGCCCATAAAGAAAGCTTACAAGAAGTGAAACATACTGCTGTTCTTTCAAATGCCCATCTTCTTTTTCAACATTTTAGCAAATTGAAAATGGCAGGTTGTAGCTATAATAAACAATTGCAAAGAATTTCAGGCAATAAAAGTTAGACAACATATTTCTTAAAAAATAATACTTAAAATTATAGACAGTGTTTTTATTATTTTCCATTTCCAATATTCTTCAATCAGTTTCAGGAGGAGCGCAAACACAGCTTTGAGTGAGTCCCTGGAGTGTGTACACACACACAAACTCAGAGAATTGGGCTCAAAAAGTCAGCTAGACCGTAGAGTTCCAAAGGTACTGCTGGCCTCAGAGGAAACTAGTTTTGACCTCCAGCTCATTCTCTCTCTCTCTCTCTCATTCTCTCTCTCTCTCTCCCCCCCTCACTCTCTCCCACCTCTCTCTCTCTCTCACTCTCTCCCCCCTCCCTCTCCCCCCTTTTTTCTCATTCTCTCTCCCCCCTCTCTCTCTCCAGCTTCATTTCCTCTCCTGTTGATTTGGAGTGTTTGTTTAAAAACACTTTTATCATCTCTGTTTTACAGGCTCACTGTAATTGCAGGGTATGAGCCGAAATACCTGCAAAACACACAAATAAATATTTGACTGAAACAAAAGCTGTCTGTCTGACCCTGGTCATGTAGATTGTAGAAAATGACAGATCTAATGAATTGCCCTTATTGTGGAGACTTTCCGTGCTGCATTTTTTCTATTCATAGACCAACCAATCAGAACCAGGCTTTTGTTCACGTTATCATGCTGTTCATTTATCTCGCTGCCGGAAAGCCGTGTTCAGATTACGCCATCATATCATATGATTGTGTTATCAAAGTTGTGCTACAGAACGCTCTCAGTCGTTTTACAAAGGGACAGACGTTATTGAAGAGAAAAAGGTTAAGTGCCAGACTGTGTTTATTGAACCTTGAAAACAACACCAGAACATTTTCAGAACTATAAATAAAATCAGGACAACTAAAAAGTCTACTTTGTGACAGAAAATATGCTTTTTTTTTGTCTTCCTGCATATTTCTGAGAACCCATAGCACCTTTCTGAATATCTCTCTCTCATTACGCTCCTCAAGTACCAGAGTGGTGAACCCTGTTTGACACCAGGGTCACTGGAATTGCCCCACTTTAGGAAAACCACATTTGGTTTGTTTTAGAAAGTGAGAAATGGAACACCATTCATTTGTTTGCTCTCCCCCTATACTTGAGACCACAGCGAATGCCAAGTGGACTCCAATCCTCACGTTTTATTTGTTTGTTTCTTTGGAGAGTGGGAAAAGTTTTGGAGCACTGGGAGGACATTGGACTTGGGCTGTGGTGAGTATCTCCAGCCACTCCAGTCAGTGACTAAGCTAAGCTAGCCAGGGAGTAAGTAAGGGGACAGGCTCTCATTTAGCCAGGCATTGCTGCTCTTGTTTGTGGTTGTCCCTGACAGCGTCTGCGACTCCAGTCCAAAGCACCTGTGTTTGCTCACTAGCTTTCCCCCAATCTGCTTGAAAAACACTGCGAGCAAGTCATATGACCGCAAGATAACCCGGGAACCATGGGAATACAAAAGCCAGGGCTTTTACAACAGTTAATCATTAATGGTGCCTCTTTTTTGTCCCTATTCAGCACCGCCTGACACAAGCTTTGATATTTCATAGATGCAGACAGGTCAGAAGCAGACGTAGCCAGGTAGACATACACTCAGAGAGAAAAGTGCCTTTGTGTGTCTGTGGATCTGAGGTGATACAGGGAGAAGGTCGTAGGCAGGACTGCACCGATCCCATTGGTCCCATTCCACACATAAGTCAAGGTAGGCCGTCTCCATCTGTGGAGGATAAAGCCAAAATAACACAAAGAGTTAATCCCCAACAAAACACCTTTTCCATAGGATCTCTCAGAAAAACTACTGCAACACTGCTTTCCTCAAATATACAACAGCACAGGACTTCAACCATTATAGCATATCACTGAGCTTTCAATATGTCATATAGTGTCAGAAAGGGTGTTGTGATAAGAATGAGAGCTTGACATTTCCCAATAAATGTGTATTTTGATTGAATCTAATCAGGACCACCGCTCTTTTTGTCCAACATCGTCCCTGAAATGATGACCATGAACAGAACAAGTCATTTAATGTTTGATCCTGTTTTACCCACCCCATAGTTCATTAAAATACCCTAGTTTGTTCCCTAGTTCATGATGTGAATGAGAAGCCTAGGGCTCATTTCATGCCTGTTAAAGTGGCCTTTATGGCAGAAAGGGGAAGCATGAACTAGCTTTCAGAAAAGCCAGGCCACATTTATCTTACAGGAGAATTAAGTCTACACAGCCTCATTCTTAAAACCCACTAAAAGGGCCAGCGACAGCTCTTATCTCCCATTTGCCTGAACTTGCCGATGGTTTTCTAAAGAGAGTTTGTCTCGGTCCACCCACCCCAACCCCCAAAGCCAATAATACTGTATGAGAGTTGGAGAGGGTTGTGGAAGCTCAAGAGTGTATGGCTGAAAATAAAATGAAATGTAAGTGAACAAAGTGGCTGCCATATGTAGAGTATTTTGCAAACTATGAGTCAATCATTAACGTGGCATATTCAGAGATATCTGCTCTCTCCTAGTGAGGAGAAGAGGAGAGATAAATGGAGGTTTGTGTTTTAGGGAACAGTGTGAAGCTGGAACTAAAAGTGCTTGGCACACAGCAGTAGAGAAACAGAGTTAAAGAATTTACATGCCAGAATCTCACTCAGAAAATGTCACGTTCTTTGTTCCATTAACAATTAGGTCAAGGCGATTCATTCTGGTAAGAGTAAGGGATTGTATTAATAGTGGTTTTATAAAGCAATGCTATGAACCACTGATGTTGTTGCCTTGACTGAAAAGCTTTTACTACATTCCCTCACATCCCAATTTCTCCTTGCCTCAACTAACTTCATCTCCATTTATTAAAGAAATTGTAGAATATAAGTGGATTGAAATGCCTCCTACACTGATACAACAACATTCAAAGACAATTGGTAAACACAGCCGCAATAATATTTATCAATTTATTAGCTCCAATGACTTGGAAAGAATTGCTTCCTTTCAGATGCTCTTATCCATATTGTTTGTCTTATATTGGTAGCCATCTCTATTGGTGTCCCGTCTCTATAACTCACCACCTCTCCTGACCACAATCAGACACTCTTCTCTGAGTCATCTAAATACATTAACATTGTAAAAAATATATATATACAAAAGAGAAAATAAAGGTAAAAACTAAGCTGCTTCACCCACCAGGAAATAAAATGGGTTGAGCCGAGTCAAAGGGTGTCTTAACGACTGTATGGTTCAAACAAAGGTTCCTGTTCCTGAAGGGCAGGTAGGAGATGGATGGCTTGGTAAACATGGCTGACATACCTGGCCGGTGCCATGGGGCGGTCACAGCACAGCCCACGACTGAAGGGACATTGTGTGTGGCAGTCAGATCCATCTGCTTCTTCTGTCCGAACCAGTACTCTCCTTCTATGTATCATTATGGCCTCCTCTCCTTGTTTTCCCTCCTTATGTTGAGGCCTCCTCTCCTCTCCTCCCTATCCATCCTCTCTCCGACGGCACACCCATGGAGCCCTGTTAGACAGAGAGAAAGAGAGAAGCTCCAGAAACCCTTTTCCCTTCTTTGTTTGATGTGTGGTTATAGCGCTGCTGTGATCCGTCCTCAGAGACCCAGCATTTCAAAACCACTCAGGCTGGATGTGCCGATAAGCATGGGATGGCGAAATTGAATTCCCAAAGCATAACATTTTATCCAGTCACAGTTAAGAACATACAGTACATAGACTATTGCAAAGAGAAATCTCACAGATTATACACATTTGACTTCTTAATGCTGGTTTATACCAATGTGTATCCTTTTAACATTAGCTGTGATATTGTCACAAAAAAAACTGCTTGAATAGAGGTAAGTTGTTCTATTCCCTGTGAGAAAGTCAACTTTGCATTGTGGGAGACAGAGACAGAACTAAAGCATCTCAGTGTGAGTAGTGGTAGGCAGGTATAGAGAGGAGAATGGGGAACACCCAGGAATGTTTAGCCAATTCGCCCGCCACATTCAAACATGTGTGTCAAAGGTGTTTGACACCTCCACAAAGTGAGAGAGGTAGTAATGTGAATGACATGGCCAGTGGACTACTTGTGCTGAGTACTCAGTGTGTTTAACGGACCCAATGCAGAGGCACAATATAAATGTACACTCAGAAATACCCAAACACAAGTGCCACACAATAGGCATAAAACCTAATGAGAATATTGAGCGTGAGCTAAAATAAAATTATAGTCATAAAATATGCACCTTTCTCATTTATATAATACGTTGTCATTTGTCTGTATAAATAAATTGAAAAATAAGATCTTTGCAACTGGGGAAAGGAAAAATAACTTGAATACAACACCATATCTTAGATTAACAACAGTCATCCTTTCAGAAATTGAGGGATGGATGTATGTTGTAAGGATGTATAGATGGATGTTGCTCTTTTGCCAATTAATCAACCAACACCACCTCCATTTTTGGATATCTCAGAATTATGTTCCATTTTGGGATATCTCAGAATTATATTATGACCGTACATGCTGAGGAAGAAAATGTGCTTATTTACTTTTCTCTCTTTTAACACAACTCAAAGACATATTAAATATTTTAAATATTAAATAAAATATATTAAATATCAACATTTACATTTACATTTTAGTCATTTAGCAGACGCTCTTATCCAGAGCGACTTACAGTTAGTGAGTGCATACATTTTCATACAATTATGTTCTACTAACTTAATTAATTTGGTGTTAATTTTCTATTTATAGAATTCAAGAAAAACAATACAGTTACATAATTACAGTCAAATGTCATGTAATTCAAATAGTTACTTTATGAAACCTACAGACAAATTGTTGACAAATGGATCAGTATATTGACTTTAACTATTCTCAATCTCCTATGAAAACATTGTAACTATCTCACAAAAATTATAGAAATAAATAATAGCATTTATAGAATGCTAAAAAATGCTTTCCTTTTCGTTTGACATTCTTCCGTAGTGAAGATTGTTCTTGTTCAATTTCTATAGCTCTGGCAAAAGTAAATAGTATGTAGTCCTACAGAAGATGTGTAATATTATCCACACAGTGAAGGCATTTCATTATGTACCTATCTGCCTCTAAATTGTATAATATACAAAGACAACTTGTAGTTCTCCTAAAAGTGTTTAATTGTAGTACATCATTGTACATTTTCATTATAGGAGCTAGAATCCGTAGTTGCTGCATCCATTTTTGGACTTATACATTTATGATATATACCAATTGATTATTGAAGAATATAACTTATGAATGCCTCATGAGCTTAGTACAACTGTCGTACCCCATCAGAACACAAAATATAAGCTTTTTTTACTCCAATGTTTGTAAACAAAGTAAATTGTGAACAAACACTGTATAGCCTCAAATAAATTGTTAAAACTATAATTTTGGCATCCATATCTCTTTCTATGAATTTGAGGAGTTACATTTTTTCAAGCCCATCCCTCAGCTTCTTACCAAAACAGAGGTTGGGTGTCTGCTTTGTTATTGTTTCAACTACAGATTCTAGCTTTATAGGTTTGTAAGATGATTCATAAAAACAAGTAAAACTTGTGTTATATTGTACAAAGTCTTTCAGTTGATCAAGTCAACATATTGTGAGGATAACTTAAATTAATTTCTTACTATGTGAGATATGGTTTAGTTAAGAAAATAGAAAAAAGGTTCTTTATCAATATGTTATTCTGCAATTTCATTCAACATAATGTTCTAGTGGTTATCAAATTGTGAGTGAACATTGACATACAGTACATTGCCATTTTATGCAATTTCAAATCATGCAATTGTTGAATCAGCTGTTAATTCAATCCACTACAAGCCACTATTTAAGAAAAAAGGCAAATAATGTCCTTGAAAGTATGTACTTATTTGAAGAGAAAAACTATATATTTTACATTTGACCTGATTCCATTGAAAAATCTGCCTTCTAAAATCCCTGGCTGCATTTCCTATACAATGGCAAACGAATATTGCCAATAAAACGTGCATTTTTAAATACATTCAATACAAAGTGCATTACCTCATTCGATTTCAGGAGAAGCTAACATTCTCTGCTCTGGGTTGTCAAAGGAGCAGCCAATGACAATTAGTTCTGCCTCTGGCCATCCACTAGGAGCTGCAGGGCCTGATATTTGACCGGTGTGATGTAGCATCTTGGCTTCAGACAACCATACAGGTGACAAAAGGCCACCATTAACACAGTGCATGTCAGATGGCCTGAAGCATCATAAGATCAACTTTGAGCGAGTCCTCCGAGTGCTCTCTGACACAAAAGACAACAGCACGGTGAGCTAGAGGGTTGTAAGTTTCATCTTTCTCCATGTTTGAATGCTGGGAGATTGTGTGTTGTACGAAGCCCAAAACTGATGTTCTCAGAAGTAATAAATTACACGGCCACTGACAACCTCAAGCAGTGTTAAAATGCCTTGAACATAGTTTTATTTCAGGGTCATTGGAGCGTGAAGCTCAGAGGGCTGCCAAGCCCGGCACCACCCACCCCACAGGCGGCTGCCTCTCCACTCACACAGCCCAGTAAGACACTTATTTCTCCTCCCATACCTGAGCTCTGACATGCTCACTAAACATTCAGAGACACAACAAACTGTCATGCTGCTCACTCTCAACCAAAACAAGCACTTATTGTTCCTTAAAGAACATTCTCTCTTTGCTAATATCCAAGCTACATTTGTTCTATATTTTATATTTCCTATATTTTGTAAAATAACAACTTAAAGCTCCAATTCCATCCTGTTCCAGAGTTCATTATGGAGCAGGTATTAGCACATCTCTTTGAAACATGATCAGCTTGTAATTGCCCAATCTTACACTGGGATAATCAGGCTCACATTGAGTCGCTTATCATGCTGTCCCTCTGAATTATAATCCATGCGCAAAATGCATAATAGAAATTGACAAGTCAATGACAGGAATTACCTATAAAAAAATGGCAGCAAACTCACAAGGTTCACTGTGACATTGAATCAACGGCAACATGTTCCACCACCACCCTCTCAGCCTCTGTACCTGACCACCCTGAGGGCCCTGTGACATTACAGCCTTTAAGGTGGGGGATGGCTGTGTATTTCAGTGTGTGTGTATGATATCAGATGGTTTTTAGAGAAATTGTTATCATTTTTAGAAGACTACAAGTGGGAACTGTAGTAATTGCTGTTCCTGTCAAATAGACATTACAAACGCTCAGTCTGAATACAAATTCCACTAATAACTAGTCAATATAAACGCAAACACAAACTAACAAACTGAAACAAAAGACCACAACATGGATCCTACTCTCAGTCAGGGCGACTACTGGCTTTATTTGCTTCTAACTTGAGTTGACATTAGGTCATTTAATGACTGCATCTCATCCCTCGCTCAAGGGCCATCTGCAGTATTCAGCAGTATATGATCCTATAGGACATCTTTGTCAATGTCTGAGACTGAAAAACAATATTGAAATGTCTATTTCACTTTGGTGGCTCCTCCCTGTGTCTTAGTCGTGTATTTGAGCTGCATTTCCTTCACGGTGAGCCCTGCTCCATATGAATTATACACATGCAGTATGAAGGCACTGTAAGTGGGTATCGTTATCATATCCTGTGCTTGACTTGTGCTGCCTCCTTTCTGGAGAGAAGAGGGGTCAGGCATTACCCCCCCACCCTAACCACCCCTCCGCTGTTTATCGAAGAGAAAGGGATTCAAGTCTTAAAAGGCAGCACATGCTAAGGTGAACCTTAGCCACCTAGATACACAAGCGATAACCCATTCAATTAGACAGCAATATCATGGCAGGCAGTATGTAGGCAGATAAATGACGATACAGTACGGTGTACAATGGGAATTAAAAGTATAGGGCAGCTGGGCTCTTATCTGGCCAGGGCGAAGAAACCCGGCAACAAAGGGAGGCCTAAGACTAAGAGGCTTGATGCATGGGAAAGCCATTCGCCGCCCATTGTGGCTGCCCTTCTGCTGAGCAAATAGTCCAAACTGTTCATTCCCCATCTCCCATTCTCTCTGCGGTACATTGTTTGTGTCCTTGCATTTCATTCTGACTGGGGAAGATTGCTCTCAGGGCCAGTGAGCAAACAGTCCAGAAAAGAGCCGGCTATCTCCTGCCGTTCCCAGGAGAACTAGCATTTTTATTTCAGCTCCAAGCTGTCAAAGGATTGGAGAGTTTATGTCAGGATCCTGAATTAATTAGTTTTAAGCTGGGGGGTGGGGGGTGGGGGGTGACGATGGCGTTTATCACCAAATGTTCAGTCAAATGTTTCTTAGCAATTATGCACCCCCGCCCGCTACGTATAGGCTTTCAGTCGCCAAACATTTGGTAATGGATACATACAGGATGGATTTCTGAAACGCAAATGATGCGTTTAGTTGTTGTAATGGCAGTACAATGGTATGAATAGTGATGGGCCAATGTCTGTCGAGGATTTGGTGGTATGGGGATGAATTGAAAAGTTTCTTGTTAGTTTTTTCTATGGTGATGATGATAGGTACACGGCCCAGGCTTGGCAGAGATTTGACCAAGCTTGCAGATGCATAAAACATATCTGGTCAGACATTTGGTGGAATGGGATAAAGAGTCTGGAACCTCCGACAGAACAGCCAAAGTGACCTTAGAACCTTCTGTCACCCACAAAATCATGCCATATCACTGCTTACTTAGCAACTATATATAAAACATTTTGGATCTGTGACACTGCCATATCTGTTTGCTAACTACGCTTGGTTTCTAATAACAGAGACAACAAACCAGACAACTGTACCTATTCTGTCCTACTTACCAACTCCTCTATCATCAGAAATGTCTTGTTTTGGCCTCCCGAATGGCGCAGCGGTCTAAGGCCCTGCATCGCAGTGCTAGACGCGTCACTACAGACCCGGGTTTGATCCCGGGCTGTATCACAACCGGCCGTGATCGGGAGTCCCATAGGGCGGCGCACAATTAGCCCAGTGTCGTCCGGGTTAGGGGAGGGTTTGGCTGGGGGGGCTTTACTTGGCTCATCGCGCTCTAGTGACTCCTTGTGGCGGGCCGGGTGCTTGCAGGCTGACCTCGTCGTCTGGTGAACAGTGTTTCCTCCGACACATTGGTGTGGCTGGCTTCCGGGTTGAGTGGGCGGGTGTTAAGAAGCGCGGTATGGCGGGTCATCTTTCAGAGGACGCATGACTCGACCTTCGCCTCCCGAGCCCGTTGGAGAGTTGCAGCGATGAGACAAGACCGAAATTGGGGAGAAAAAGGAGGTAAAAAAACTAAAACAAAATAAAATGTATTGTTTTATGGTGCAAACACCATACAACGTCACCATGATTATGGCAGTAGAATTGTATGTGCTGATCTTATAGTTCATCTAATCATGAAAACCCAAACACACTTATTCAAACCTCTGTGAGAGGCTGGTATGCATTTCCATCCTAAACTCATTAGCACTGTCCCACACGATGCTGTAGCATTTGTATTGATTAGTCCTTTACAAACTACGTTTCATAAACACATCACTGACAATCATCAATCTACCCAGTGGTCTACATCAGCTTACTGACTCAAAGTGTTCATTTTAAGTGATGACCCCACCTGAAATTTGCATCATTATAGTAACGCAACAGTCTCTGAAACAATTACCTCAGACAAGCCCAAACACACAGCTACTGTAACTGTAAACAATATTTTTCAGAAAAAATATCAATGGTGTGTTGTTCCAATACACTAAAGAAAACAGAAATAACATTGCATCCATCATTTTTTTTAAATATCTTTGGTATAGTCAGTTCAATACTTCTTGCCGCTATTGCACAGGAAAATAAAGGTATCCGATCATGACACATACATTTGGATGGGTGACTTCTTAATCAGACAGGATATTAAATCCCACTCCAGACTATTTCACTGACAGCGGTGAACATGCGATGGGTTAAATCGTGTGTATCAGGGGAATACTCTGTTAGAGGAAATGTACAGCTCTTGTCTTTAATGGTAATCTGCTCAACTGCTCTATAGACACCAACCAGCTTTCCAGGACCCTTCAGTTGAGCATCAGCCTGTACATGACAAACGACACAGCCATTTATATGGGATTAAATTAGGATTCATTTAATTCAAGTCAGGGTATGATAATTAATTAAATGGCTGACAGTGGTGCTATACATGGAGGGAATTTAATTTGAATCCTTGGAGGATACCTCTATGGGCAGTGTGGGGTCATGTTAAAGTGTTTTTTTTTCAAGACAGGGTGGTTATTGTTCTACGCTTACGTTTCCAATTGACACTTATCTTTACGCACATTGACATGTTATTGCTGTTGATTGGTTGTTATTAAATTGAGTTGAAATGTTATTAGATGAGGGCTTCCCTGGGAAAGACTGAGAGGGGTGGGTTGTTTTAAATGGTCGAAATAGCCTATGCATGTTAAACAATGCACAGATCAGGAGCAGTCCTTTGTACTGTCAAACCATGAAGGAGAACAAATACAGGATTTAACACAGATTTTTATTTCACTCGTGTGGCATTCAAATGAGCACATTATTTGAATGTCATTGATTCTCATGAATGTTGAAATGGCATATATGTCAGCCTCCCTGACAAGCTGAAGCAGTGTAAAGTAAAGGTATTAAATTCAACTTGGAAGCAGATTACAGAATTCACCCCTGCAGAACACTCATTCCCCGCGTTCAATAAATTGTACAAGTCCCATTGTAAGATAGCCTATCACACTGAACATGTCTGCATAGGGAACTTATACAGAAGAAAATATTACCTAGTTTGTTATTCAGAGTAGAGCGTTGGGGGGCCACACGGGCTTGTTTGCCTTTGCTAGAAGCGGAGATTGGTTTGGGGTTTAAATGAATCGCTGGCGCACTGCGTTTATAGGTTTCATTAACTTTTAATGAGTTGTGTGTCCTTTGCTTTGACTGGCCTGTGGGCTCAGGCCTCAGCTCCCTAGGATTGGAGAGAGGTGGTTGAGGAGAGAGGTTGGCAGCCATGCCAGAGGCATGTGTGTGTGAATGTCTGCACTGGATGGACACAGGAAAAGGCAATAAAAGTCCTGAGTCCAAGGCAGAGAAACCTTCAGCTAGATATCCATCTGCCAGTCTGAATCTAAAAGCCCACTCAAAGGTTTTCAAGCTTCATTGGGAATAAAGGAATCATGTTGGATCAATCACAGCTGAGAAGAAATCCCTTTACCACAGCTGAATTAAATATTGTTTTATGGTGGCTTTGCCAACATGGTTTCCTCTCAAACACTCGCATCAAACCCATAGAGAAATGTGACTGCTGAATTCTCTATATATGTTACAGAAAAAGGCTATAGAAGCATTTAAACAACACAACACACATGCATAATTTCTTCATTTCAATCCCGGTAATACCTAGATTCATATTTTTGTCTTCTCTAATCTTGATTTAATACAGCGTCTTGCTGTGTGGTTGAACACATGTATTATCTTGCCGTGGACTTCCTGAGTTTCATGTATCTCTTTGAGAAGCTAATCTTCCATCCTAGCATGCCTCTCTTCACTGTTCTCTCCTCCAGAGACAAAGGCCTTGCCTGTCCTCCCCATTTCATATTCTTCTGCTTTATTCAACTAGAATCAACACCACTTGTACATTTTTCTTCTTATTTTTCATTTTATCCTATTTATCCACAAGGCTGTGCATTCTGTCTTGCTGATTACTTTATATCCACATCACTGCATATATTTTCAGATTACTCTTCGGTAAATCTAGGTTAATTTCTTTCCTCACCATGACGACCTACAGTGCATACTGTAGGACAAGCATCGACAATCGATCCACTCTGAGTGATACAGAAGCAGCAGGGGACTGAGAGGCACCCCGTCCTGCCCTGAATAGGTTGTCTTCAGGTCAGTGCTTGTCCCATCAGCTGCTGCCGCCGTGCAGTCAATGGACATTTTTGACTGGCCTCTCTGTGACGCTAGCGGCCCTGTGTGTGTATGGATGTGTGGACCACACGGCCATGCGGCCTGGCTCAGGGTGAGTGGAATCCCTGATCTGGAATGTCACACTGCCGTGCTAGAGAGGTAAAGACACATCACAGTAATCGGCTGCATTCTCACCCTGTCCCCCCTCCTTCTTTTCCCATCATGACGGCTATTTATACTGACCCTCTGACCTCTACCTGCTCTGCTCTGCTTGGTCAAACATGAAATGATGAGGTATAGGAGAGACACGTGTTGTCTATAGAGACAGAGGTATAGGGGAGACGTGTGTAGCCTATAGAGACAGAGGTATAGGAGAGACGTGTGTAGCCTATAGAGACAGAGGTATAGGGGAGACGTGTGTAGCCTATAGAGACAGAAGTATAGGAGAGACGTGTGTAGCCTATAGAGACAGAAGTATAGGAGAGACGTGTGTAGCCTATAGAGACAGAAGTATAGGAGAGACGTGTGTAGCCTATAGAGACAGAGGTATAGGAGAGATGTGTGTAGCCTATAGAGACAGAGGTATAGGAGAGACGTGTGTAGCCTATAGAGACAGAGGTATAGGAGAGATGTGTGTAGCCTATAGAGACAGAGGTATAGGAGAGACGTGTGTAGCCTATAGAGACAGAGGTATAGGAGAGACGTGTGTAGCCTATAGAGACAGAGGTATAGGAGAGACGTGTGTAGCCTATAGAGACAGAGGTATAGGAGAGACGTGTGTAGCCTATAGAGACAGAGGTATAGGAGAGACGTGTGTAGCCTATAGAGACAGAGGTATAGGAGAGACGTGTGTAGCCTATATAGACAGAGGTATAGGAGAGACGTGTGCAGCCTATAGAGACAGAGGTATAGGAGAGACGTGTGTAGCCTATAGAGACAGAGGTATAGGAGAGACGTGTGTAGCCTATAGAGACAGAGGTATAGGAGAGACGTGTGTAGCCTATAGAGACAGAGGTATAGGAGAGACGTGTGGAGCCTATAGAGACAGAGGTATAGGAGAGACGTGTGTAGCCTATAGAGACAGAGGTATAGGAGAGACGTGTGTAGCCTATAGAGACAGAGGTATAGGAGAGACGTGTGTAGCCTATAGAGACAGAGGTATAGGAGAGACGTGTGGAGCCTATATAGACAGAGGTATAGGAGAGATGTGTGTAGCCTATAGAGACAGAGGTATAGGAGAGACGTGTGCAGCCTATAGAGACAGAGGTATAGGAGAGACGTGTGTAGCCTATATAGACAGAGGTATAGGAGAGACGTGTGTAGCCTATAGAGACAGAGGTATAGGAGAGACGTGTGTAGCCTATATAGACAGAGGTATAGGAGAGACGTGTGCAGCCTATAGAGACAGAGGTATAGGAGAGACGTGTGTAGCCTATAGAGACAGAGGTATAGGAGAGACGTGAGCAGCCTATAGAGACAGAGGTATAGGAGAAACGTGTGTAGCCTATAGAGACAGAGGTATAGGAGAGACGTGTGGAGCCTATAGAGACAAAGGTATAGGAGAGGCGTGTGTAGCCTATAGAGACAGAAGTATAGGAGAGACGTGTGTAGCCTATAGAGACAGAAGTATAGGAGAGACGTGTGTAGCCTATAGAGACAGAAGTATAGGAGAGACGTGTGCAGCCTATGGAGACAGAGGTATAGGAGAGACGTGTGCAGCCTATAGAGACAGAGGTATAGGAGAGACGTGTGTAGCCTATAGAGACAGAGGTATAGGAGAGACGTGTGGAGTCTATAGAGACAGAGGTATAGGAGTGACGTGAGCAGCCTATAGAGACAGAAGTATAGGAGAGACGTGTGTAGCCTATAGAGACAGAGGTATAGGAGAGACGTGTGTAGCCTATAGAGACAGAGGTATAGGAGAGACGTGTGTAGCCTATATAGACAGAGGTATAGGAGAGACGTGTGGAGCCTATAGAGACAGAGGTATAGGAGAGACGTGTGCAGCCTATAGAGACAGAGGTATAGGAGAGACGTGTGTAGCCTATAGAGACAGAGGTATAGGAGAGACGTGTGTAGCCTATATAGACAGAGGTATAGGAGAGACGTGTGTAGCCTATATAGACAGAGGTATAGGAGAGACGTGTGTAGCCTATATAGACAGAGGTATAGGAGAGACGTGTGGAGCCTATATAGACAGAGGTATAGGAGAGACGTGTGTAGCCTATAGAGACAGAGGTATAGGAGAGACGTGTGTAGCCTATAGAGACAGAGGTATAGGAGAGACGTGTGTAGCCTATAGAGACAGAGGTATAGGAGAGACGTGTGTAGCCTATAGAGACAGAAGTATAGGAGAGACGTGTGTAGCCTATAGAGACAGAAGTATAGGAGAGACGTGTGTAGCCTATAGAGACAGAAGTATAGGAGAGACGTGTGCAGCCTATGGAGACAGAGGTATAGGAGAGACGTGTGCAGCCTATAGAGACAGAGGTATAGGAGAGACGTGTGTAGCCTATAGAGACAGAGGTATAGGAGAGACGTGTGTAGCCTATAGAGACAGAGGTATAGGAGAGACGTGTGTAGCCTATAGAGACAGAGGTATAGGAGAGACGTGTGTAGCCTATAGAGACAGAAGTATAGGAGAGACGTGTGGAGCCTATAGAGACAGAGGTATAGGAGAGACGTGTGTAGCCTATAGAGACAGAAGTATAGGAGAGACGTGTGTAGCCTATAGAGACAGAGGTATAGGAGAGACGTGTGGAGCCTATAGAGACAGAGGTATAGGAGAGACGTGTGTGTACGATAAAAAAGTGTGTGGCACATGGCATGACTCTGCTATTTCCTGACAGTTTACCATGTTGGTTTGACCACAGGCTGTTTTACACACCATTCAGACAAACATATGTATTATCACCATTTGACTAAAGTCAATCTAACTATACTGAACAAAAATATAAACGTAACATGCAACAATTTCAACGATTTTACTAAGTTACTGTTCAAATAAGGAAATCAGTCAATTGAAATGAATTTATTAGGCCCTAATCTATGGATTTCACATGACTGGGCGCAGCCATGGGTTGGCCCACCCACTGTGGAGCCAGGCCCAGCCAATCAGAATTTGTTTTTCCCACAAAAGGGCTTTATTACAGACATAAATACTCCTCAGTTTCATCAGCTGTCCAGGTGGCTGGTCTCAGACGATCCCGCAGGTGAAGAAGCTGGATGTGGAGGTCCTGGGCTGGCGTGGTTACACGTGGACTGCGGTTGTGAGGCCAAATTCTCTAAAACGACGTTTGATGCAGCTTATGGTAGAGAAATTAACATTCAATTCTCTTGCAATAGCTCTTGTGGACATTCCTGAAGTCAGCATGCCAATTGCACGCTCCCTCAAAACTTGAGACATCTACGGCATTGTGTTGTGTGACAAACCTGCACATTTTAAAGTGGCCTTTTATTGTTCCCAGCACAAGGTGCACCTGTAGAATGATCATGCTGTTTAATCAGATTCTTGATATGCCACACCTGTCAGGTGGATGGATTATTTTGGCAAAAGAGAAATGCTCACTAACAGGGATGTAAACAAATTTGTGGACAAAATTTGAGAGAAATAAACTTTTTGTGTGTATGGAACATTTCAGGGATTTTCTCTTCAGCTCATGAAACATGGGAACAACACTTTACATGTTGCGTTTATATTTTCTCTTTCATACACAAACCAAAATACCACTAATTTACCATGCCTGCATTTGTATACCAACTTTTTTGTATATCTGAAAGGGGTGGGGGGTAAAAAACATGGAAAATAAAAGCCACCTAAAGACCTAGTCATGATTCCTGCAATTTCACAGACCCTGTAACCAAAATACAGGTATCGGGTCTGTGTGAATGGTTCTCTGCTTTTTTGCAGGTAAATTCATTACAGTTCCCTTGTTTAACACCTCCCTAATTTGAACTGCAATCCGCCCCCATGGTTTAAAGGCCCAGTGCAGTCAAAAACGTGATTGTCCTGTGTT
Organism: Coregonus clupeaformis; assembly: GCF_020615455.1. Classification (NCBI taxonomy): domain Eukaryota; kingdom Metazoa; phylum Chordata; class Actinopteri; order Salmoniformes; family Salmonidae; genus Coregonus; species Coregonus clupeaformis. The sequence continues at coordinate 16,608,316 of NC_059216.1, forward strand.
TTATATATTTTTCCACACTATGAGGTTGGAATAATACTGTGAAATTGTGAAAATAATGATAATGCCCTTTTAGTGTTAGAGCTGTTGGAAAAGACCACCTGAAATCTTTGCCTGTTTTGGTGGGATGGAGTTTTGAGTTCCAAACTTCTCTGCCAATAACAGCTAGCTCCCCACTCAGACCACTCCCAGACAGTCTTAGCAAAATTCTTGTTTGAGAAATTGTTATTTGCTAACAAGCTATTTTTGTTTCTTTTTGACTATTTTAATTGAAAACAATCACAGTACAGTACTTAATTGTTACCCTGAAATTATTTGATAATGAGATAAAAACGGCTGCATTGGACCTTTAACAACACCCCCACCCCTCCCAATTTGCCAGTTACCCACTGATATGTATAAAAGGGTTATACCTGCAAATAAGTGGTAAATAAGGTATGTTTGAAAGGGGTCATATAAACATTGCCTTATATTTGATCGTTAATTTCATTTGATCATCAATTTCAAAGGAGTAATCATATCAATAGTCTACATGGATAATAATAACAACAATAATAACAATAATAATAGTAATAACAATAATCATCATCATCATCATAAACATAATAATAACAAAAATATTATTATTTATTCCCAGTGGAAAAATAGGTTTGCTGCCAGCTGCAGACAACCTATGTTGCCGTTTTTTTTGTATAAATCTATTTAGCTAAATTAATTACAGGCCTATATAAATGTATAGGTCTAGATGTATTATATCCTAAACGTATGCACTTATTTGAATAGCATAAACTCGTGCTCGTGCATTGAAAAGTATTCATGCAAAGTGTCAACTTGCCTAATTGAGAAAAATGGCCACTAATGTTAATGTTAATTGAAGCGAGACGGGTGGACACGATGAGCGTAAATCATGAGAGGAACTGACTGCTGAGAAACCATGGGTGGCTTTGAGTTTTGACTTTGTTGTCCTTTAATATACTGTGGGATAGCAGTTTCCCTTGCTAAGATATGGGATTAGGAGTATTTCGCGTGAAAGAGGAGTTAAATCGGGGTATGTGGACGGTCCCACCCCTGCAATAGGCTGAAACAGAATTACAGCTTGTTAGACCGGTGTCCCGATATCACCCGGGAGACCGTTCTACTTGGGTGTTCCAGGCCCTGGTGGCTGAACATGAGCTTTGGCTACTAGTGCTTTCAAAGGGAATATAGTGCCAGAGTTGGAAACCCATCAAAACACAGGTGTTAATGTAGGCCTATATGCCTATGGGACTACGTGTATTTACTGCTAGAAATTAAATTGCTTTATTCAACTGATGCAATTCTGGTTCCAGTAAGAACTTGAACTATGGCAATTTAGATTATCGAGAACAATACCCCGGGACAACAATATATGTTTTAAAAATAAAAACCTATTTCAAACCTAGACATTTTGCTTCGATGCTTATTTTTATTTATTTTTTATTTTTTTATTTTACCTTTATTTAACTAGGCAAGTCAGTTAAGAACGAATTCTTATTTACAATGACGGCCTACACCGGCCAAACCCGGACGACGCTTATATCGATTTATCCCAGTGTTGTGAGAAACCTTATCCCAGTTTTGTTCCAAAGCTCGTGCAATAGAAAAGCAAACATAAGGACAGATAAGCTTTCGGCAAGTCCAGCCTCAGAGTCCAGAGCGGAGCATGAATGGAGAAAAAAACCTGGCGTGATCACTGCAGGAGGAATTTCATCCAAGTTTGACCACATCTTGTTCCAAAAATTCCAGACTAGGTTTCAGTCTGGAGAAATGCCATTGGTTCCTTGTGTGACTCAAACTAATCTAGAAATATGCAAATAGGACGACCGGTAAGAAATGTAATTAAATTGGGGTACCAAAGTAAAGGGATCAACAAGCTGTACCATCGCTCATCTTGTTGCTATAACAACAGTGAAGGGGTTGCGACTGATGATGCGCCCAGAACCTTAGCAGAGGCGTCTCTCTCTGCTGATATTTGAAACCCTTTTTGGTGTGTGTGTTTGTGTGGACGCGCGCGTGCGCCTGCCTGGCCAGTGCACCTGCACATTATCTCTATTTCCCATTTTTCCTATTTGAGCGAAAACAACAGCTTTTCAGAGGTATTCCTTTATAAATGGTCCTCCACAATAATGAAGGTTCACCCTGTCATGTATCTCAGGTAACTAAATTGGATGATGTAGGTCTAGGAGACTGATGTCAGTGGCGTAAACGCTCGTGTACTTTTGGTAAGAAGGTTCTCCAGTGCAGATTGAGGCCGGTTACCGTTGAACCAGGGTTCCAAAAGGCCATTCCCATTTCACTCCGCTCTGGAGGAGGCTTGACTGGGGTTATCCCCTCCATCAAAGGAAGAGCTTCGGTATACGCTCGTTAAATAATGGGTAATAGGTATTTTGCTCCTTGTGAGAGCGAGATTGGAGGGGAATTAATTATTGAAAAACGGTCCCCAGTGTTTTGGGCGCATTATGCGGTTTTATCTCAACATTACAACTTTTATTACTATTATTTTCTGAACACAATGGTATATTGTTTTATACAGTAAGCCTATTAAGCAGAAATAAATGAAGCAATTTTTTCTTCTTCTTCTTCTTCTTCTTCTTCTTCTTCTTCTTCTTATTATTATTATTATTATTATTGTTATTAGCCATAGATTATAATTAGACATCCTTAACTAATTGAGATGGTGAAAAGAATGAGGATGATTTATGATCGCTAATTAATGGAAGAAAAAAATCGTGACATTTAGAATTCCACATAGACCTATTGATTAAAGTGTTAGAATTATTCTCAAGCAGCGTGCGTAAAATTATTTTTTAAAACATCCCCAAAAGAAAGCCAATAGAAAATTGCAAACCCAATTGATTTCTGCAAACCGGAGGCACACAGCAGAACCCTAAAAAATGGATAGGCTATAAACCAACCGAACGCCAACATTTCAATGCTGTAGCCGCAGGGTTTGATACTATAAAACGGAATTCCATACGCAATAGAGCAAGTGCTCCTCTGATGACATCAACGATATCTATCAGCTGTAATAGCGCTCTGACACGCCATTGAAAGACACTGAGGCCACCTCTATCACAGAACTTGCAAATCACCTCAGCCTTTTTGAAGATATGAACTCCATTGTCATAGAATCCAATACCGCCTGCTCGAGGACCTTTCTCGTGAATCCAGGATTTGAGCCAACGCTCAATTCTCATCTAGCCTACCCCAAACAAATAACTCCTATCACACAACGATTGAATTGAAATAAAGTTAGGAAATATACAATAAAATCAAATGTCCATACCTGTGCAATACAGTCGATGCTTATTGGCAAGCTACAGGAGCCCATTGAGGAACCTCGCCTTCAGCTTTCTGCAAAGGGCTGGAGACATCACGGCATTTATTTGAGCTCAAACTCTGTCACTGTTGACTTTAGCACAAAGCAAAGATTTCACTGCCCCGCTAGTTAAAAAAAAAAAAAAAAAGATTATTTTACCGAGATATCGATCAGTGTGCTATAAAAAAAAATCAGCTTAGCATTATGTCTAAAAACAGGAGAGCGAAATGTAATGTCTGAGTAAATTTTCTGAGCGGTGACGTCCTATTCAAAGTTTACACTCCTGCAATTTGGTTGTGCATGTACACTTCCTATATTGTGGGCATAGCCTCGACTCCATTGTTTACTGCCTTTGTTTATTCGCAGATCACGGGTGTTTAAAGTACGATTTGTGAGAGGGACTGGAGAATAAACGCACCCTTTACGCGTTCAGAAGGTGAACCGGTGTCCTATCTGGCAGGGAGACAAACTTCCTCTCTGCCCTTGGATTTGAAAGCACATCGGCAGGGGCTTGGTATCCCTCGGTCTGTGGAGTGAAAGATTGGTCGTCTTGCCGTGTTGGGAATGTGAGGATTTTGATTAATTTCGAATACAACTATATCCTATCTTTAGGCCCATTGAGAAGGAATCTACAAGTAGTTTAAAAGTATCCCTAGACAATGGCTTAGTGATAAAGAACAGAGCAGGCAGAGCATCACATTCAGTAGACACTGTTCTCAATCAGCCCCCTTTCCCACAACTATTCTCTGACACTACGGGACACTTTTATGTAATAATGAAAAACATTTCATTCAAAGATCTCAACTTGAGTGTGTCTTCCATCAGGGGAGACTCACACTATGTGTGTGTGTGTGTGTGTGTGTGTGTGTGTGTGTGTGTGTGTGTGTGTGTGTGTGTGTGTGTGTGTGTGTGTGTGTGTGTGTATGTGTGTGTGTGTTAAAGAGGGAGAGCGATACTGTATTTAATAAATTTGATAATGCATTATGTTGTAAGATAGTCTATAGACATGACTAAAGCGAAAGCCTTGTGCCAATGTAATGACTAGTAATCATTAATAGTAATAATTAATATAGGCCTAATAATTTTATTGAGCCCTTATGACATTAAGAACATTTTAACATTGATCTTCATTCGGCACTAAGATGTGAGTAGGCCTGTCGTTGTTGTTTCTGCTATCTGACATTGAGCTGCCCTTGACTATGTGGTATCATACACGACTGTACGTTTGAAAAAGATCGACAACATAATATTATGATAGAAACCTCATGACTGTGTTGAGCTGAGCTGGAGAATATTGTTTGGTGCATGTCCTCACCTGTATATCATAGCTTGACTGCTTGTGGACAGCTCCACCCTCCACCTCTATTTCACAGCTGTCACTTGGAATCTAAAGTTTGTGACAGATCATAAAGCTATACTTTAGCCTATGTTTTGCTGTTCTTGTTTGCTAAATATCTAGGAGCCATGTGGATAAATAGGTCAATGTTGCAGGTTGCTTTCGCATAGGAATTGTGTAAATATGAATAATATTATAATATTTATTATTCATTATATTAATATAATTAACATTTTCGATATAAAATGGTAGATGGAATTGAATCAAACATATTCGGCCAAAGTGAGAATAGTCTACTTGTTACCCATGGCAGGCACAAAAAAATATCGTTGTGAGACCTAACGCCCTTTTTAGGCATTTTTGCTCAGGGGAAATGAAGGTGCAGATTTCGATGTAGATTAATAACTGCAGTCGAAAAATTTGAAGAAATCTGAAATGCTAAATATTCTGCACATAAATCCAGTGTATTTCTTGCCTCTCTTTTTTTACTCTCATAGGCCTTTGCTTTTTGTCATTGTCAAAATATGTTGCCATTACTGTATTCATTGAGAGGATTAAAACCTTTTTGTCCTCCATCTTCAATACACAACTGGATAGGACGCATCTCGATACGTTATGGACACGCGTGACAAGTTAAAAGCGACTTTTTTCTAATTCCTCCTAAAAGTGTTTTTCTTCGACATAATGGACCCATTTGTTAATAGTTAAGAGATGCTGGTGTTGATATTTTCAATATAAACGAATATTGTCATTCTAAGTAAAAAATATTAGACATATCCATGGGTTTATCTGGCACTGCCACTGCTGCTGCTAATAGTATAAGCCTATGCATACAACTACAACTACTACTACAACAACTACTACTACTACTACTACTACTACTACTACTACTACTACTACTAATAATAATAATAATAATAATAATAATAATAATAATAATAATAATAATCTTTATTATTTGTATTATTATCATAATTGTATTGCTGGGTAGAAGGCCTGTTGTAGGCTATACATATATTTTTTAAATACACCATTGTGTTCAGAAAAAAATCCAAATAACACTTTAATATAGATTCTGTTCTTGTTGTCAACTACAACAATACACATTTACAAGTCATAAATAAGAATTACACAAATTATTGAAGAACTTCAGTCTCCCACAATGCATTTAAATTCATTTAAGATTCCCGGTATACAGATGTATTTTACAGTAGGCTAATTGTCTTTTGGTCCATTCTCAAAGCAGCCTTTTAAACAAATTTAGTCACATTATTATTAACATCCCTTTACAAAATAATTACTAAACCAACTTGACAACTAAATCAGTGGGAAACGTCAAAAATATCTGGAATAGGCCTACATAATTTGCACAAACTATAATTTTACAAATGTACAAAATGCTGAAAAAGGTCTGTTTGAGGTTTGGGGTCAAAGTTTATGAAGAGTTCATAATAGGCCTGGAGTAGACACCATGATAGTAAGATGCATCAGCGGGCATTGACGAGGAATCTAAGCCCGCTTTGCCCATTGAACCCATGGATAGCGCCCCGGCCATGGGGGAACCGTAGCCGGAATAGTGCATCACCTGCTCGTAAGTCTTTAGATCCATTTTATGATGCTGTTGCTCCGAGGACATGAGGTTGTTTATGGAGAAGGGGTGGTTGAACGAGTAGTGATGCTCGGGTTTCAGGTGTGCTTCCTGTGCGAGGACCGAGTGATGCTGGGACATGAGGTGCCCATGTGCCTGGGAATGGGACACCGGTGAGGTGGCGTGCTCCGGACTCAGAGCCTGGGTCGACTTCATGTCTGACAGAGACCTTTTGTGGTCGTTGGGGGACAGGTTGGAATGGGGGGACTCGTTGCCGTTGCAACTCTCCGAGCTGCTGTTGGAGCCGCCTTCTGATGTCTTCCGGCCCGACTCCTTGCACATCTTCTTTTGGCCGGCACACTTAAACCGTTTCTGCCTCCTCAGATAGCAGCCGTTCTCGAACATGTTTCCCGAATCCGGGTGGAGGGTCCAAAACGAGCCCTTACCGGGCTTATCTGGGGATCGAGGCACTTTGAGGAAACAATCATTGAACGATAGAGAGTGGCGAATTGAGTTCTGCCAGCGTTGCTGGTTCTGTCGGTAGAACGGGAAAAGGTCCATGATCCACTGATAGATCTCAGCCAGCGTCAGCATCTTGCTGGGGGACTGTTGGATAGCCATAGTGATGAGGGAAATGTAAGAGTATGGGGGCTTGGCATGAGTGTAGCTCCTCCGGTATGTCTTGGGATCCCTAGATCTGTTGATGCTGGACTGTCCATACATGGGGCTCATTGCGTTCATGTTGGCGTAGGGGGAGGTTAGGGAGTTCATGGACTGAGGCTGCGCTGTCATGGGGCTCATGCTGGGGCTGAGCGCGGCGCTCATGGCTGTCATGCCCGTGCCCATGCCGTTCATGGCTCCGGTGCCCGGTGACATGCCGGTCATGGGGGGGCTCATAGCTGTGTTGACGTACGACATGTTCATGGAGTTGGCTGTCATGTTGGCCGTGGTGCTCATGCCCGACATGCTCATGTAGGTGTTCATTGAGTTCATGCCCAGGCCTGTGTTCATGTTGCCAACCGAGGTGTAACACTTGAAAACAAGACGGAAAACAAAGATTGTTAGCCTGTTATGTATTGAGTTTTTAGGAAGGGTTGACACTACAGCCTATTGATTTGTAGTATACTTAATATAGCTATGATACTAACATAATAACAGTAGCCTAATATCAGCAATAATAATAACAATCAACAATAATATGATCATCATTAGGCCTATCATTAAAACGGTATGATAATAAATTGGTGTGAAAGCAAGCAATCCCAGTGCAGATTCGTGCTCTGTTGAAATCCAAGGCTAAATTTGGTAAAGAACATTTCTTGACAGTAATATAATTTCACTCGATGATGTGACCAATTGTAATGTCTAGCCTACATCAAGCTGGTAAAAACGAAAACGAGTTGTCGCCATGTCTTACCTTAGCTAATCATCTTCAAAATAGAAACTCAATCAAATTGTTCTAGTGTGTAATAAGCATAAGCTATATGTGGACAATATTAGGCTAAAAGTACCTGCAACACAAATATTTGAATCAATCGTTCACCAATCAAACAGGCTAACACAAATGTTTGCTCAATGGGTAACATGAAAAAACTGTGTATAATTTTGTAAAGATGAATGTAGACATATGCAATTACAATCTGAGTAAAAAGTTTCCCCTACATGTCAAGAACACCTTTGTTAGGATAGTGCCGTGCGTAGAGATGGGGCAGGATTTGGAGGCGCCTCAAGTCAATATTTGATCACAAAGTTAATATTATCTCTGGGCTAATATTGAGTTGTTTAAAATGGGATCGGCTGCTGACGAAAAAATATATTTAAGGTACCCACCTCGGGCTCTCCGTAGTAGGTGCTCCAGTCTGTGTGTTCGTGTCCTTCCATTTTAACTGCTCCAAGCATCATGGAAGTTCCGAATAGTTTTCAAACCGTTTCTCCGCAGAAGAAATGGCAGAATGCGCTCTAACAGATGGTGATTTGGGACCACGGGGTATTCGGGTCCTTTGTAGCCTATGCTCCGGCAAGGACTGGCGCATGTGTGGTGTGTCTTTCAGCCAGCCGTGCCCACGGGCGCTGAATAGCGTCTGATGATGACTGGAGTTGAAATGACGATCAGAGCTGGCTGTAAACGCTATGATATAGCTCTGTACGCCAGGCGAGCCTCCAATCCCTAGCCTACTTCTTCGCTTGCCCTATTTGAATAATCTCCTCACACCTAGGCGTGAGACTCCTCGACTTGCCCCCCTATTGTACACCTGCGCGAACTAAAAAGAACAGTCTCATGAAAATATTCACTATAAACTAATCTTATTGAATGTCAGAAGGGGCTTTAACGCTGCTTTTTCGCCATGCACGTTCTTTCTCCTGTGATGTCATTTTTCAGACGTTGCTTGAAAAGTAATTTAAAAGCATCTTAATTGTTTTTCCCACCAAGGCCTTAGGTCTGGTTGAGTATTTGAACAGGGAATTTACTTGTTCGCTAGTCTACTCCGTCGTATTGAAGTGTTATAACAAATTAACCGAATTTCATATAGCTTTGGTAAGGCGATAGAGCAATCATTTACTTTAAGTTTGATCCATTAGTCTAAACAATTTGTAGCCTAAGCTAACAATTCAGGGTATACAAACAGTTTTACAGTAAGAACTCATATTATTGGCCCCTGAAGAATAATATTGATATTTTAAACCCCTTTTGCACAAGCAATAATACCAGATGGGACTAATATGTATAGCAAAACATATTGCCAGTTTATTATTTATTTTAATTTAAAAAGGTATTATTCACTTGGTTGCTTCGATTGCTATTAAATGTGTGGACTAAAATAGGCCAGAGAAAATGTAGTCCGTGAGCGCGCGTGAGGGTCAAGGTGTGGACTATTGATTGCTGAGGACACACACGCTGCTGTTAGCTAGATACATTAAACAAAGTAAAGTTTATTCAATGTGTTTGAGCACTGACGATTTAACGGGGGGGTATTTGAAAATATATCCTAAAATAAAAAGAAAGTACAAATATTGAAAATAAACATTTAGAATCATGCAGATAAATTATAACAATCAATAATACAATTGTCCATATTTTCCCCCTACAGATTTAATAAAACATAATAACAACAACGTTTTAAGGTTTCTCTATTATTAAATCCAACGATAATTAATCGTTGTTAAATTAGGCTATTTCTATGGGTTTGTTTAAATGATTCCTGTTCTGCCGTAACACGAGAACAATTATAGTCTACGAAGATTGACGTTTCATAGCGCCCTCTCTTGGTTATATTTGTCCAACAATAATAGTTCTTGGTGCATTGGGATATAAAACAACACCAGTTAACATCTATCTATATAGCCTATCGTTACTTTAATGAATAAACTATATACACTCGCTAGACTACATATACACACACTCACACACATTCCAACACAAAACCCACACACATTCTCATACTCTACATACGGGGTAGCAGATATGCTTAGTGGTTAAGAGCGTTGTGCCAGAAACCGAAAGGTCGCTGGTTCTAATCCCCGAGCCGACTCGGTGAAAAATCTGTCGATGTGCCCTTGAGCAAGGCACTTAACCCTAATTGCTCCTGTAAGTCGCTCTGGATAAGAGCGTCTGCAAAATGACTAAATTGTAAATCTCATACAGACACAACACAAATAAATTGCACACTTTTACACTCATCTTTTGCTGCTGCTGTTCTTTATTTTACTCGTATTATTATTTTACATGTTAGTCATTTATCAGACGTTCTTATCCAGAGCGACTTACAGTAGTGAATGCATACATTTAACTTCTCTTTTTTTTCTTCCGTACTGGTCCCCCGTGGGAATCGAACCAAGTTGTGACCTTACATGAGAGGACATGTGGAGGGGATATGCTGGTTAACAATTAATTACAGAATTAGCTAAATATCTTACATTATGTTGTCCAGTTATAAAGCAAATTGTCATCTATAGCATGTTTTTCTTGATGACTTTCCTTCAACATTACTTTGTGACAGTCTGGCCAGTCAATGCCTTTGGCGTTGCAAGCGCCATGCTCTACCAACTGAGCCACACCGGACCTATTATCTATCCTGATGCCTAGTCACTTTACCCTGCTTTCATGTACATATCTACTTCAAATACCTCGTACCTCTGCACATTGATCTGGTACTTGTACTCCCTGTATATAGCTCAATTATTGTGTATTTTATTTTATTCCTCGTGTTACTATTATTATTTGTATTACTATTTTTAAACTCTCCATCGTTGGGAAGGGCTAGTAAGTAAGCATTTCATGGTAAAGTCTACACCAGTTGTATTCGGCGCATTTCACAAATACAATTTAATTTGATTTATTACTAACTCCCTGTCGTGCAGCGAGGCATTGCCCCAGGCATTTGGGACATTACAATATTTACTGCATCAAGGCAAGGACAGAATGGTGCCAGCCACGTGCGGTTGGTTGAACATCTATTTGACTCTATATAGACGTAAGAACATAACTATCGGTAAAACCCATTAGTAAAGGAGAGTAAACCGTGCGGTGTTGACGAGGGGCCAACATACTTCTTAACATGGTAATTAGATCGTGCTATGTTTAAGGACACATTTACTTTCATTTATTGAGAGGCATAACATAAGCCTAAATCTCCATGGTTTGGACATGAAAAAGTATTGTTATTACGAAAGATTAAATTTTAAAAGCTGAGCATTTCAGTATTGATACTGAAGTTTTAGGATCCTGGTAGGCTAGTCCCTTCTGTTCTAAATACACTGATAACTAGAGGTCATTGACCTCTTTCCAAACTTCTCAGGTCTGTACATTAAATGTCCAAGAACAGAATGGTGTCAAATGTGACTGGCCAGACTGGAAAGGAAAGTCATCAAGAAAAACATGCTATAGATGACAATTTGCTTTATATATGATCAACTGGACAACATAATGTAAGATATTTAGCTAATTCTGTAATTAATTGTTAACCAGCATATCCCCTCCACATGTCCTCTCATGTAAGGTCACAAATTGGTTTGTTATTATAAAAACAAAAACTATAACATAACATTATAATGGTCATATAACAATGGATTTAGACCATTTCAACAAACTGAGACATACATATCCATCAGTCCTTTGTCATGTTTGCTTGTATGGCAATGAGTGCAATAATAATTTGTCCAATAGGTGATAGAAAAGGATCCCACACTTTTTTCTCATTTCACAGAAGGGGTTGTGCTATAGTTCTTTAGTGCTGGCATCGCAGTGCAATATCCCCTTACAAACTGGATGGTATGCTCAGCTTAACATAAGGGCACATTATGCTTTGATTTGATGGAGGTCTTGGATTCTATTCTCGGCCGATTTGTTATTCATACCAGGTACTGGAAGCTAAGGGGATAAGGCGGCTCTTGGGATACAATTATTTATTGTCTGCCCCAATGAATGAAACATTGAATATGATCATATGATCATCAGCACTTGAATTTATGTCTCTAGCCCACAGGTGCACAGCTCCAGGCTTCAAAGGCCGCTTCCAAACATTGTGGCCATAAAGGAGCAGAGTTGAACCCCCCAGTCATTTCCACACTAAAGATGCCCTTGTGGAGCTATAAAGGGCAAACCTCAAAATAACCCTGGGGAAACTTATCTCAAGGGTTACAAACACAAAGTGACAGTCTGACACCTGTGCTATGACAACACACCTTCCATCACATCATCATATCACGCCATCCTATTACATCATCCTATTACATCATCCTATTACATCATCCTATCACGCCATCCTATTACGTCATATCACAAATCTTAGATCTCTGGATCCCCTTCACCTCAGGGTCATCCACGGATGCCTGAGAGGTGCATGGAAACAGAGCTGGGAGATGGAAACTTGGTGCTCTCCGCTCAGTGAGAAAGGCGGGACCATCTAACATTCCTTCAAACACCCAGGAGTTGTTGGCAGGAATGTGTTACTTGAAGTTTCACTTTCAAAGTAGGATTTCTATCCACTGTGCTGCATCAGTTTTCACTTTAGTTTCCCCCTTTTGAGTTTTTTTTGCATTACTTTCCTCCGAGGCATCTCCTCATACAAAACGCTGGGGCCAATAGGTTAAGCTTGCAAATCATCAAAATAAAATTAATAAAGAGCCTCTTTATTGTTTGCTGGCAAGTGCCCGTGGTGACAGTAAACATTCCAGAGCAGGCCCAGGGTTTTGACTTGCCATTATCTGCCACAGCTGTGACAACGCCTGTTGGCTGCAGGTTTGTGGCTTGCCACGGTGTGTTTACCTGGAAATGAATCTGAAAAGCGACTAGACTGGGAAGGCACACAACCCGGCTAAATAAAGAGGGAGGACAGCCATAGAGATGTGATTCGGAGGGAGGGAGGAGGCAGCAGTTATTACACTGACTCACCCCACTGGGTCCTGGGACAAACACTGGCGTAAATGGCCTAAGGATTTCCTCAAATACGTACCTTTTGATATTGAGAGGAATGCGCTCGGGAATGCCACGCAACAGCCTATGTTTTATGTTTGCTGTATCTAGGGCCTGGCAATTTCATTTGTGATACTTTTCTCTTGTGATCTAAAAAGGAGGCCTAAGCTGAGTGATGCTCTGCATCGATCAAACAAGATGACAGTCTAGTGTCTACTCAGTGGACCACAGGAGGAGATATCATGGGACCCAACATCTTGAGATGCTACAGTCAGATGCTCAAAATGTTAAGAGCAAAGGACTTTGAAGGACATAATACAACAAGAGCTACAGGGACTTTGAAGGACATAATACAACAAGAGCTACAGGGACTTTGAAGGACATAATACAACAAGAGCTACAGGGACTTTGAAGGACATAAAACAACAAGAGCTACAGGGTCATGTGTGGCGCATGCTTTGTGATGTTGCTACGGAACTATTCTTATCTTTGCCCATGAGCCTCTATTTTTGGTGAAATATTGTATGTACAATTGCTTGGACACAACAAACTTGCATATTGCTCCAGCATGTTATGTTAAACCATTTGAACTGATGTGTATTAGGGCAAAATATTTAATACCGCCTATATCCTGCTCTGCTAAACATGTGTATGCGACCAATAACATTTGATTTGATTTATTAATTAGCAGAGTCAATACACATTTAATCACAGACAGAAGGCAATTAAACGTGAGGCCAAGTAGTGCTATGCTAATTAACCTGGTATGATCCCATGGGAAGAACTGTGTCTAATATCACTAACTAGCCCTGATAAACTGTCAGGTACTGTCATTCACATTCACCTGCTACGCTCTAAAATCACAGGCAGCAATCAGGGCTGATTTTAAATTAATCTATCAGTTACTGGCCCATCTAATGGTAAATATTATCAAGGGATTCCTCAAAAGGCTACTTTTGCACTTGTTTTGATGCATATATAGGGAATAATTGACCAACTATTCCTTGTTATCTTCAATTGCAAATTTCATATCTTCATGTTGTGTTTTTGTGAATACATACTGTGTATTATATTATTTAGCACATAAAAGACAATTGCTTTTGATAGTCTGAAACATAACAACTTATTCTAATCATCACAACGACTTGAGATTTCGAAATCCATTGAGCTGAATCTGAGAAACAAAAGGGCCTTGTTTGGAAAACATTCACGTATCAGTTATACATCTGCTTGTCGGGGGCATTTGGCCATTTCCTTTTCCATCAGTCCCATATCTGCAGCTGTCTTATCTGTATTCCAGGCTGACGGGGAATTTAAAGTTTGGGATTACCTCTGACACAGCCACGGATAACCTGAGCCTGCCGGCACAGACACAAAGCCGAGCCTTTCATTCCACTTACTGACAAGCTCTCCACTAGATCCCACTGCCTCAGAGGCAGAAATGCATTTCTACCATCACACCGGACAACCTCTGTTTCTAAGTAACATCCGTGATTAAACACAATAGAGTGAAATTAAAAGCTGGTGTGTCTGTGGAGAGCTGATATCTGTTCATTTGTCCAGCACCCTTCCTGTATCTTCCGGTAGCCATCCATATGTAGATGTGTCATTTGTAGTGTTTACTGAGGAACATAGCGGGGGCCGTTTGGGTAATAAAGAGGGCTCAAACAGATCTGCCTACGTGTCACTCCAGGATCTTGGCGGTAAAGCTTCCCTGCTGGCCCAACAACATAAATCTCCAATCTGTGTTTGCTTACCCGTGAACACCCTTGGTAGAGTCTTAGTGAGCCTGTAAATTTGGCATTTTACAGGCCCTGACAGCTAACAGGCCATTGGCAAAGGAGGCCCAATGACACGGCCACTCAACAGATTAGCACCTCATCAGCCTCCTGCAGCTTCGGACAAATACGGCCCTGCCTCACATAAAACACAATGGGGCCGCCGCTAAACAGCCGCTCAGCAGGGGAGCCCAACACAAAACTTCCTGCTCTGCCCTTTCTCCAGGCCACAGCTGCACCAGGGGCCCTTCACTTCCCCACCCCAACCGGCAAGATGTGGGTATTTCAGGTGAGCAAATATTGCCACTTGCCTGAGAGTTCAATGGCCATCCCTTTCAGGGGTGCGTATTGTGCCTGCTTGTAGGAGGGTACATATGGCCCCACACAGCAGCCCTGCCAGTGCCAGGTCATGTGAAACTTTCAGCCACAGCTGGTCTCAGCAAATCAAACACTCCGATATACTTCATTTGCATTTACCACCATTGAGGAAATCATTCATTTTCCTGCAGTCATCACCAAAACATAATGGACATTAAACTTGTGCCATCCTCCACAGTCATGATACTGTAGTATATCAATAAATAAACCTGGACATTTTGCATTCTTCTGACTCCAGTGGTCAGAGATTGCTTCTGGCATCGCATAGGCAAAACCTGATTGGAGTGACAAAACCCATGTTATAATCCTAATTGATTATCTCTTCTCTAACATACATGCTACTTTATTTGCCTTTATTGAAAATGGACACATATGCTACTCCCATGACTCGTGTCATTAGGCTGTGTTGTGGATAGATAAACAGGCAGGGAAATTTAAAGTTGATCTTGTCAGCCACTTGCCATTTTTAAATCACCTTTGTCCCTAATACACATACGCAAAGGTGTAAATGCCCCCAGTCGTTGCTTTCAATTCTCACCTGGGCCTTAATGTGGAAAAAAGATAGGGAAAATAAATAACGTAGGCTGTGAGATTGCATTAGAGATTGGAGACATGGACTTTCCCTGCTCATGTTTGTCCTCCAGGAAGGACAGATGAAACAAACACATAGGGAATGTTAAAAGAATACAGAACTAAAGCTTTGAAGTAAACATTGTAAGTAGCGAAGTCGGTTTATTTGTCGGTTTAATTCAATGTGTCATATAATTGTGGTTTCCCAGGCTACCTGGTAAGAGTGCTTTGGTATATTTAGGATGGTTTATAATAGACTCTATATGCTAAAAAAAAGTTTTTAAACAAATATTTGATTTGCATGAATGGAACATATTTCTTCACACTATGTAATTCTTGGACTGGCTAATCAAATGGAGGATGATGAGTGAGTGCTACAGCACAATCTATCCTGAGATTAAGATTTCTTAATATCAGCGAATATTCTTAAAGACATTTCTGATTAGCTTAGATAAAGACCAGGTCTATAACAATGTGTATTGGGTCTGGCGGTGCGCTATGATATAGCATTGGGGCAGCTGTATCTCCCAGAAGTAACAAAAATAAAATAAAACTGAGGCCTGGCCAGGCCTGCCATCACACTGAAATGGAACCAGCCCACAACAGTGCAAACAAGATCTCTCTCCATCTCTCCTTAAGCCCAGACGAGATGGTCTGTGAGATGGTTTGCTCTTGTGTTGTTTGTTTGCTTATTTGGTCTTATACCCATGGATACCCGGAATAGAGAAGGAAGGGGGAGGACGCAACACTAGACCTCCCCTGGAGGTGATGAGAAATGCAGTGAATGTATTGAGCAAAGCTGCTCTCAAACACAAGCAGACATGAGGACCCCACCAAGACAGACTCCCGTCTCCATTAGCCTTTGTTACATGGAAAAAAGAATGGATCTTCCCTCCACATACTATATTTCTGTGTAAATGTGTAGACACAGAAAGAGGGTGAATTGTGGGTAAATTGTAGGAAATGTATCATGAAGCATAAGGAAATCATACATCACACTGTGTGCAATGAAATCTGCCTCACCGAGGATTATGTATTTTTCTTTTGCTAAAGATAAAAGCTTTGGTATGTTAAAGACATAATAAGGGTCAGTTCCACCACCTCCATATGAGAGACATCACAATCATTGTTGAACTGATATCTGTTACATACAGCATTTTGCTAGAACAATGCATTTTGGGGATCGTTTCACCATCTACAGAATCCCAATTGAACCTGTGCTTCTCTGGCGCTACAGGCCCCTGACTTGACCATCCGCTCATGTAAAGCGACACCTGGTGGCAAGGCAATGAGAGGGTTCAATTATGTTGTTGAGCATGTGTCCAGAAGAGGGAGCCATTACACTTTATAAAAGAACAGTAGAAATTGTCACTTGGGGGCAACATCTGGAGTTGATTACCCGTATTTATATAATATATACGTACACACCTGCTTAATCTGGGCTCTCTGAAATCTTTTGAATAGTTTTGATGCACTGCCAAGCCTTAGGCCTACATCATGAGTAACGGAATGGTTGTAAACCTTGGCTTGAGACCAGAGGCTTAGGCCAATTGGTATAAAAACAATGCCATTGTATGGAACACTCCTGCCATGGCTACTTCATTTTGGTAAGAAATAACTTAACAGGATTTCTCCGTAGTACAGCGGGATATCGAAAACATCCAACACTACTTCATGCTGTTTATTCAATTTTCTTCCCCTTCAAATAGTCCCGTGATTGATGACGTTTCCCATTACAACCGAACTGATCTCGGGCGCGTTCCTCTGCCTAGGCGTTGCTGACGCATGCCAGATCTTACAACACCTGGATAGGTATTTTACATATCAGCTAACCACATGATATGTTATAGCAATCTGGTATCAGACGGCACAGTCGATGAAGTGGCACGCAATCATTGGTTGATGCATGCAACATCTGAGCAGGGGGGTCGGACAGAAAAAAAGATTGCGGAAGCGGATGATGAAGTGGATTCTGAATCTAATGGCGGTAGAATCAAGGAGAATTTGAATATTGTCCAAAAGAAAGGAAAACGGAGCAAAGTAGAGTACAGTGATGAGAATGTCACTTCGTATCTAGTAGGAGTACGGTTTGTAAATGCGGAGCAGCTGATCGAATTACAAATCTTGAGGAATCCATTTGAGATATCCAAACTGGTGGAGAGAGTGCTGGGTAGAGTGAAGGCTGTGAGGATCACGAGAAGCGGGCTGGTTTGGATTTTTTGTGGAACGTGTGTTGCGTCTCACCCGATTTGATACGTTTGAATTGTTGTGTGTGTCTTTTAGGAACAGGGCACCCCTCAAGGGGGTTATATCTGGAGTCTTGTGGGAAGTAGATGTTGAAGAGATGAAAAATATTCCTGGAGTGATTGATGCACATCGGATGAATCGTGTGGTGAATGAAGAAAAAGTGAAGCGTCTATCTGTTCTTTTGTTTTTTGATATGGAGTCTCTCCCTACTCAAGTGCAGTTAGGGTATATTAACTACAGAGTCAGATCATTTATCCCAAGACCAATACAGTGTGATCATTGTAAAGCTTTTGGTCATGTTTCAAGTGTTTGCAGAAGAGAGAAGCCGAGATGTCCAAGTTGTGGAAAATATCATATTATGTGTTATAAAAGTGATGTTGCAATTGTGGTGGGAACCATGAAGCCACGTCTTTCGAATGCCCCACAAGGGTGAAAGAGAATGAGGTGGCCAAAGTCAGGGCTATCCAGAGCATATCATATGCAGCAGCTGTTAAAAGGGTTGAGGGTTTGAATTGTGCACTTGGAAGAGTCCATGGTGGTGGATAGGCCTTCACTGCAGGCTGCAGGGGTTACCTTTCACCAGCAGGATCCTGACATTTTAAAGGTTAAGAAGGTGGACTTTGTGGCCTTTATAGCTATGGTGATAAATGGCACTGCCAAGGTGGAGAGGTCCAGGAAGATAGAAATCCTTGTGGAAGCGGCAGAGCGTTTCCTGGGGCTGAAAGAGTTACATGGAATATTGTCATAAGCCGTACCACCCCCTAGAGCCTGAGAATGGAGAAATAGAACATTGAAAGAAGGAAGAAGTGGGAGTTTTATTTTGTCAATGTACTATTTTTATTTGGGTGGATTAAGTTAGTTTCCCTATCACGTATGGATTTTCCTTTTACCTTGTTTTGGTTTCAACCTGTCCAGTTGGTGGCGGCAATACACATTTTTGGGTTGTAGTACCCCACAAAATCCACAGAAGAAGAAGAATCTGAGCAGGGGAGGGAGACCTCTGTCTTATAATATGGGGTGCTTTCAAGGCAACTGGGAACAAACAAAAAAACGAGGTCAATTCATGAGGTCATTGAACTTCAGGTCGGATAGTCGGAGTTCTAGAAACATGACAGAGTTTCCGACATTCAAAACGATTTTCCCAGTCAGAGCACGTTTTTTCAGAGTTCCCAGTTGTCTTGATTGCACTACAGTCCCATGTAGCTCAGTTGGTAGAGCATGGCGCTTGCAACGCCAGGGTTGTGGGTTCGATTCCCACGGGGGACCAGTATGAAAGAAAAAAAAATGTATGCCCTCACTAACTGTAAGTCGCTCTGGATAAGAGTGTCTGCTAAATGACAAAAATGTAAATGTAAGTTAGAGATTTCCGAATTCCCAGTTGTTTTGAACATGGCATACGACCTAGTGTAACCCTACGTCATTGGCATCAGACTGGAGGGGAAAAAAATTGTTCATTTTGGATAATTCTTTGGACAAAACACTTCATTAGAGATTTTAAATTTCATTAGAATAAATACCTCCATTTATATTCAGGGGTTTGTTCACTCTGGCAATTTGCAACAAAAAAAATGTCTTCCACCTTTCCCTGTTCGTGGAAATCTCATCTTGTCAAATGTGCTGAACCTAGCCCATTCATAGATGCCAACTACCTTTAGCGCCTATTGATGAAGGTATCTTCTTCCCGGGGAACTTTTGCTAAGAGCCCCGACGCTTGCTCTAAACGTTGACAAGCTTCACTTGCGGTACGGTTTTGGAAACATAAAGAACGTAGCTTTCATATCAGCAATAAATAATTTTCACAAAAAAAAGTTTTAATTACTAAACACCTTTTATAGGGTTAGTGTTCCCACAAGGCCATATCTCCATGTTAGAGAGCTTGTTTACGGAACACAGACGGAAGAAAGAGGTGACCACCTGTGCTAATTAGCTATCTAGTGTGCCCCAAACACCTGTGTGTAAGCGTAACTGGGGAGGAATTGTAGTTCATCAACGTGGAGGCACACAGCGTATGGATCTGTGCAAATCTGCTACAGTAAGTGTATCTTTATTTTAAAGAATCTTTCTGATATGAAAGCTACGCTGATATAAGGGCCAAATGTTTTGAAAATCAAATCAAATCAAATTTTATTTGCCACATGCGCCGAATACAACAGGTTTAGACATTACAGTAGGGAGGCTATATACAGGGGGGTACTGGTGCAGAGTCAATGTGCGGGGGCACCGGCTAGTCGAGGTAATTGAGGTAATATGTACATGTGGGTAGAGTTAAAGTGACTATGCATAGATAATAAACAGAGTAGCAGCAGCGTGAAAGATGGGGGTGGGGGTGGGGGCAGTGCAAATAGTCCGGGTAGCCATGATTAGCTGTTCAGGAGTCTTATGGCTTGGGGGTAGAAGCTGTTAAGAAGCCTTTTGGACCTAGACTTGGCGCTCCGGTACCGCTTGCCGTGCTGTAGCAGAGAGAAGAGTCTATGACTAGGGTGGCTGGAGTCTTTGACAATTTTGAGGGCCTTCCTCTGACACCGCCTGGTATAGAGGTCCTGGATGGCAGGAAGCTTGGCCCCAGTGATGTACTGGGCCGTATGCACTACCCTCTGTAGTGCCTTGCGGTCGGAGGCCGAGCAGTTGCCATACCAGGCGGTGATGCAACCAGTCAGGATGCTCTCGATGGTGCAGCTGTAGAACATTTTGAGGATCTGAGGACCCATGCCAAATCTTTTCAGTCTCCTGAGGGGGAATAGGCTTTGTCGTGCCCTCTTCACGACTGTCTTGGTGTGTTTGGACCATGATAGTTCGTTGGTGATGTGGACACCAAGGAATTTGAAGCTCTCAACCTGTTCCACTACAGCCCCGTCGATGAGAATGGGGGCGTGCTCAGTCCTCTTTTTTTTCCTGTAGTCCACAATCATCTCCTTTGTCTTGATCACGTTAAGGGAGAGGTTGTTATCCTGGCACCACACGGCCAGGTCTCTGACCTCCTCCCTATAGGCTGTTTCATCATTGTTGGTGATCAGGCCTACCACTGTTGTGTCTGTTGTAATGATGGTGTTGGAGTTGTGCCTGGCCATGCAGTCATGAGTGAACAGGGAGTACAGGAGGGGACTGAGCACGCACCCCTGAGTGGCCCCCGTATTGAGGATCAGCGTGGCAGATGTGTTGTTACCTACCCTTACCACCTGGGGGCGGCCCGTCAGGAAGTCCAGGATCCAGTTGCAGATGGAGGTGTTTAGTCCCAGGATCCTTAGCTTAGTGATGAGCTTTGAGGGCACTATAGTGTTGAACGCTGAGCTGTAGTCAATGAACAGCATTCTCACGTAGGTCTTCCTAGTGATGAATAATGATGTTTCTAGTACATCGTCGGAATTGTAGTTCACACGGCCAGCCATGGCCAAAGCTAACCGCTGAAAACCCTACAGAGAGAAGGATTTCGAGAGCTATGCTGAACCCTACCGCAATCCGATATTGGACTATTTATTCTACAGCTGATTACATTCATTGTTATATCTGACTTCCTCTTATCTCATTTCATGGATAACCATGCACTACCCTTGTATCGTTTTGATGTAGTCTAACAGTAGGCCTATGTAACTTTTATTTGCTGTGTCCAGCCAAACTTTGTGGCTTCTCTACAAAGGAGAGATTGGAGGTGACACCCAGACCAAAGGTAAACATGGAAAATGTTCCCTTCATCCCTTTGTCTGGTTCCCAAATAGCACCCTATTTCCTTTATAGTGCACTACTTTTGACCAGGGCCCTGTCAAAAGTATTGCACTATATAGGGAATAGGGATGCCATTTGGGACATAAACTTTGTGTTTATCAATTATGACAGCCAGAGTGGCTTTGAGTTCAGGCTACTTCATAACATGTACGAGTTTGCATTTTAACGTAATGTAATATTAGCTAAAGAGTACATATTCATTCTGTTTTCCCCCCCAGGTGGAACAGTTACGGAACCCTCTTACATGCACTTTAAGAACAATAAGAACTTATTTAGAGGGTATGAGTGGTGGCTGATGAGAGAAGCCAAGAAGTGGAACCACAACATCACGCTCCTGACTGAGACGAATTTAGTGTTTAGTTGACTCTCATCCCACTGGGCAAAAACTGGTTTAATCAACGTTGTTTTCACGTCATTTCTACCCCCAAAATTGGTGATGACATTGAATCAATGTGGAAAACTTACTGGATTTACAAAAAAGTAATCAACGTAAGGGCATTTCGTATTTCTTTCACCCAACTTTTAACCTAAATCCAATAACATGGTGACATTTTTTGTTGATTTCACATTGAAATTACGTTAGTTGACAACTCAACCAAATGTAAATCAAAACTAGACGTTGAACTGACGTCTGTGCCTAGTGGGATGATGTGTACTGTTCAGAAGGTCAAATAAATCTTATCTGAATACTCCCTAGCTCAGTTAGCTTCTGTAATTACACAGATAGCTGTACATTTTTCATTTGTGGTACATCAGAATAATGTACAACTCAATCAAAATGGATTCTCTCAGTTTAAGGCAGTCAAAAATAAATAAGTATTCTGTTTTGACCCCTTAGGAAATAGTTCAGAGGCCATGGACAGGGATTTATCTGCTGATGTGTACCTCTACCTTTGGAGGGTTGTGGGCAAAAGGGTTCCTCATGTCTAATGAAATCTGTTAGCCTTGTTGAGTGGCATGTGTGACTCTGGGTGAATGGGGTCAGTGTGCCTTGTGTTGCTGCCCACATCTTGAAGCAATTTCAGTTGAGCTGATAGCCAAGAGCTCTATCAAAGAGCTCCTCAGCCTAAGGATAGGAGGGGGAGGCTCAGGCTACTGCTCACCAGTAGCTATTAGATGATTGAGTTACAATGAGCCTGTCTTGATTGCAAACTCAGCCAACGATCTTGCTGATGAGCATCATTTTGGAACCATCAGAGACATTTGAGACCTCAAAGCACAGTACTGCATTCTATTCTGTTCTATTCTACTGTATTATGTTCTATTCTACTGTATTCTGTTCTGTTCTATTCTACTGTATTCTGTTTTATTCTACTGTATTCTGTTCTATTCTACTGTATTCTGTTTTATTCTACTGTATTCTGTTCTATTCTACTGTATTCTATTTTGTTCTACTGTATTCTATTCTATTTTACCCCATGTTCACTGTAACTTGGGACGCAAAAAAAGTGGCCAAATATGATTGTGACGTTTTATGAAACCATGCATTACAAAACTGCATTGTTGAATACTCGATTCTGATTGGCTTGAAGGGCATTCTAGAGTGTACATTATACAGTACATTTGGTTATGCTTTGATATAGTGTGACAGATTCACTTTACCGAGCGTGTTTCAGGTAAACTTACGGTCTTGCGCTTTTATCTGCCCAACGGTATCTTCACTCACGACTGGATAGGCCTTTTGGATACAGGTGCGCAAGGTAACCATATGCTTCAAGCTACAGTGAGGGAAAAAAGTATTTGATCCCCTGCTGATTTTGTACGTTTTCCCACTGACAAAGAAATTATCAGTCTATAATTTTAATGGTAGGTTTATTTGAACAGTGAGAGACAGAATAACAACAAAAAAATCCAGAAAAACGCATGTCAAAAATGTTATAAATTGATTTTCATTTTAATGAGGGAAATAAGTATTTGACCCCTCTGCAAAACATGACTTAGTACTTGGTGGCAAAACCCTTGTTGGCAATCACAGAGGTCAGACGTTTCTTGTAGTTGGCCACCAGGTTTGCACACATCTCAGGAGGGATTTTGTCCCACTCCTCTTTGCAGATCTTCTCCAAGTCATTAAGGTTTCGAGGCTGACGTTTGGCAACTCGAACCTTCAGCTCCCTCCACAGATTTTCTATGGGATTAAGGTCTGGAGACTGGCTAGGCCACTCCAGGACCTTAATGTGCTTCTTCTTGATCCACTCCTTTGTTGCCTTGGCCGTGTGTTTTGGGTCATTGTCATCCTGGAATACCCATCCACGACCCATTTTCAATGCCCTGGCTGAGGGAAGGAGGTTCTCACCCAAGATTTGACGGTACATGGCCCCGTCCATCGTCCCTTTGATGCGGTGAAGTTGTCCTGTCCCCTTAGCAGAAAAACACCCCCAAAGCATAATGTTTCCACCTCCATGTTTGACGGTGGGGATGGTGTTCTTGGGGTCATAGGCAGCATTCCTCCTCCTCCAAACACGGCGAGTTGAGTTGATGCCAAAGAGCTCCATTCTGGTCTCATCTGACCACAACACTTTCACCCAGTTCTCCTCTGAATCATTCAGATGTTCATTGGCAAACTTCATACGGCCCTGTATATGTGCTTTCTTGAGCAGGGGGACCTTGCGGGCGCTGCAGGATTTCAGTCTTTCACGGCGTAGTGTGTTACCAATTGTTTTCTTGGTGACTATGGTCCCAGCTGCCTTGAGATCATTGACAAGATCCTCCCGTGTAGTTCTGGGCTGATTCCTCACAGTTCTCATGATCATTGCAACTCCACGAGGTGAGATCTTGCATGGAGCCCCAGGCCGAGGGAGATTGACAGTCTGTGTTTCTTCCATTTGCGAATAATCGCACCAACTGTTGTCACCTTCTCACCAAGCTGCTTGGCGATGGTCTTGTAGCCCATTCCAGCCTTGTGTAGGTCTACAATCTTGTCCCTGACATCCTTGGAGAGCTCTTTGGTCTTGGCCATGGTGGAGAGTTTGGAATCTGATTGACTGATTGCTTCTGTGGACAGGTGTCTTTTATACAGGTAACAAGCTGAGATTAGGAGCACTTCCTTTAAGACTGTGCTCCTAATCTCAGCTCGTTACCTGTATAAAAGACACCTGGGAGCCAGAAATCTTTCTGATTGAGAGGGGGTCAAATACTTATTTCCCTCATTACATTTACATTTTAGTCATTTAGCAGACGCTCTTATCCAGAGCGACTTACATTATCTTTTTATTTTATTTTTCATACTGGCCCCCCGTGGGAATCGAACCCACAACCCTGGCGTTGCAAATGCCATGCTCTACCAACTGAGCTACATCCCTGCCGGCCATTCCCTCCCCTACCCTGGATGACGCTGGGCCAATTGTGCGCCGCTCCATGGGTCTCCCGGTACAACAGAGCCCATTCAAATGCCAATCAATTTATAACATTTTCGACATGCGTTTTTCTGGATTTTGTTGTTGTTATTCTGTCTCTCAATGTTGAAATAAACCTAGCATTAAAATTATAGACTGATCATTTCTTTGTCAGTGGGCAAACGTACAAAATCAGCAGGGGATCAAATACTTTTTTCCTCACTGTATAGCCTAGGCTACTTTTACTTTTACTTACGCAGAGGGAGGGGATCTTCCCAACAGCCAGCATCACTGCGCAGAGGGATAGGATAGAGATGTCTAACTCACCATCGTGATCTCTACTGTGCTGTCGGGTGTAAATCAATAGCAACACGCAGGCTCAAACACTGGTACATTCTTATTTATAAGGCCATTTTAGGAAAACTGCCATTTTATCAATCCTCTCTTCTAGCTCAAAATGAAAACGCATACAAACTCAGATCTCAATCTTGTTTCATGCTAAGAGTACCAAAAATTAGAACCGAGCATGGAAAAAGGTCCTTTCATTACTCAGCCCCCTGGTCTTGGAATTTCCTCCAAGCCAACCTAAAATTCCAGGACCTGGTGTCCCTAGAGGAGTTCAAAGGACAAATAGATTAACAGGTAGTTGAGACATGTAGTTGTTTCTAGTTGTCACTAGTTCTTAATTGACTAGCCTGGTTAAATAAAATCCTCCCAACGGCCAGCATCATTGCACAGAGGTAGGGGATCCTCCCAATGGCCAGTGTCCCTGCACAGAGGGAGAGGATCTTCCCAAAGGCTTCACAGACTCCCTGTGAAGAATGGAAACAATCCTCCAATACCACCTCCCATCATCCCAATGGTGGCACCACTGTGGAAATGGGATGGTGGAGTGTATACTCCCGCTGCAGATTTCTATTCTAAAAGAAGAGGTAATTTAAGCCTTATCTAATGAGTAAAGACATTGCCATTGTGAGAGTGTGAGAATTAGTTGTGATATATCAAACGCCTGCTACTCATGTGAGTGTATGGCTGTAATACTTTCATGCGTTGTCTACTTAAATCCGGTTTAGCTCTAGAATCCCTGTGACTGCCTTGTAACAGAGTGTCAGAGCGAGACGCTCCTACATGTCAGCTAGTGATTGTTTTGTATGGTGACATGAGCAGAGTGGCCTGACTTCCCCCTTATTACAGATGTCAGGCATAGATATGTAGAGCATCCTGCTATGATGTCCATCACCAAGCCGGAACACTCCGAGGCCAACTCTCAGAGCCAGACTTGCAGTTGGCCGGTGGCTTAGCCTGAGAACCCTGCTGTTCAGAAGAACAGTGGAGTCTGGCTCAGCTGGGTCTTTGGGAGTGGAAAGGTTAATAAGAAGGAGGTTCATCTACCCGAGGATAGAGACAAATCTGTCTGGAAGCTGTTATTTATATTATTTATAGAAACAATTGAGTGAATTAATATTTTTCTCTGCGGCTTGATTTACATTGTTATTGTCTTCTTCAGATTGTCTGGGATCCAACTCTGCACAGATGGGTCGACAAAACTGAGCCCATGGCTGAGGTATACAATTCAATTCAATTTAAAGCAGTGAATGACTATTGTATTTCAACTGTGAGAATGGTACTTATAATTGTAAAACATTGTTGATGTGTTTTACAGAACAAGCTTGCACCACAACCTCCACCAATTGGGATGTATGGATATCAGGGGAACTCTGGTAGTCTCCCCAAAGGAATGAATCCTTACCACATGAAATGTGAATAATGCTTAATCTCTAAGACTGTGCTAGCCAATCATTGCTCTCCCGGTGATCTCCTGCTAACATTTTCTCCACTAACAGCAGGTCTATGGGGCAATTATCACAGGATGCTCTACCCTGAGGACCACAACAAAGCCTCCAAGCCAGGGACCTGGACTTCTCCCTCCCTAACACTCCTCCCTCATGGCACCTATGGCTGTGCCATTTGTGTCTGCTCAAGATGGCTTGCAGAACCACGCCCCTGGCACTCTATCCCATTGAGGTATAGTTCTGAACAATCCTCCCTTTACTTTACAGTA
This sequence comes from Coregonus clupeaformis, assembly GCF_020615455.1. NCBI lineage: Eukaryota > Metazoa > Chordata > Actinopteri > Salmoniformes > Salmonidae > Coregonus > Coregonus clupeaformis. The sequence continues at coordinate 16,635,073 of NC_059216.1, forward strand.
AGTGATGTGACTCTTTTTATTTTTGTCCCACAGGCCATTTGCCCAGAGTGGATTTCTTTAAATCCAAAAGAGGATTTTTCAGCATTTTCTAACAAACAAAAATCAAATGCTAAGAAACAAAACAATTTGTCGATAGCCGAATGAGTTCGTAATTAAAATACTCAAGCATATCCCTCTCTCCGTCATTTCATCGTGTTTACATAGCTTTGATGTGTTCATCATTTACAAGCCCATTGATAATGAAATTCATAATCCGTTGTGTAGCTCCAGCTATGCCTTAATCCCAATGAATGGGGGAAAATAGCACCATTTAACTTCATCATTAATATTGCCTTACGGTATGCATTCTTTTGAGGTTGAAACATATAGCTGGATGATCTACACAACATATGGCAAGAGCCATGAAAGTATTTACTACAAAAACTGCTTTTTGTGCATCATTGAATAAGCTATGCTTCAGTTAGTTTACACACAATATCATAGTACAATATACAGTACTTCTTTATTGAGAAATATAACAGAAATGTAACAAAAATGGCATTTTCTGAGCTACGTACAGTAGTCTTGTCAATTTGTAAACATTTCGCTGGTAAAAACACTTTAGCAGTTATCAGTTACAATTGATTTCCAAAAGAATTGAACATAAACTATGCTTCTACTGTAAAGCAGGACACACCTACTCATTCAAGGGTTTTTCTTTATTTTTACTATTTTCTACATTGTAGAATAATAGTGAAGACATCAAAACTATGAAATAACACATATGGAATCATGTAGTAACCAAAAAAGTGTTAAACAAATCAAAATATATTTTATATTTGAGATTCTTCAAATAGCCACCCTTTGCCTTGATGACAGCTTTGCACACTCTTGGCATTCTCTCAACCAGCTTCACCTGGAATGCTTTCCAACAGTCTTGAAGGAGTTCCCACATACAGTGGGGGAAAAAAGTATTTAGTCAGCCACCAATTGTGCAAGTTCTCCCACTTAAAAAGATGAGAGAGGCCTGTAATTTTCATCATAGGTACACGTCAACTAGGACAGACAAATTGAGAGTTTTTTTTTCCAGAAAATCACATTGTAGGATTTTTAATGAATTTATTTGCAAATTATGGTGGAAAATAAGTATTTGGTCACCTACAAACAAGCAAGATTTCTGGCTCTCACAGACCTGTAACTTCTTCTTTAAGAGGCTCCTCTGTCCTCCACTCGTTACCTGTATTAATGGCACCTGTTTGAACTTGTTATCAGTATAAAAGACACCTGTCCACAACCTCAAACAGTCACACTCCAAACTCCACTATGGCCAAGACCAAAGAGCTGTCAAAGGACACCAGAAACAAAATTGTAGACCTGCACCAGGCTGGGAAGACTGAATCTGCAATAGGTAAGCAGCTTGGTTTGAAGAAATCAACTGTGGGAGCAATTATTAGGAAATGGAAGACATACAAGACCACTGATAATCCCCCTCGATCTGGGGCTCCACGCAAGATCTCACCCCGTGGGGTCAAAATGATCACAAGAACGGTGAGCAAAAATCCCAGAACCACACGGGGGGGACCTAGTGAATGACCTGCAGAGAGCTGGGACCAAAGTAACAAAGCCTACCATCAGTAACACACTACGCCGCCAGGGACTCAAATCCTGCAGTGCCAGACGTGTCCCTCTGCTTAAGCCAGTACATGTCCAGGCCCGTCTGAAGTTTGCTAGAGTGCATTTGGATGATCCAGAAGAGGATTGGGAGAATGTCATATGGTCAGATGAAACCAAAATATAACTTTTTGGTAAAAACTCAACTCGTCGTGTTTGGAGGACAAAGAATGCAGAGTTGCATCCAAAGAACACCATACCTACTGAGAAGCATGGGGGTGGAAACATCATGTTTTGGAGCTGTTTTTCTGCAAAGGGACCAGGACGACTGATCCGTGTAAAGGAAAGAATGAATGGGGTCATGTATCGTGAGATTTTGAGTGAAAACCTCCTTCCATCAGCAAGGGCATTGAAGATGAAACGTGGCTGGGTCTTTCAGCATGACAATGATCCCAAACACACCGCCCGGGCAACGAAGGAGTGGCTTCGTAAGAAGCATTTCAAGGTCCTGGAGTGGCCTAGCCAGTCTCCAGATCTCAACCCCATAGAAAATCTTTGGAGGGAGTTGAAAGTCCGTGTTGCCCAGCGACAGCCCCAAAACATCACTGCTCTAGAGGAGATCTGCATGGAGGAACGGGCCAAAATACCAGCAACAGTGTGTGAAAACCTTGTGTAGACTTACAGAAAACGTTTGTCCTGTGTCATTGCCAACAAAGGGTATATAACAAAGTATTGAGAAACTTTTGTTATTGACCAAATACTTATTTTTATCTTTTAAAGGGGGAGAACTTGCACAATTGGTGGCTGACTAAATACTTTTTTTCCCCACTGTATGCTGAGCACTTGTTGGCTGCTTTTCCTTCACTTTGCGGTCCGACTCATCCCAAACCATCTCAATTGGGTTGAGTTCGGGGGATTGTGGAGGCCAGGTCATCTGATGCAGCACTCCATCACTCTCCTTCTTTGTAAATCACAGTCAGTCTCACCAGCAAAGCACCCCCCCACCATTACACCTCCTCCATGATTTATGGTGGGAAATACACATGCAGAGATCATCCGTTCACCCACACCGCGTCTCACAAAGACACGGCGGTTGGAACCATAAATCTCCAATTTGGACTCCAGACCAAAGGACAAATTTCCACCAGTCTAATGTCCATTTCTTGTGTTTCTTGGCCCAAGCAAGTCTCTTATTATTATTGGTGTCCTTTAGTAGTGGTTTCTTTGCAGCAATTCGACCATGAAGGCCTGATTCACATAGTCTCCTCTGAACAGTTGATGTTGAGATGTGTCTGTTACTTCAACTCTGTGAAGCATTTATTTGGGCTGCAATTTCTGAGGCTGGTAACTCTAATGAACTTATCCTCTGCAGCAGAGGTAACTCTGGGTCTTCCATTCCTGTGGTGAATGGACCAGTTTCAGAACCAGTTTCATCATAGTGCTTGATGGTTTTTGCGACTGCACTTGAAGAAACTTTCAAAGTTCTTGAAATGTTCCGTATTGACTGACCTTCATGTCTTAAAGTAATGATGGACTGTTGTTTCTCTTTGCTTATTTGAGCTGTTCTTGCCATTTAATATACACTTGGTATTTTACCAAATAGGGCTATCGTCTGTATACCATGTCAGAACACAACTGATCGGCTCAAAGGCACACCTGTTAATTGAAATGCATTCCAGGTGACTACCTCATGAAGCTGGTTGAGAGAATGCCAAGAGTGTGCAAAGCTGTCATCAAGGCAAAGGGTGGCTACTTTGAAGAATCTCAAATATAAAATAGATTTTGATTTGTTTAACACTTTTTTTGGTTACTACATGATTCCATATGTGTTATTTCATAGTTTTGATGTCTTCACAATTTTTCTACGATGTACAAAATAGTAAAAATAAAGAAAAACCCTTGAATGAGTAGGTGTGTCCAAACTTTTGACTGGTAGTGTATATACTAAAACCTCAATTCAAGGAACATATCAGCCATCACTAGCTATGAACATGAGCTACACCTTTAAAATAGAACTCAAATGCACTCTTTTAGAAGGCGAGGTTGATGGTGGGTCTTCTTGGGTGAGTCTTATGCCCTGCTGATGCTAGCAAGGCTGCATATCTGGACCCTGCTTGCACTTGCTATAGCTTACATTATGGCAATTGAGGTCAAAGTGATTAAACTGCTAAATACTTTTTGTGGGATAGGATAAAACCCAGGATTAATATGAAGAAGATGTGCTCACCAAGGGATGTAGGAGGCTTGGCTTTACCAGATGTAAAATTGTAAAATTTATCATTTGAAATTGCTAAATTGGTGAAGCATTGGGGCCAAAGGGATCCTGGCTTGGGTTGGATAACAATAGAAAGGGAACTAAGTTATCCTTTCACCCCTGTTTATACTCTGTCACATAGTCTTACAGGAGAGACGTCTGTTGAAACTCCCAACCCAATTTTGTTACATTCAAAAGAGGTGTGAAGAACAGTACACAAGATATGTGAAATTTCACATCTAAAACAAGCATACTCATCATTGTAGCACAATCCTAGGCTACAGATAGGAAATAAGTCTGTGTACTGGAAATAGTGGCTAATGAAATGAATTCATACTATAGGTGTACAATGAAGATGTTTTAATGTCATACTCAGATATGGTACAAAAATATGATGTGGGAGACAAGGGACATTTCTGGAAATATTTACAATTGAGGGAATGTTTGTTAACCGGCTATCAACAAAATCCAGGAAAGAACCCAATAGCTGAGTATTTGGAATTACCCAAACATAAAGCAGCCATTTGTTACTCAATATTTAGTCATCTGCAGAGTAAAGACTGTAAAAACCTCAGAACAATATGGCAAATTGACCTTAAGTGTGAAATTGAGGATGATACCTGGTTGAAGATCTTGTCCAGCTCAGGGAGGAACATAAGGGAAGCCAGAGGGAAACTTACTCAATATAAGACACTACATAGGTTTTATTGGACCCCAACAAGGCTTCATAAGATGGGGCTGACCAACAATTCTCTGTGTTGGAAATGCCAAAAAGATACTGGGACATTTTTTACACGCAATATGGCAATGTACATTAGTTCTACATTTCTGGTAGGATGTTTTTGAAATATCTGGAGGAATGGTTGGGGTTAGCAATTCCAGTTTCACCGAGAATATGTCTCTTGGGCGATTGAACAGACTTACCTAATGTAACAAATGAGGATTTGCACTGATCACTGTTGGTATCGTTACAGCAGCTAGAGTAATCCTTATAATTTGGAAGGGTCATTCCACTCCTACTCTGAAACAGTGGATAGAATCAAGGTTGGAGGTAGCATCTTATGAACAAATGCTTGCTAGGATCACTGGTAGAAATGACAATTCTAGAAGCTGGACGCGTTTTATTTGTCATGTTGTTTCTAAGACTGGGAGGTGATGACTTATGCTTGTGAACCCATTTAGTTCTGTATTGTAGCTTGTGAGATAGTATGTGTGCTATGTTGGAGGATATTTCTGGATGTCATGCTCAGTGTTCTTATGCTGTACAATGTTTTAGTTTTAAAAAACATTGTTTATTTGTTTTGTTTGTGGAAAAAATGAATAAATAAATAACTTTAATAACAAAACAAAAAAAGTGATTAAACTGAGAAATTAGATTTGAATGTTGGACAATTCTAGTTTTATAACACACACAAACTGAGACTCAATAGGTATGTAAAGAAGTAGAGTTTTATTAAATGTGTATGTACTAAAATATACAAAACACTGACATCTGCCAATCCAGCGGCAACACAGACAAGAACAGGAAACTGGGAATAGATCCACCTCCATTCTCCCAGAATAACAACCAGCCTGAACCAGGATCTATGCTCCCAGTTAACAGCCAACTAACACCACAGGCTTTTGGCTACATCTTCCTCTAGGCCTAGGGACTGCTTGAAATGGACACAGGCCTTGAAATGTAGTTAATGGTATTCAAATCAAAATGTCATTTTGGCTTAAACATACTTTGGTAACCTTGGAGGAGACAAAGCACTCAAAAGCAGTACAGGAATGTTAATTGAGAAACCAACAGTGCAATGCACGTGACATATTCCAGAATTAGAGGTGTGTCAACTGTGATATTCAAGATCAACTCCATGAAAATAGAAGGAAAATAAAAGAAATTAAACATCTTGAACATTTTATAGAAAAACACAGTAAAAAGATGCTCACAACAGGCTATTCTTTCCAAACACTCAGTGAGTAAAATGTGTTTCTCATCTCTCCGCTTGCTTCACAAATTCAAATGAATGGATAGAACAATGTTGTATACCTTGAACCCATGCTTGGTATTGGCATTCATCATGCCAATATGGAGCCCTTGTCATGAAGGCTTGGTCCCATGATAAGCCCTGTAGTAAGCCCATTTCCCAGTCGCTCCTGTTCAGCTGGTGTAGCCTGATACAATGACCTGGAGTGTCCTTGGTTCAACCCAGCCTCTTTCACATACAGTAGACAGCTACTGTAATACTTTGAAGGTGTGGTAGTCCCATCACCAGGTTTGTTTTCAATCCTGCTTGGAATGTACGTAGTAAAGCCATTTACTAGTCAATGAAGTAGAGTGAGCCACAATGATAAGACTGTCATTATAAAAACAGATTAGTTATTGGTCATGGTCTGTGAGAAAACAGAACATCAATAATATCAACGAGTTGGATGCAGTCTTTGGTCCCTCAGCTTTCGATTTACTTGCTTATATGACAGGTGCTCTACTAATGGCATTTTGTATTGCAGCCCTTTTCACAAACGTTATCCTACTCACTTACTGTAGGAATTACTGTATCAAGCTCTTAACACAAACTTCAAGTTGTGATGCAGTCAACCATTTCTGTCCTTTGGTAGTTTTCTCCAGGGAACCTGATGTAGCAGCTTTAACTTTTCACCTTCAAATTGTTAGGGTGGATGGTAGTATAGTGCAAAAAAATGTACCCCATTAGTAAAATACATCTACATACAAATGATAGTTCCAGTTTCATACCGTCAAAGGACTTTAAAAACAATCTTTGTATAAGCACAAAGTTATGTCTGCAAATACCTAAGCATTCCAATCTTTCTGTAGATACAAATCCCTTGTAAAAAGTGCCCTTTAAGCTCACTCTGTAAGCCCTTCACAGGTAGAACGGCATACCATTACTTTCACTCCCAATGTTGAGGAAATTGCATCTCTTCAACTTGAATTGTCCTTTGCCTTGCAATAATTATGTATTTCCTTAAAGGAGCAATGAAATTGAGCTTCATCATAGAATGATTCTACAACATAAACAAAAAATACAACAAAAAAAGTCCTTTGGGTTTTTGGTTACACTGCCTTGTCATAAAGAGAATCAGGTGCCTCCACAGTACCACCAGTCTGTTCCCTGTGGCAGTGTCTAACCACAGAGTCTTGGGTCAGAATATCTCCCTGTCACACAGCCCCTGCACAGGGGTGTCTGATCCTTTCCCAACCAGTTTTAAAGGGAATGCTTCCAAAGGTCCATAACCTGCAGAGTTTCCTGTCGTTTTCATCTTGGCCACACCTGTAGCCTGTAACATGTCCTCCAGGCCACTAGGGGTCCTCCTCCATATCGTCCAGGTTGGGCGCCATGATGAAGTGTTTAGGATGGACCAGGCTGTGCTCGTCTGCATGCTCCTCCCAGCGCACATCATCACTCTCGTGGGTGATGTAACGCTCGCCACGCCTTGTCTCAAACTCCCTGAGGTCCAGCCATGTCTGGTAATCCTGAGAGAGAGGATCAGGAGTTACAGCAGGGATCCAATACAATGTCTGCCCTTTTCTAGGTCACATCATGAAAGGTGTGTGAATGTTTTGTTAGATGTGCCTGTGCACTGCTTACAGTATAATTAGGCTACTATTTATTACCTGTAGCCAAGGATGGCTGAGGGACTTTTCCACACTGTACCGCTTCCTCATCTTCACTTGTAGGAGGTTATTAATGAGATCAGTAGCTGTGAGAGGAATAGAGACGTAATGTTAGTCTCAAATTGAGGTAGACATGCAACATTAGTGCTGTCTTTCTACCCACACGTCTGGATCTACCAGCATGGTTTTCACCCTGTTGCTCTTTGAACTGTGTGGTTTACATGATTCACTGACAAATATCCCCATCTGCAGCCCCATCTAAATATCCACCACATACAGTGGCTTGCGAAAGTATTCACCCCCTTTGGCATTTTTCCTATTTTGTTGCCTTACAACCTGGAATTAAAATGGATTTTTAGGGGGTTTGTATCATTTGATTTACACAACATGCCTACCACTTTGAAGATGCAAAATATTTTTTATTATGAAACAAACAAGAAATAAGACAGAAAAACAGAACTTGAGCGTGCATAACTATTCACCGCCCCAAAGTCAATACTTTGTAAAGCCACCTTTTGCAGCAATTACAGCTGCAAGTCTCTTGGGGTATGTCTCTATAAGCTTGGCACATCTTGCCACTGGGATTTTTGCCCATTCTTCAAGCCAAAACTGCTCTATTCTTCAAGTTGGATGGGTTCCGCTGGTGTACAGCAATCTTTAAGTCATACCACAGATTCTCAATTGGATTGAGGTCTGGGCTTTGACTAGGCCATTCCAAGACATTTCAATGGTTCCCCTTAAACCACTCGAGTGTTGCTTTAGCAGTATGCTTAGGGTCATTGTCCTGCTGGAAGGTGAACCTCAGTCTCAAATCTCTGGAAGACTGAAACGGGTTTCCCTCAAGAATTTCCCTGTATTTAGCGCCATCCATCATTCCTTCATTTCTGACCAGTTTCCCAGTCCCTGCCGATGAAAAACATCCCCACAGCATGATGCTGCCACCACCGTGCTTCACTGTGGGGATGGTGTTCTCGGGGTGATGAGAGGTGTTGGGTTTGCGCCAGACATGTTTGCCAAACGTATTTGCTTATTTTCTTCTTTAAGCAATGGTTTTTTTCTTCCGTAAAGGCCAGCTCTGTGGAGTGTACGGCTTAAAGTGGTCCTATGGACAGATACTCCAATCTCCGCTGTGGAGCTTTGCAGCTCCTTCAGGGTTATCTTTGGTCTCTTTGTTGCCTCTCTGATTAATGCCCTCCTTGCCTGGTCCGTGTGTTTTGGTGGGCGGCCCTCTCTTGGCAGGTTTGTTGTGGTGCCATATTCATTCAATTTTTTAATATTGGATTGAATGGTGCTCGGTGGGATGTTCAAAGTTTCGGATATTTTTTTATAACCCAACCCTGATCTGTACTTCTCCACAACTTTGTCCCTGACCTGTTTGGAGAGCTCCTTGGTCTTCATGGTGCCGCTTGCTTGGTGGTGCCCCTTGCTTAGTGGTGTTGCAGACTCTTGGGCCTTTCAGAACAGGTGTATATACAGTGAGGGAAAAAAGTATTTGATCCCCTGCTGATTTTGTACGTTTGCCCACTGAAAAAGAAATGATCAGTCTATAATTTTAATGGTAGGTTTATTTGAACAGTGAGAGACAGAATAACAACAAAAAAATCCAGAAAAACACATGTCAAAAATGTTATAAATTGGTTTGCTTTTAATGAGGGAAATCAGTATTTGACCCCCTCTCAATCAGAAAGATATCTGGCTCCCAGGTGTCTTTTATACAGGTAACGAGCTGAGATTAGGAGCACACTCTTAAAGGGAGTGCTCCTAATCTCAGCTTGTTACCTGTATAAAAGACACCTGTCCACAGAAGCAATCAATCAATCAGATTCCAAACTCTCCACCATGGCCAAGACCAAAGATCTCTCCAAGGATGTCAGGGACAAGATTGTAGACCTACACAAGGCTGGAATGGGCTACAAGACCATTGCCAAGCAGCTTGGTGAGAAGGTGACAACAGTTGGTGCGACTATTCGCAAATAGAAGAAACACAAAATAACTGTCAATCTCCCTCGGCCTGGGGCTCCATGCAAGATCTCACCTCGTGGAGTTGCAATGATCATGAGAACGGTGAGGAATCAGCCCAGAACTACACGGGAGGATCTTGTAAATGATCTCAAGGCAGCTGGGACCATAGTCACCAAGAAAACAATTGGTAACACACTACGCCGTGAAGGACTGAAATCCTGCAGCGCCCGCAAGGTCCCCCTGCTCAAGAAAGCACATATACAAGGCCGTCTGAAGTTTGCCAATGAACATCTGCATGATTCAGAGGAGAACTGGGTGAAAGTGTTGTGGTCAGATGAGTGTTGTGGTCAACTACAAGAAACGTCTGACCTCTGTGATTACCAACAAGGGTTTTGCCACCAAGTACTAAGTCGTGTTTTGCAGAGGGGTAAAATACTTATTTCTCTCATTAAAATGCAAATCAATTTATAACATTTTTGACATGCGTTTTTCTGGATTTTTTTGTTGTTATTCTGTCTCTCACTGTTCAAATAAACCTACCAAGTCATTTTTTTTATTTCACTTCACCAACTTGGACTATTTTGTGTATGTCCATTACATGAAATCCAAATAAAAATCATTTTAAATTACAGGTTGTAATGCAACAAAATAGGAAAAACACCAAGGGGGATGAATACTTTTGCAAGGCATTGTAGGCCTACACTACTCTATATGAGAAATCATAGTTGAACTTGGTATACAAGTTATAACTTAGAGCAGCTAACTTCCAGTTGTGTCAAATGACTGCTTGTTGTATCACACAATTGGTCTACTTCCTAAACTGTATAACTCATTACAGACGTAGGATCTTAATTTGAGCCAGTCTCCTACAGCAGGGTTTCCCAAACTCGGTCCTAGGCCCCCCCCCTCATCATCAAGCTTTGATTATTTGAATCCGCTGTGTAGTGCTAGGGCAAAAACCAAAACGTGCACCCAGCGGGGGCCCCAGGGACGGGTTTGGGAAACTCTGTCCTACAGCAGGAAAATAATCCTGCAGCAACAGGAAATGTGAATTATTATCTGGATTATAATTAATGGACATTTTTGTAGCGGTTGATACATTTTTCGTAAGGGAAAATCCAGTCAAATGTCAAAGAGCAAATTACAAACTTTAGAAGCCTTTTTAAACCTCAAATACACTACTAGTTTTACATTTCCTGCATTGCAGGGAAGTTCTCCTGCAACAGGGCAATCAAATTAAGATCCTACATGTGTAGTTACATTACACACTTTACAGAGATGTGTGTCCTCACTTACTTAGCATTCATGCATTTAAATATTATTCAATGGCCTGCCTTCCTTCCTACCTTCCTACCTTCTGCAGAGATCTCCTTCCATGGCTGGGGTGGGTACATGAAGGCAGCGTTCTGGATCTGATCGTTAATGTCCTCATCCTCGTTGAAGGGGAAGGTGCCGCTGAGGCTGACGTAAACGATGACCCCCACTGACCACATGTCCAGGGAGCGGTTGTAGCCCTTACTACGCAGCACCTCTGGGGCCAGGTAGGCTGGGGTACCCACCACCGAACGCCTGAACGACTTCTCACCGATGATACGGGCAAAGCCAAAGTCACACAGTTTAACCTGTCAGGACACAAACAAACACACATGAGAATGCTACATTGTCTCCTCCATACACACATTTTATCCACATACAATAAATATTTTGCTAGAAAGACCGTTGGTTGTTACCTGAGGGAAGGGTTCTGCCGAGGCCAGCAGCACGTTCTCAGGCTTCAGGTCACAGTGGACGATGTTCTTGAAATGCAGATGTCTCAAAGCCACCAGGATCTGTTACAGAACATAGCCCAAAGCCCATGGGTTAGCTATATCAAACCACATAATACCACATAATGACCCCTTCATATAACCTTATGGAGTCACTCATAAAATATAATGTTATGGATAATTGGAGTTGCATTAGTATTTTAGTAGTTAACTAAGCTATTTCTAGGTTGGTCTCTTTCTTAGTTTCCATATGGACACATGATCTCATCTCTTCTGCTGTAGTGTAAGCATAAACTGTAGCTGCTACCGCTGCACGCATGTTTAGCTGTGGTCATCTAACCACTCCACACTGCTGCCTGACTCCTGACTTTGACAAAGTCCTGATAAACCACATCAGAGTCAGGCCTGCTGCTAATTGTCATGTGCAGCTCCATGCCTAATGGACCAGCTCGTGTTTGGCCCAGGGGCCCCTCTCTTCTAATCAGCCCACAGACCAGAGCAGAGCAGCTGTAATCCACCGGGAGGGACACGGCCATGATGCCATCCAGACCAGCGCGTCCCGTAAACAATCCCCCCATATCCACACACCGCAAGAATAAACAGGCCCGAGGTTGAGTCTACTACAGATTATATAGACTTCCACACCACAAGAGAGAGGGTGAGGGAGGAAAAGATGAGCAAGGACAGAAAGGGGAGTTTTTTAAAACTAGTCAGTTAAGAACAAATTCTTATTTACAATGACGGCTTACCCGAGCCAAACCCGGACAACGCTGGGCCAATTGTGCGCTGCCCTATGGGACTCCCAATCACGGCCAGATTGTGATACAGCCTGGAATTGAACCAGGGTCTGTAGTGACACCTCTAGCACTGAGATGCAGTGCCTTAGACTGCTGCGCCACTCAGGAGCCCCAGTTAGAGAGGAGATAAGAGAAAAGTAGAGAGGGCAAGAATGGGAGAAAGAGACAGACCTGTGTGACCAGGAACTTGGTGATCCGTTCTGGGAGCTTGCTCTTCTCACTGGACAGGATCATCTCCAGCATGTCTCCATGGAGCTTCTCCATGACAACAAACACCCTCTCTGGCGTCTCGAACATACACTCCAGGTTGACGATGCCAGGATGGTGAAGGTTCTAAACGAGGGAACAAACCTCAGAGTCAACACTCTATACTGTACCATGTTACAGTTAAACTGTTTGAAACTCAGCAAGAACGACTACTGCATTAAAAACAATGTTTTAAGTGAGAAGTAGGGATTGGTCTGAAACCTAAAAAACAAGGTAATTCACATGAGCACCACAATGCCTACTCCACCCATGCTCTACCAAGATTTTCCAGCACACAGCTTTGACATACAGTGAGGGGAAAAAAGTATTTGATCCCCTGCTGATTTTGTAGGTTTACCCACTGACAAAGACATGATCAGTCTATAATTTTAATGGTAGGTTTATTTGAACAGTGAGAGACAGAATAACAACAACAAAATCCAGAAAGACGCATGTCAAAAATGTTATAAATTGATTTGCATTTGAATGAGGGAAATAAGTATTTGACCCCTCTGCAAAACATGACTTAGTACTTGGTGGCAAAACCCTTGTTGGCAATCACAGAGGTCAGACGTTTCTTGTAGTTGGCCACCAGGTTTGCACACATCTCATGAGGGATTTTGTCCCACTCCTCTTTGCAGATCTTCTCCAAGTCATTAAGGTTTCAAGCCTGACGTTTGGCAACTCAAACATTCAGCTCCCTCCACAGATTTTCTATGGGATTAAGGTCTGGAGACTGGCTAGGCCACTCCAGGACCTTAATGTGCTTCTTCTTGAGCCACTCCTTTGTTGCCCTGGCCGTGTGTTTTGGGTCATTGTCATGCTGGAATACCCATCCACGACCCATTTTCAATGCCCTGGCTGAGGGAAGGAGGTTCTCACCCAAGATTTGAAGGTACATGGCCCCGTCCATCGTCCCTTTGATGCGGTGAAGTGGTCCTGTCCCCTTAGCAGAAAAACACCCCCAAAGCATAATGTTTCCATCTCCATGTTTGACGGTGGGGATGGTGTTCTTGGGATCATAGGCAGCATTCCTCCTCCACCAAACACGGCGAGTTGAGTTGATGCCAAAGAGCTTGATTTTGGTCTCATCTGACCACAACACTTTCACCCAGTTCTCCTCTGAATCATTCAGATTTTCATTGGCAAACTTCAGACGGGCCTGTATATTTTCTTTCTTGAGGAGGGGGACCTTGCGGGCGCTGCAGGATTTCAGTCCTTCACGGCGTAGTGTGTTACCAATTGTTTTCTTGGTGACTATGGTCCCAGCTACCTCACCGTTCTCATGATCATTGCAACTCCACGAGGTGAGATCTTGCATGGAGCCCCAGGCCGAGGGATATTGACAGTTATTTTGTGTTTCTTCCATTTGCGAATAATCTCACCAACTGTTGTCAACTTCTCACCAATCTGCTTGGCGATGGTCTTGTAGCCCATTCGAGCCTTGTGTAGGTCTACAATCTTGTCCCTGACATCCTTGGAGAGCTCTTTGGTCTTGGCCATGGTGGAGAGTTTGGAATCTGATTGATTGATTGCTTCTGTGGACAGGTTTCTTTTATACAGGTAACAAACTGAGATTAGGAGCACTCCCTTTAAGAGTGTGCTCCTAATCTCAGCTCGTTACCTGTATAAAAGACACCTGGGAGCCAGAAATCTTTCTGATTGAGAGGTTGTCAAATACTTATTTCCCTCATTAAAATGCAAATCAATTTATAACATTTTTGACATGTTTTTTTCTGGATTTTTTTGTTATTCTGTCTCCCACTGTTCAAATAAACCTGCCATTAAAATTAGTGGGCAAACATACAAAATCAGCAGGGGATCAAATACTTTTTTCCCTCACTGTACTACAGTAGCTATGTTGGTCTATTGTACTTCAAACAATGTGTATGCAGGTTGCTTAGGATTCAAACCTTCTCAAACAGCCTAATTCTTACTCTTACAGGAGGTGCTCCCACAATAATGTGATTTGTACCGCAAGTTAAAATATTGGATTCTTCACACACCATACTAATCCCATTCCGCTACTTTTTCAATCTTTTTTAAATTATATGAAAGCAAGCTATGGTCCTGTTTTGTCAATTGCTGTGCTGATCAATGGGCAGTTTATTACCTCTGTCAAATGACTATGTAGCTTAAAGTTGTATGTATTTGTATTTTTTTTTTACAATAAAGATGGTGACGCTAAAATAATACACATTTACAATAGTCCTATATCTAAAAATACATACAGCCTAATGATATATATATATATATATATATATATATATATATATATATATATAACACACATACATACAATACCAGTCAAAAGTTTGGACACACCTACTCATTCAAGGGTTTTTCTTTATTTTTACTATTTTCTACATTGTTGAATAATAGTGAAGACATGAAAACACATACGGAATCATGTAGTAACCAAAAAAGTGTAAAACAAATCAAAATATATTTTATATTTTAGATTCTTCAAAGTAGCCACCCTTTGCCTTGATGACAGCTTTGCACACTCTTGGCATTCTCTCAACCAGCTTCATGAGGTAGTCACCTGGAATGAGTAGGTGTGTCCAAACTTTTGACTGGTACTGTATATATGTATTATTTTAATAGCAGGACACTGAAGTCCATTATTCCTCTGAAGAGTGTGAATTAGGCTGTTTGAGAAGGTGTGAATCCTAAGCAACCTGCATACACATTGTTTGAAGTACAATAGACCAACATAGCTACTGTAGTCGCCTGGTATGGCCTCCGACCGCAAGGCACTACAGAGGGTAGTGCGTATGGCCCAGTACATCACTGGGGCCAAGCTTCCTGCCATCCAGGATCTATATACCAGGCGGTGTCAGAGGAAGGCCCTAAAAATGGCCAAAGTCTCCAGCCACCCTAGGACCAAAAGGCTCCTTAACAGCTTCTACCCCCAAGCCATAAGACTCCTGAACAGCTAATCAAATGGCTACCCGGACTATTTGCATTGTCATTTTAGTAAATACTTTCTTAACACTTATTTTTCGTAAAACTGCATTGTTGGTTAAGGGCATGTAAGTAAGCTTTTCACTGTAAGGTCTACACCTGTTGTATTCGGCGCATGTGACAAATACAATTTGATTTGATTAGTCGGTCAAAGCTGTTTGCTGGAAAAGCTTGGTAGAGCATGGGTGAGGTAGGCATTGTGGTGCTCATGTGAATTTCCTTTCTATTTCAGCTTCAGGTCAATCCCTACTTCTCACTTAAAACATATTTTTTGGTTTTACATTTCCATGGTTTTTGTACCAGAAGGTGATTATACAAAAATTATACAACATTTTCACATGCAAAAAGTGTCTTTCGGGGAAAAAATGTGCGCCCGTTAAATCTCCGAACTGTTTCCCAAAATCATCGTTACTAAAGTTGCACTTGAAAACACTTGTTATTTACCGACTGCCTCGGAACAGCTAACTGGGTCGTTAGATGCTTTATAAATAGAAGATTTCCACTAAACATATAATCAAGATGTTTATCTGTCGCTCTGTGACTGCCGATAACTTCAAAGTTGACTGCAAAACAAAGTTGCTAATGTCTTTGCAATTGTTATAAACAAGAAGAAGGTAAAAAGATGCTTCAAATGAACAGAGAATTGCATTAAAAGATAAATACAGTAGGCTACATAGACCTATATATTTCAATCATATTTAAATAAATTTCCTGATCAATAAATTGAGTTTTATTTAGCTAATTGTAGGCTACTGTCTGTAATTTTTTGCTTCAATTTCATGATGTGGAGGCCTAACGTGTGCAATGATGTGCCAAATATTCGATTTAGTGCATAGCTTAAGTATTCGAATAAGCCGCCTCAATATTTGCAGCCATAGGTGATCATTTCTCTCTAGGAGCTGATCCGTTGTCAGTATCTAATGTTAAGGTAAGATTTGAATGGAGAATGCTGATCCGAGAGCAGCGCTGCCTTATTTCGATCCTATCAGCATCGACACATGCTCTTACGAAGCACTTATTGAAAGTTCTCCCTACGTGGTGTTTTGGGAAACGCATGTGAGTCTTCGGCCATTATCGAAATCATGCATTGTTAAAACACTCGTAAGCTTGAGTTCCATCGCTATCGGGAAATCAGGCCCTGGCTATTACTTCATAGACATACAGTTGAAGTCGGAAGTTTACATACACCTTAGCCAAATACATTTTAAACTCAGTTTTTCACAATTCCTGAAATGTAATCCTAGTAAAAATTCCCGGTCTTAGGTCAGTTAGTATCACCACTTTATTTTAAGAATGTGAAATGTCAGATTAATAGTAGAGAGTGATTTATTTCAGCTTTTATTTCTTTCATCACATTCCCAGTGGGTCAGAAGTTTACATACATTAAATTAGTATTTAGTAGCATTGCCTTTAAATTGTTTAACTTGGGTCAAACATTTCGGGAAGCCTTACACAAGCTTCCCACTATAAGTTGGGTGAATTTTGGCCCATTCCTCCTGACAGTGCTGGTGTAACTGAGTCAGGTTTGTAGGCCTCCTTGCTCGCACACGCTTTTTCAGTTCTGCCCACAAACTTTGTATAGGATTGAGGTCAGGGCTTTGTGATGGCCACTCCAATACCTTGACTTTGTTGTCCTTAAGCCATTTTGCCACAACTTTGGAAGTATGCTTGGGGTCATTGTCCACTTGCAAGACCCATTTGCAACCAAGCTTTAACTTCCTGACTGATGTCTTCAGACGTTGCATCAATATATCCACATAATTTTCCTTCCTCATTATGTCATCTATTTTGTGAAGTGCACCAGTCCCTCCTGCAGCAAAGCACCCCCGCAGCATGATGCTGCCACCCCCGTACTTCACGGTTGGGATGGTGTTCTTCGGCTTGCAAGCACCCCCTTTTTCCTCCAAATATAACAATGTTCATTATGGCCAAACAGTTATATATTTGTTTCATCAGACCAGAGGACATTTCTCCAAAAAGTACGATCTTTGTCCCCATGTGCAGTTGCAAACCGTAGTCTGGCTTTTTTATGGTGGTTTTGAAGCAGTGGCTTCTTCCTTGCTGAGCGGCCTTTCAGGTTATGTCAATATAGGACTCGTTTTACTGTGGATATAGATACTTTTGTACCAGTTTCCTCCAGCATCTTCACAAGGTCCTTTGCTGTTGTTCTGGGATTTATTTGCACTTTTCGCACCAAAGTACGTTCATCTCTAGGAGACAGAACGCGTCTCCTTCCTGAGCGGTATGACGGCTGCGTGGTCCCATGGTGTTTATACTGGCGTACTATTGTTTCTACAGATGAACGTGGTACCTTCAGGCGTTTAGAAATTGCTCCCAAGGATGATCCAGACTTGTGGAGGTCTACAATTTTTTATCTGAGGTCTTGGCTGATTTCTTTTGATTTTCCCATGATGTCAAGCAAAGAGGCACTGAGTTTGAAGGTAGGTCTTGAAATACATCCACAGGTACACCTCCAATAGACTCAAATGATGTCATTTAGCCTATCAGAAGCTTCTAAAGCCATGAAATCATTTTCTGGAATTTTCCAAGCTGTTTAAAGGCACAGTCACCTTAGTGTATGTAAACTTCTGACCCACTGGAATTGTGATTAAGTGGAATAATCTGTCTGTAAACAATTGTTGGAAAAATTACTTGTGTCATGCACAAAGTAGATGTCCTAACCAACTTGCCAAAACTATAGTTTGTTAACAAGAAATTTGTGGAGTGGTTGAAAAACTAGTTTTAATGACTCCAACCTAAGTGTATGTAAACTTCCGACTTCAACTGTAGCTATTTGTATTTTTGCAAAACATATGGATTCTACCTTTTAAAGAGGGGTGAATATCAACAGCTGCATTACTTTAAGCACATATCAGTTCCTGTAAGTGACTCTCAAAGTACCGAATAAGTTGGCTAAGAGAGCATTTGGAATTAAATTTCCCTCAAAATCCGGGGGAGTTCCCCCAGACTCCCCTCCATTTTTTCTGTCCTGTCCGGACGTCTTTTTTTGCAGTCCGGACTGGCCTTGATTTCAACGGACGGGACTCCCTAAAGACAAGCCACTTGGATACAAGTGATTTTTCGAAGCAGGTTACTAGAGCATTCTCGCTAACCCTAACCCTTTTCCTATCCTTAACCTAATTCTCCTAAACTGTTACGTACATTTTCCTAAAACGCTGCATAAATTCTCCTAACCTGCTACAAAAAAAGTTGGAGCTGTATCGAAGTGGCTTGTTTTCAACGTCTGTAAAATACATATTTTAAACTTTCTAAAAATACATGTTTTCACCTTTCATTCAGAACTTCAACGTCTGGAAAATACGTCTTTTAAACGTCATTTTGCTTACTGGGTTCAGATTTCTGGGAACATACTGAAAAGTAACTTGACTCTGTTGATCAGTCAGCACAAAATATGGATTAAAATGGCATGAAGAAAATTTGATTGATGACAAAGGAGGCAGAGTACTGAATTAATTCATCATAAGGTAAGGGTTTGAATTTGTTCTGGATGCTCGAACAGCGACGTCTCTGTCTCGTGTGTTGATCTAGCTAATTGTGTTCACTTACTGCAATGCACAGCCGATGCGCTACTTGCATGTGCATTGGCCGGGTTTAGATTCAACATTGCTAGCAAGACTATTTGTTTTATCAACTACAGTTTGTGTTGTGAGAGGCTGGTTTTGGTTGAGGAAATGTAGCCTAGCTAGCAGTTGTTTGTACTGAAACTTACATCTGTCTGCACATGATGCTAGCTAGCCAGTTTGACTGCTCCTCTAGCTACCCCGGCATGGTACAATGTTAGCAGCGTGGCAGTTTCCCAAAGTTTGATGTTGACAATGAACTTTACTTAGCTAGCTAGCTAGCCAGCTTTGCTTTATGGAAGAATGTAGCTAGCTAGGATATAGTATCAATATTGAGTTATGGTCTACGATCTATAAAGCTATGTTACAGTCTCGCTGGCTTGTACCTGTAGTTACTGGCTAGTTGGCTAGCTAAATGGCTATAATAGCAGCCAAGCACGTTCGCTAGCTTATTTGTTCGTGCTCTGATTTAGTTTACACAGATGACTTCAGCCATATGAAAACCTTCCATAGCTAAATATACCTAGCTATCTAGCTTCCTTTGCTTGTAGCTTGCTTCTCATCTGACTGGTGTTAGCTAGCTAGCTACAGCTGCTAGCCTGCTACTAGCTAGCTGCTGCTGTTGCGCAGAAACCAAGTTGCTGGTCCCGGTTTTAGAACTCTGAAATTCAGCTGAAAAGATATTAGCATTGTCAGAAATGCTACAGAGGGGGATTGGAGGGACGCCATGTGCGACTGACGTGTTTTCCGTTTGCTCCCGTGGTATTTTTAAAGTTTATGTGAATTTTGCAGCAAAACCGTATTTATTTTCATATATTATTTTGGTGATCCCTTCCCGTAAAAACCAAGACTACTTTACTTCCAAATATCAGCATGTCGACGAAACATAAGGCCAAAAGCATGACTTTGAGAAAACCCGGCCTACAAGACACACTCTCATCACCGCCCTCCCCTGAGCCTGACGACCCGGGGACTGATACTCTACCCGGGGGGGCGGCTTGGCCTGGCGGCGCTGAAGTGAACATTCTCGAGGCCATCAAACTACTACGCTCTGAGATAGTTGAAATGAAAACGGAGGTGGTTGCTACGATTGAGGCCCGAATAAAGGAGGTTTCTGATACTTTAAAAGCAGATCTAACCATCCTGCGGAACGAGACGGTGCCGGCAATCGCATCACTCAAAACAACAATGGAGTCGCACACTACAACGATTGCAGCACTGGAGACCTTCGCTACAAATGTCTCCGACTTAACTACTTTCCTGGAGGCTGACGTGAAACGCCTAGCTGCGGACTTGAAAAAGGTGAAGGAGAGCTGTGTAAGTTTGGAGGGATTCTCTCGCCGCAATAACCTGAGACTTGTATCAGTCCCAGAGTCAGCGGAAATGCCTCGCGCCACGGATTTCGTTTCTGGGCTGCTGAAAGATGTTCTAGCCTTAGATGAAAAGCCCCTGATTGATCGTGCCCACCGGTCGCTGCGCCCAAAGCCCCGGGATGGGGAGAGGCCCCGTGACATAATTCTTCGAGTGCACTTTTTCCATGAGAAGATGGAGATTCTCCGACGAGCCCGCAATACCACTCTGAGCTTTCAAGGACAGAGCTTCTCCATCTACCAGGACTACTCCCCCACTGTTTCCAGGCAGCGCGCAGCTTTCGGACAGGCCAAACGACTACTTCGGGACCATCCAGGTGTGAAGTACGGACTGCGATTCCCGGCCCGTTTATGGCTATCTAATGATGGTAAAGACTACACATTTGAATCTCCGGATGAGGCTCTCTCACATTCAACGTCACATCAAGAAGTCTTGAACTTGCTCATAGTTCAGCAACTGTTGCTAGCGAACTGTGGATAGTAAGTAACCCACCTGTGGTACAACTATGTTTAGCTACAACATGCTAATTTTGTATAGTTGGGGGGTTGGCGTACCCATTCAGGCTTATTTGATGTGATCTAATGTTTTGATCATCTAGTGTGCTTGCCTTACAAGCATTCAGTCATTTTAATTTCATTGTATTGCGGTTTTACTATACTCCTGTGTTTTCTAGGCTGTCTTGCTCACCTATTCAGTTTGTTTACATAGTGTCTCAGTGACTCAAAATATTCTTGGTTATTTGCTTACTGCATCCGTTTGCATTGACCCAGTAAACAGTAAATGCTTCCCGAGGCGACACGTTTTTTTGGGGTCTTCACTTAAATTTTAAGGCTCTGAGCGTCATTTATGCCCAGCAAGCGTTAAACGTTGCGCACACGTAGTTTTTTGGTCTTGGTTGTAAGCTGTCTCAGCATTCAACTAGACAACTATTATAATAATAATAATTATTATCATTTTTGATTGTCTTACTACGATTTCCTTACTTCAAATTAGGTTTTCGGCTGAGAGCCGTTACACATTCTATTTATTTTCTTTATTTTCTCTCTCAAATGCCTGTTATAAGACTGGGAATATAATTATATACATCTACAAGTGGTGCTTTTGTAATTTCGTCTGCACAAGGGATTCACCTTAATTTCTTTTATTTAAAAAATGATTATCTCTTTTTGCTGTTTGATCCACTAACAAAACACGACTTTAAAGAGCGGGACTGTGGGTTTAGGTTTAAGACCGCACTCTCACAGACATACTGTGCGAAGAGAACATGCTCTATTTAGGCTTGTACCTCGTTTGGGGAGGTACTGTCTGGGATGGGGGAGGGGTGGGGGGAGGGGTTGAATTGTTCAGTTCTAATGTTGTCATTCTGTCTTTTTTGTTTTTTTTTCGGTACTTTTTCTCAACATCTACCACCGTACATTATTACTCTGAGACAAGTTATTCTGGGGTTTCTGGGCGCTCATTGCTTTTCCATTCTATGCTCTAATGACGGGGTTGTATAACGGGAATGCCCAGAGGGGCCGAAACAATGCGATCAAATACATTTCGTGGAACACCAAAGGGGTTAATAACCCAGTGAAACGTAAGAGGGTGTTGACACACTTAAAGGGTTTGAATGCAAATGTTGCATTTCTACAAGAGACTCACTTGAGGACTGGTGAGCACTTTAGGATGCGTAGGGACTGGGTTGGTCAAGTGTTCCACTCTAACTTTCATAGTAAATCAAGAGGGGCTGCCATTTTGGTTGATAAAGTCACTCCCTTTGTAGCTTCTGAGGTTATCGCTGATCCTAAGGGACGATACGTCATAGTAACCGGTAAACTGTTTTCTACCCCTCTTGTTTTGGCTAGTGTTTATGCTCCCAATTGGGATGACACAAGTTTCATTTCTTCCTTTTTGTCTGCTATACCCAATTTAGATTCTCATTTATTGATTTTAGGGGGGATTTCAACTGCAAAATGTCCCCAGTTCTTGACAAGTCCTCACGAACAACTACAGGCCCATCTAAATGTGCCCTACTTATTCAAGCCTTTCTTCAGAAATATGCCATGTTTGAGGCCTGGCGTTTCCTACATCCTACAGATAGACAGTATTCCTTTTATTCTCATGTTCATCAAACATACTCCCGGATTGATTACTTCTTTTTGGACAAAAAACTTTTGCCTAACCTTCGGCAGTGTACTTACAAGAGTATTGTTATTTCGGACCATTCACCATTAGTGCTTGAACTAGAGTTTCCCCAGCGACCTCCTATGTGTTATCAATGGCGTCTTAACCCCATTTTACTCTCAGATAAGGAGTTTGTCAATTTCATTTCTTCTGAAATCACCTTATTCCTAGAAACTAATTCAACACCAGGTATGTCCTGCTCTACCATATGGGAGTCTCTCAAAGCATACCTACGTGGCCAAATTATTTCTTATACAGCCAACCAAAACAGAGTTCGCTCTCAGCGACTTCGGGACCTGAGCGAATCCATAGCCACATTGGATGAGAAGTATGCCACGGTTCCTTCCTCTGATCTGCATAAAGAGCGCCAACTACTCCAATCTGAATTTGATGAGCTTTCTACCAGGCAAGCTGAACAGCTACTCTTGCGAGCTCGGTACAGAGTGTATGAACAAGGCGACAAGGCCAGTAAACTCCTTGCACATCAGATCCGTAAATCTGAGGCCTCACGTTTAATCCCACAAATAAGGACCCCGTCTGGTGCCACCACAGTTATACATAAAGAGATCAATGATCAATTCAAACAATTTTATTCTGCGCTATACACCTCTGAATCCCCTCAAGACCCTTTGCTGATTGATTCCTTCTTTAATGGCCTGAATATGCCTTCAATTGATACAGACACCCATGACTATCTAGAAGAAGAATTTACACCTGAGGAGATTGCAACAGCAGTGTCCGCAATGAAAAGCGGTAAATCACCGGGTCCGGATGGTTTTCCAACCGAATTTTACAGGACGTTTTCGGGTCTGCTTTGCCCATTCTTGTCTCGACTATTTGCAGAGTGCCTTAATACCTCAAAGCTACCGCCTAGTCTTTATCAAGCTTCAATTTCATTACTATTAAAGAAAAACAAAGACCCCCTTGAATGTGGATCCTTTCGCCCAATCTCGCTTTTAAACTGTGATTACAAAATCCTAGCCAAGCTTTTAGCCATCCGTATGGAAGGCTCGCTGCATCAAGTAATACACTCTGACCAGACTGGCTTTGTGAGAAATAGGCATTTGTTTTTCAATATTAGGCGCCTTATGAATATACTGTACTCCCCTGCGTCGGAGGACCCAGAGGTGGTGGTCTCACTTGATGCAGAAAAAGCGTTTGACCGCGTTGAGTGGGATTACCTAACAGCCACCCTTTATAGATTTGGCTTTGGCCCCAAATTCATTGCGTGGATAAAGATTCTTTATTTTTCCCCCATGGCTTCGGTACGGACTAACAACTTGTCCTCTGACTATTTTCCCTTGCACCGCGGATCCAGACAGGGCTGTCCACTCTCCCCCTTGTTGTTTGCTTTGGCAATCGAACCTCTCGCCATTGCATTACGCTCTAATGATGCCATTCAAGGAATAATCCGGACGGGCTCAGAGCAGAAAGTCTCGCTATATGCGGATGACCTCCTTTTGTTTATCTCTAACCCTGATACCTCATTGCCACGCGCCTTATCTGTTCTTAAAAGGTTCGGATCAATCTCAGGGTACAAGCTGAATCTAGGCAAGAGTGAGCTTTTTCCTGTAAACAAGGCTGCTTTAAAGTGCTCTTTTACAAGTTCTCAGTTTAGGATTGTCCGGGATCAATTCACCTACTTGGGAGTTAAAGTGACAAGGAAATATTCAAATCTGTTTCAGGAAAACTTGGTTGCTCTAGCAGACAGTTTGAAACAATCTTTTGCTTTTTGGAATGCGCTACCTCTTTCTCTTATCGGAAGGATTAATGTCATTAAAATGAGTGTGTTGCCCAAATTTCTATATTTATTTCAATGTCTACCCATTTTTATTCCAAAATCTTTTTTTATTTCACTGGATCAAACATTCATGCATTTTATTTGGGATGGCAAGGTACCACGGATTGGTAGAAAACATTTACAGAAGCCTAAGTCATTGGGGGTTTAGCTCTACCAAATTTTCAGACATACTATTGGGCTGCAAATTTCAGAGCCCTTCTGTACTGGCTGCAGACTGATCCTACTGGCCCTAGACCAATCTGGGTCCAGATGGAGTCTGAATCGTGTAAACCTGCTGCACTTTCTTCTGTGTTGTGCTCGTCTCTCCCAGTGTCCCTAGGCAAAAGGTGTGTCAACCCAATTGTAAAGCAGTCTCTTAAAATTTGGAATCAGTTCCGCTTAGCCTTTGGCCTCCGAGGCTTTTCTCTATCAGGCCCAATCAATCAGAACATTTTATTTCCTCCATCTTTGAATGATGGGGCTTTTGACATCTGGCACTCACTAGGCCTCTCCTCACTAGCCCAATTATTCTTTGATGATACATTTGCCTCTTTTGCTCAGTTACAGGAAAGGTTCAACCTCCCCCAATCCCACTTTTTCCGCTATCTCCAGACTAGGAACTTTGTCAGAGCTAACACACCTGAATTTCCCCATAGGCCTGTGAATACAGCTATAGAGAGCATCCTGGAGCTGAACAAGCTTCCTAGGGGCGCAATTTCAGATGTATATGCAATCATTCATGACTTACAGAACCCTTCTTTGGTGCCTTTAAAGACTCGATGGGAAAAGGATTTGGGGGAGGAACTTGGGGAAGACACCTGGGAATCTGTGCTGCGCAGGGTGCATTCGTCCTCTTTTAGCACTAGACACAGCCTCATTCAATTCAAGGTGGTTCACCGTATCCACTGGTCTGGGGCCAGACTTGGAAGAATATTCTCTGATTTTGATCCTACCTGTGTCAGATGTAAAATTGAACCGGCCACACTGTTGCATATGTTCTGGGGCTGTCATAAACTGTCAGGTTTCTGGGAATTAATATTTAAATGTTTCTCTGATATATATAACACTGTTATAGATCCCTCTCCCCCTTACAGCCCTTTTTGGAGTACTGCCCATAAGCACCCCCCTGTCAAGAATCCAGTCGGACACTGTTGCTTATACAACTCTTTTAGCTAGACGGCTAATACTACAGAACTGGAAGATGGCAGCTCCCCCATCTTATAAATATTGGGTGAGAGATGTGTTGTGCTCTCTGAAACTAGAAAAAATTAAATTCAATTCACGTGGGAACCCCAAACTGTTTAATGAGGCTTGGGCTCCATTCCGGTCTTACTTTAAACAGTCCATCCTCTGATGGCATTCCTATTAAAACCAAAATAAGTCTGTATTTGACCCCCCTGTGACTTAGGGGTTGGATGAGCATTTCTCTGTGTTTTTTTCTGGGGTGGGGGTGGGGGGCATTAAGGTTGATGTGCTTATTGATTGTGACCTGCGGATGCCTTGTTCATCTCGCCCGGGCAGAGACTAAGGTGTGAGCTTGTTTTTCCCAGTTATTTTTATTTTTTAATTCTGTTCACGCCTACATAAAATTATCAATATTCATTTTTTATTTTAAAGCATTGTAAACTTTTTATTTTTGGTCCAGTGGATGATTGGTCTGTGGCCTTGACTGTCTGTGAGTGGTTGCATTTCTCCACCCCATCCCTTAACTGTTTACAGGAACAATGGTGAGGTGTTTGCTCTGTCCCTATACTATAGATTGCCCTTTAACCTTTTGTAGCCTTCTGCCTGGTGTGTTTAACTTGTCTAAAGTATGGTATCTTTAAAGTTATTATTATTTTTTTTTATATGTATTATTTGTATTTTTGTCTAGTTGAGTATATTATTTATATTGCTTTGTCTTGTCTGTGTGTGTGTAAAACTTAATAAACAGAGTTCTCAAAAAAAAAAAAAAAAAAAAAAGAAATGCTACAGAAAGGTAGCACATCGTTGGTTCTCTATTGGCATGTGAGAGCGATAAATTATACATTTAATTAAAACTGTTGCCCCTACAAACGTATTCAGTCCGAAAGGTGGCAAGTCTAATGGTCTCTTTATGGACGCTGTAGTCTCTATTTTTTTATCCAATGCCTAGATATTGAGCTAGGTTTGGGCAAGACATTTTATTTTTTCCTAATGCTAACGACCCTGTTAAAAATCCGGCATGTGGTTCTCGGTAGCTTCAATCAATCCCTTCTAAAGTCACGCTATAATACATCATGAGGTTCCATGTGTTACCTGTGGTCCTCTGTAGCTCAGCTGGTAGAGCACGGCGCTTGTAACGCCAAGGTAGTGGGTTCGATCCCCGGGACCACCCATACACAAAAAAAATTATGCACGCATGACTGTAAGTCGCTTTGGATAAAAGCGTCTGCTAAATGGCATATTATTATTATTATTACCTGGAGAATGGCCACTTCATTTCTCAGTTGGCTCTCCTGCTTGGTAGGGAACCTCATCTTGTCAATCACCTTGATGGCAACATCTCTTCCAGTCTTTCTGTGTTTCCCTGCCAACAGAAATAAATAATGTTAGAGCTGCCTCGATCAACTGTAAGTGCTGTTATTGTGAAGTGGAAATGTCTAGGAGCAACAACGGCTCATCCACGAAGTGGTAGGCCACACAACCTCACAGAACGGGACCGCTGAGTGCTGAAGCGCGTAAAAATCGTCTGTCCTCAGTTGCAACACTCATTACCGAGTTCCAAACTGCCTCTGGAAGCAACATCAGCACAATAACTGTTCGCCAGGAGCTTCATTAAATGGGTTTCCGAGCAGCCGCACACAACCCTAAGATCACCATGCGCAATGCCAAGCGTCGGCTGGAGTGGTGTAAAGCTCATCGCCATTGGACTCTGGAGCAGTGGAAACGCGTTCTCTGGAGTGATGAATCACGCTTCATCATCTGGCAGTCCGACGGACTAATCTGGTTTTGGCAGATGCCAGGAGAACGCTACCTGCCCGAATGCATAGTGCCAACTATAAAGTTAGGTGGAAGAGGAATAATGGTCTGAGGCTGTTTTTCATGGTTCGGTCTAGCCCCCTTAGTTCCTGTGATGGGAAATCTTAACGCTACAGCATACAATGACATCCTAGACGATTCTGTGCTTCCAACTTTGTGGCAACAGTTTGGGGAAGGTCCTTTCCTGTTTCAGCATGACAATGCCCCCGTGCACAAATCAAAGTCCATACAGAAATAGTTTGTTGAGATCGGTGTGAAAGAACTTGACTGGCCTGCACAGAGCCCTGACCACAACCCCATCGAACACCTTTGGGATGAATTGGAACGCCGACTGTGAGCCAGGCCTAATCACCCAACATCAGTGCCGACCTCACTAATGCTCTTGTGGCTGAATGGAAGCAAGTCCCAGCAGCAATGTTCCAACATTTAGTGGAAAGCCTTCCCAGAACAGTGGAGGCTGTTATAGCAGCAAAGGGGGGACCAACTCCATATTAATGTCCATGATTTTGAAATGAGATGTCCGACGGGCAGGTGTCCACATACTTTTGGTCATTTAGTGTATACACCACCATGCCCACGCCTGATCATAAAGATAGACGTGTGTTTTGGTTTGGGTCGAGAGAATACAGTATGTTTAGTTACAATTAATCAAAACATGGATATCCAGGCACATACCTCCATACACAATCCCAAACTGTCCAGATCCTAGAACCTCGTCAGAGAAGATCTGGTACACCGAGCTGATATCCTACAGAGTGGAAAATACTTTAGTATTACTAAAGTTTATTACATCTATTAGTAAAGGCCTCCTGTAGCTCAGTTGGTAGAGCATGGCGCTTGCAACGCCAGAGTTGTGGGTTCGTTTCCCACGGGAGGCCAGTATGAAAAAAACTGTAAGTTGCTCTGGATAAGAGCGTCTGCTAAATGACTAAAATGAATTGTACTGGTATGGTCATTGAGATGACAAATGGGTCACTTTCACTCAATGCAGAAGTATAGCACGCATGAATATCCCCATTTCCCATAAGGGTATCAGTGACTTCCTTAATCTCTTTTTAAATATTAAATTTTTTTATACAATTGACATGCAATGTTTAATGGTAAATGAATAATGCAGAAGTAACAGAGGAAAATGTATGACTGGACACACAAACACACACACGCACAGAGAAACTGTGCAAGATCGTCTGAAGAAGTTACCATACTCACCACATTCTCCTGTATCTGGCAGTTGGACACAGATATGCTGACAGACAACTCCTGTTCTGGTGGGGGAAACAAACGGTTTCACTTTACATTTACATTTACGTCATTTAGCAGACGCTCTTATCCAGAGCGACTTACAAATAGGACTTTAAACAGTACAAATGCACAAAGTACTCAATGTATCCCTAACTAATCAAAAACAGAGATGCATTTCTCACGTTTTCACATCCTTCAAGCCTATCACAGCTGCTTGGACTACACACAGCAGATACAATAATGACCCTTTAAAATGGATTAGGAAAGATATGTGTTATTGAACGGCATAACTATGTGTTGCATTTCATAGTAGGGTTATGGGAGCCTCCCAGAGGCCAATATTCAGGCATGGGGTTTCAAAGTCATGTTTTACCACACAATAAAACATAGTAATAGTAATAATGAATGAATAATAATCTTATGATCAACAATGTGTGCCCTCCTGTATTAGTGATTGGCTAAGAAGCATAGTATAGTACTATAGGACACGAGGCTGTCTCTGCAGCTTGTTGTAATTTCAGAGTGTTTGGATAGTGAGGGGTAGTAAAGTGGTGGGCCTCATCTGTTTGGCATTATCACCCTCACCATCTATCTGATTTACACCACAATTCATGGCCAGCTAAATGGCCTCCAGGGGCATATATGGGCTGACAGGCAACGGTGCTCCTCTCATCTCCACTCTAACACAAATGCATTACTAAACATTAAAACCTGCCCTGGTGATTGTGGGCACTGAACCACAAGTGTGTTTATTTAATAACCGAAAGGTTTAAAAAAATACCACTAATCTGATTCGGCCTTCTTCATTATTAGATTAAGGTGCATTACTATATTGGATGCGATGGAAGAGGAGGGTCCATTTTAACACACACACAGATAATCCCCTGAATCTATGTCAGGTTTCAGGTGTTGCGCCATGTGCCCACAGGTGAGCGACAGGTTGAATGTGCCACCTTGACTCTATAGCCTCTAAGATCATCATAATTATTATCATCAAATTCATTATCATCCATCATCATCATCATCATCATCATCATAGGAGGGAAGAGGTAAGCCATGGCTTCTCAATTCAAGGCTCTGCTGTGTCTGTAGGTAGTCATTTCTGGTGATGTTCCCGTGTGTCTCAGTTGGTAGAGCATGGCACTTGCAACACCAGGGTTGTGGGTTCAAATCCCACGGGGGACAAGTACGAAAAAATTTATGCACTTACTACTGTAAGTCGCTCTGGATAAGAGCGTCTGCTAAATGACAAAAATGTAAAATGCCATTGTTGTTATCTCAAAACAAGACTGACTGCTTACTTACTTCAGAACCTCACTTAACCTTAGCTCAGGATTCAAGCATTTAAGGGGGACTCTTTTGACCCACTGCACACTAATATAATATATCAAACCACTAAACGACCACAATATGGAATTACCCATTTTATGGGCATAAATAGTACTATTTCCATCGCTCACATAATCTAATTTCAAACCACCTTTCCAGTGCTAGTGCCAATATCTACAATATGTAAAATATATGCCAATGCTACTTCCAATAGAAATAACTAATGTATACACGCTATGGTCAGTAGCCTAAATCAAGGCACCTCCAGTCAGTATTTCTTCCAGTAACGATGTCTACCATGTTAACAGTAAAGAATGGTACTGTACTCACTGTGGTCCTTACCCTGCCCGGCTGCGGTAGCCACACTGGGCTGGGGCGTGGCAGGCATCAGGGCCTGCCGGATGGCCTTCTCCCAGCCCTGGGCCACCTCCATGCCCACGCCTGAAGCTGCCAGCGTGGGGCTGTCGTAGTGGCCCCCTTGGTTCTCCCCTACATAGTAGACCATGGTGGAGGTGATGATTTCAAAGCAGTGTGGGTTGCTGCCCTGGGTTAGGCTGCTGAGGTCCCTCGACTGTTCCACCTGCAGGATCTCTGAGAGAGGGATCTCCTGTGGGCCATGGGGGGAGGGGAGGGGAGAGAGAGAGAGAGAGAGAGACCAGAGTCATAACATACACAAACATAGAGAGCCATGCCATCACCGCTAGTGATTGGGGAGAGAGAGACACAGAAGACAAATACAACCATGATAGACATAGAAAATGCCACAGCCTAGTGAACACTCAAACTGAGAAAGACAAGAGTCACTGAATCAATCACTAGCAAGACAGAAAGTCAGACCAGATGGAAGCAGACACCAAATGCAGAGTCGCTCACAGCAAGTCAGAGGTAACCGCTGAAAAAAGCTCCTCCGCTTAGCACGCGTACCAGAAACAGTAACCCAACGTTGGTCCTAGTCCCTTCCCACAGTGTAGTGTATCCACAGCCCCTGCCTAGTGCACAGCCTCTGTCTGACAGACCCTTACAGAAGTGGTGCGAGGGGCAGTTTGAGCACACTTTAAAAGTCCTCTTTCCCTCCAGCCTCACTGTCAAATGCAAATCAAAGAAGAAGAAGGAAGTCCCTAGCCAATAGGAGCCCCTGCAGTGCCTCGCCCCCCTTGTCCCCCCCCCCTCTCCTCTGGGTCCCCTGAGGGCGGCTCACCACAGAGTATCAGATGAAGTGGTTAGCAGGGCCGGCCCACGTCAACCAGGCCTGGGACCATTGAAGAGAAGAGGCCCCATGATTACAAGGCAGGACACCAGAGCCCCATCTGAGCACGAGCCGCGCTGCCAGCCACTGAGACGCAAGACACGGTGACTACTGTTCCACAGACTATCGGACAACAAAAACCCTGGGCGGGGGGTGGGGAGAGGGGCGGGGGGTGCTAGAGACAGAGTGAAGCCCCCTTACCCCCATCAAAGGGTTTTGGAAACCACAAGTACAGGGGTCTCATCTTCAAAAGAGAAGCCTATGTGACTTCCAAATGTAGAAAATGTCAGTCATCTGATGCGTCGACACACAACCACCACCGCTAATCAGATGAATGGAGGTAGAGAGAGGAGAGGAGGGGACAGCCACACGACAGTGGGCTAAGGGCTGAGGAGAACATGAGAGAAGGAGAGTGAGAGAGAGAGAGACAGTGGGGGGAAATGCCCAAGAGACACAGAGGCTACAGTGGATAACCTAATGTGACCACTGGCTCAATCTGTGGAGCACACACTAGCAACAAATAAAACAGAACGACCCATATGACGAGATTTGAGAGAATGCGAAAGACATCTAGTCTTCAATCAGTCTCCTGAGTGCTGTGCTAAGTGGCCAGTTGATAATAAACTACCATATAAAGCTGCCTCTAAACACACCCTGAACGTCTCAATCCCAGCTGTATAAAAGAGTGGGGTTTCCTCACTGCTGGGAAGATGGAGGGTGTGTCTGTCACAGCCGTAACACTCGGAGAGTGGAGCTTTAAAACAGAGTTCTGTCTCCCCAACAGAATAATATTAGATGACAGCCTGGCAATTAGATGTCTACCTATACATACAAACACATTCTCTCTCTCTCCCCTCCCTCTTTTTCTCTCCCTCTTTCTCTCCTTCTCTCTCTCCCTCACACACTGAACGAACTACATCTCACAAAACAAAAGTCGTTAGAAACCATAGCACCATAAACACCATCCCACTGCGTCACATCTCTCGCCACAATCAGGGGAGGATTCAAAGTAACACACCCACACGGTACAGAGGCTGGGACAGGCTCACAGTGGCAAGGCTGTACTGAACATGTGGAAGCCTTTACACAGAGGGAACAAGGACTGCCTGGCTGCCTTAGTCCCAAGTGTCTAATTCCACAGCTATTAAGCCCCTGTGGCATGGTAAAGACTGCCTACGCCACTCGTGTCACAATGGGACTGTCACACACTCTCTGAAGCTGGAGTTATAGCATTTGGAAATCAGTGTCAAAATGCATAAATCTAATTTATTCAAACTAGACAACAAACGTTTACGGTGATGGTTTGGTAAGACATTTCAAATAGGATATCTGATATGGGTGATGCAACTTGTTACAATGTATTGTATAAATGTGTTGGACATCCTTTTCAGGCAGATTTCCCCAGCAAAAACCCATAACATTTTCAGAGACAAATACTGCTGATGACAATGTGGCTCTAGAAGAAAACTTTCACTCTGTGACCATGGAGAAATGTCCGTTTACTGCCTGTGAAACCACAGGAGTCAGGCTGGGGGATTTTCTCTGTTTATTACTGGCTTCACTGTAGTTTACAGTTGCAACACAGCAGCCCCCAGTCTTTGTCACACCATCACAGACACCATTACATTGGGCAGGCCCTTTTAACATACTATACACCCAAGACAATAAAACACATATATATATATATATATATATATATATATATATATATATATATATATATATATATATATATATATATATACAAAAAAATATCTGGTAGATTTATTTTGGATCAATTCAGCGTTTGGTTGAAACCATTGGGTTTCAGAGAATTATTGATCTGTTTACGTTGTTCTGTGACATTCAATGTAAATGCAGACTATGATGCCCATTTCATTCTGCCATGTCTCTGCCTCTGTCAGGTAATAGATGATATGTGGTGTCGCTCTCTCACCTTATAGAACTTGGCTCCAGTGTCGTTCTGGAACAGGCTGAGGCTCTTGGTGTCCAGCCTCCAGTAGTGTCTCTTCCTCAGGTTGTCTCTGCTGGTGTAGTGGACCATCCAACCCTCCCTCACCATGGTGGAGCTCCTCCTCTTGGTCTGTTTGATGGACTGGACCACCCGCATCAGAGGGATGTTACTGCTGGTGGATGGGCTGGGGACACACACACACAGCATTTTTTATGAAAACATTAGTCACAAAGTGCTTAGCAGAAACACGGACCTCTATGTTTACACAACTATTACATAAGTCTAACTCCAAGTTAGCTCAAATATGGCCCAGTAATGTGGGGTGTCTTGCTGTATAATACCTGATGGTCTTGATGGGCTCCTCGTCCTTCTCGCGGTCCAGAAAAGGAGAGTCCATATAGAACATCTTGTCGTCTGGGGTTGAAGGTTCGTCAGAGTCATCCAGTAGTCCTCTAGTGCTCTCCACATCACTACTATCCACCTCCATGGTGCTGTCAGAGTCAGGCCCTGGGCTGGCAGGCTCTGTGGACACACACCATCACACAAATATGAGTATGTCTCTCAGTTACATCTTACCATGATAAATGGGCATGGAATGTGAAAATACGAAAGCAGAAATGACCTCCATTGAAGGAAACCTCGCCCAAGCAGTCTCTTGGTACCTTTGAGGCACACCGCTTATGGCAATTGAATTTACAATCTGAAAAGAAAGTAAATAAAAAAACATGGATTTAATAACTCTAGAGGGAGAAAGGTAAATAGGTCTAGGCAGATATGGACATAGAGACATACAGAGAAACAGAGACAAAGGGAGGTGGCACCTTACCTTTGCACTGCATGCCCTGGCGGAAGAGGCCCTTGAGCAGGCGTTTGCAGTACTGGCAGATGGTTGGCCGCGTGTAGGTGTGGATGGCAAAGGTGTGAGGCACCTTGACTCGCCCCAGCACCATCTTCTCCATCCAGATGGGCCGGCCACTCCACGACAAGATCCTCTTCCCTGCCTCCTGGTGGGAGCGCTGTTGCAGGGGAGAGATGGGAAGGAGACAGGGTGTGAAATAAATAAAGGAGAGAGGGAGGGAGAGGCAGATGGAGCAAGTGTGGGAACCAAGGAATGTAGGGATGGAGAGATAGATGAAAGCAGGAATTGTAGCAAGTGGGAGTGAGGGAGAGATTAATTAAACCAGGGAAGAAAGGAGATAGCAATAGAGGGAAGAAGAGGAGGGATGGAGGGTCTGTTCAGTGAGACAACACAGTCACATAGGGACCAAAGAGGACCAAATACACAAACATGGGCTAGAATTAACAAGGGTTTAATTTAATTGGCCTAATTGTATTTTCATTGACCTCTCATAAGCGTTGGTCACCAAGGAGAATATTCCATCCAGCTAGCCTCAAACAAACACTGGGAGACCATCAGACCATCCAGTTTATCAAATTCAATTTGCTGTGTCTTTGTGGTGTTTCACATCAAGATAGTAAGATACTCCAAGAGATTTGGCTGACAAACATAGACAATTGATAAGAAACAACAAGACTTGACCTTGTAGTTGATTTATTGCCAACTGACAAATGTGTCTCAATCGGAAATAACAGTTAGATTGCTCGTCCTATACACCCGCGATAACATCCGCTAAATATGTGTATGTGACCAATATAATTTGATTTGATTTGATTGCGTCAAAAGTTAACTAAATCTTCAGTCAATCACATGAAACCTATGAGAAAGTATGTGGCTAGAACTGGTTAGTAACTGTACTGTAGATAAAAATCCTACAGTACATTCACAACGGGCATAGAGGGACAACGTTGCTGCTTTGCAAGCAATAAACTGTGCTTGGGTGTAACTTTATAAGGGATTGCGTTTACATAGCCCCTTTCACTGGGTCTCAAAGCTCTTTGTATTGTACAGAATGTATCTTTACCACAGGACATCTCTCTACACCAATGGAAGCACAGGTCTTACCTCCTCCGGGACGACCACAGCATGTTCAGTGGGACCGGGGAGGGGCCGGGGGACTGAGAGCAAGGGGCCCGGCAGGGACACGTTGGACAGACGTCTCTTCCTCACCCCACTGCAGTTGTTGGGGATCTTAAAGGCGCAGCGCTTGTGGTAGTTCAACCCACAACCTGGAAGTACACAGGACACAGTGGTCACTAATTATACATGAAGAATAAAACACATACTGTACAGTACAGGCTATATGTAACAAACAGACTGTATCTTTGGATGTCAGCATTGGGCTTGATACTCAACAACAGCTCATACCCAGCCATATCTTAAGACATGTATTAAGACATATTTTTGATGACATCTTGAGATATATTAACGCGTCTTAAGAAGGAAACGAAGTAAATTAATACAGTAGGAAAGCACTACTTTGATTCAACCCACCAGCTTCATTCTCTTAAACGTCCACAAGAGGACTCTCTACATGCAGTCATTTGATCTCATCCTTCCTCAGAGAAAGCTTCAAATGCTTTTTAAAGACAAAAATAGCAGGGAATAAAATAGATCTGATCCAATAATCACAAATCACATGCAATTCTACATTCCACAATTCTACATTTAAATATAATTTGACTAGGTATACCAGTCCAAATCTTTCATCCTATCGGAGCGCCTGTTGCATTCCTGTCCCGGCTTGCCCTGGGGCAGGTTGTGTTATACTGAGGGACAGGCTGAATCCATCAGAGAGGGTTAGAGTAGAGCAGCAGCACATGCTTTCTAAAGAGCCTTTGAAGGCTGAGTCCAACGCTTGGCATCAGCACACTGGGCTCCATTCAAACAGGCCGGCCAGCTCTTCAAAGACCTTCTTTAGTAATGGGAGGAAGTCACACACTCCACTGAGGCTTCCTGCTGCACGGTGCTACCAGCCTTAATGTACCCCTCAGACTGGACCAAGAGAAGGGCCTGCTTGATTTGTGTGTGTATGAGTGTACGAGTCGGGTAAACATTTGACACCTTGGCCTTCGGTTCACAGTGCGCCCCAGCATTGATGTGAGAGAGAGCTTGATGTGTGTGTGTGTGCGTGCGCTTACCTTCACATTTGAGCCCCTGCCGGACGAGGCCCCAAAGCATCTCCCCACAGTAGTCACAGAAGGTGGGGGCTTTGTAGGAGTGGACATAGAGGGCATGGGGCCGGATCTGGAAGTCCTCTACTGTGGCTAAAGCTGCAATTCAGACACAACTTAAAACAAAAACATGGCAAACAAAACTAAAGGAAAACAAATAAACTTCAAACACAAAAACCCTGAAACCAAATAATGAAAATGACAAAAAAATAAAATAATAATTATACTGAACAAAAATATAAACACAACATGCAACAATTCCCCACCCCCCGACAAAGGATAAAATGCTCACTAACAGGGATGTAAACAAATTTGTGCAAAACATTTGAGAGAAATACGTTTTTTGTGTGTGTGGAAATTTCTTGGATCTTTTATTTCAGCTCATGAAATATGGGACCAACACTTTACATGTTGCGTTTATATTTTTGTTCAGTGTAGGTAAGAGGTATAGGGCTCAATTTTCGGCTGGCGCGACAGCTGCGCAAGTGCAAAACGCACGCTAGTTTTCAATTTCAGCATGTAAAAACTGGCGCTTTGTTGTTTTCCACCCCAGGCGCCAGGTTCAGCAATTTACCTGTCTAATATCAGCTCGCTTGCACTGATGTGGGGGGGGTGGCAATATTCTAGGTGTGTCCTTTAAGAACAAGGAAAAGCAGGTCTTAGCGGTAACACGGTTGGCAATGGCATGGATTTTGTGAGCGGAAGCGCAACCTATCCAGCCGTGACGCACAGTGCCCTTTTGCTCATGGAACAAGAGAGGAGATGTATTTTTTGTACCGGTAACCCTCATATTTATAAACATAAAAAACAAATGCTTTTTCGCATTTGGTTTCATTTAATTCAAAATCAACCAAGTATAGACCTATAGCCTCCCCTGCCTCAATGAAGGCAGTTTTTTTTGTCCTGCCCAATGCGTTCGCCAAGTAGCCAAGCCTATCAATAAAGGTTTTGGCTCGTGAGACAGCTTTAAATACATCTTAAATCACCAAAGCTTTATTTAAAGATCAAGTTTTGGAGCAGCAAAACAGTGAGCGGACAACCCCTG
Source organism: Coregonus clupeaformis (assembly GCF_020615455.1). Classification (NCBI taxonomy): domain Eukaryota; kingdom Metazoa; phylum Chordata; class Actinopteri; order Salmoniformes; family Salmonidae; genus Coregonus; species Coregonus clupeaformis. The sequence continues at coordinate 16,672,063 of NC_059216.1, forward strand.
CTATTTCTGGAGAAGTGTGAATGCAATCTGTAAGATGGTTCCATTATGTTTTTAAAACATTATATTTGGGAGCAGTATAATGGTGAGTGGACATTCTCTTTTCCAGCTTCTGTGAAAAGTTTGGATGTGCGTAAAACCCTCCATTGTCTGCGTTGCCTTAATATTATATGCCCACAGGGAGAAATGATGATGCCTGTAACTGTATTTAGACTATTTTAAACAAGTTGTTTCGTTTTGATTTGAATTTGATTTGAATTATTCACTCTCATTTTAGGCTTTATCAATAGTGAATTTAATATTGCTTATTGATAATGTTTGGTATGTCCATGGCTCAGCCATAATGTAATTTACAATAGGCTTAGCACCTATATCAGAGTAAATGCTATGTTTAACAATATATTTCCATATTGAAACCATGCAATTACTTAGAACAATGTGGACTGAAAACATGTACAACAAATGTAACAAAGATGAGATAGGCCTACATTTTGTTATTTTGTTTCTGTAGACTTTTTACTTATTTATTTTATTTACCAAACTAGGCTATAATGGACTCCATTGGAATTGATGACAACGCAGTACATAAAATACCATAAATACGCATCTTGACGCAACCACATATTTAGCCATGGAGCATGTTCTAATTGGCCAGTGAGGGGTCAAGCCTCTTTATTAATTAAAACGCAGCATTTCCGCCCCACCGCCAGCTACTGCACCCATAACTCCTGCAGTGAAAACAGCAAAAATATTTCCGACAACCCTGGACCTAAAGCGCTACCGCCAATGCAAAAATGTACCACTGTGTTAGGTTTGTTAAAATAGAGCCCTGAGTGTACACTGTAATGTAAAGGCATTTTAGGCTGTTTTGTCAGCCGGTAATAGTCAGATGATCTACTGGACCATCGTCACTTGTGTTATTGGTATGTCTGTGTGCATAAAATAAGCTATAACTCAGATCTGATGAACAAACTGTTCACATAGTGGAGTGAATGCATCCATATCAGAGAGTCTGACCTGGGAAGTACCTTATAACGGGCAGTTACAGTGGGGAAAAAAAGTATTTAGTCAGCCACCAATTGTGCAAGTTCTCCCACTTAAAAAGATGAGAGAGGCCTGAAATTTTCATCATAGGTACACGTCAACTATGACAGACAAAATGAAAAAAAAAAATCCAGAAAATCACATTGTAGGATTTTTAATAAATTTATTTGTAAATTATGGTGGAAAATAAGTATTTGGTCAATAACAAAAGTTTCTCAATACTTTGTTATATACCCTTTGTTGGCAATGACACAGGTCAAACGTTTTCTTTAAGTCTTCACAAGGTTTTCACACACTGTTGCTAGTATTTTGGCCCATTCCTCCATGCAGATCTCCTGTAGAGCAGTGATGATTTGGGGCTGTCGCTGGGCAACACGGACTTTCAACTCCCTCCAAATATATTCTATGGGGTTGAGATCTGGAGACTGGCTAGGCCACTCCAGGACCTTATAATGCTTCTTACGAAGCCACTCCTTCGTTGCCCGGGCGGTGTGTTTGGGATCATTGTCATGCTGAAAGACCCAGCCACGTTTCATCTTCAATGCCCTTGCTGATGGAAGGAGGTTTTCACTCAAAATCTCACGATACATGGCCCCATTCATTCTTTCCTTTACACGGATCAGTCGTCCTGATCCCTTTGCAGAAAAACAGCCCCAAAGCATGATGTTTCCACCCCCCATGCTTCACAGTAGGTATGGTGTACTTTGGATGCAACTCAGCATTCTTTGTCCTCCAAACACGACGAGTTGAGTTTTTACCAAAAAGTTATATTTTGGTTTCATCTGACCATATGACATTCTCCCAATCCTCTTCTGGATCATCCAAATGCACTCTAGCAAACTTCAGACGGGCCTGGACATGTACTGGCTTAAGCAGGGGGACACGTCTTTCACTGCAGGATTTGAGTCCCTGGCGGCGTAGTGTGTTACTGATGGTAGGCTTTGTTACTTTGGTCCCAGCTCTTTGCAGGTCATTCACTAGGTCCCCCCGTGTGGTTCTGGGATTTTTGCTCACCGTTCTTGTGATCATTTTGACCCCACGGGGTGAGATCTTGCGTGGAGCCCCAGATCGAGGGGAGATTATCAGTGGTCTTGTATGTCTTCCATTTCCTAATAATTGCTCCCACAGTTGATTTCTTCAAACCAAGCTGCTTACCTATTGCAGATTCAGTCTTCCCAGCCTGGTGCAGGTCTACAATTTTGTTTCTGGTGTCCTTTGACAGCTCTTTGGTCTTGGCCATAGTGGAGTTTGGAGTGTGACTGTTTGAGGTTGTGGACAGGTGTCTTTTATACTGATTACAAGTTCAAACAGGTGCCATTAATACAGGTAACGAGTGGAGGACAGAGGAGCCTCTTAAAGAAGAAGTTACAGGTCTGTGAGAGCCAGAAATCTTGCTTGTTTGTAGGTGACCAAATACTTATTTTCCCCAATAATTCGCAAATAAATTCATTAAAAATCCTACAATGTGATTTTCAGGATTTTTTTTCCTCAATTTGTCTGTCATAGTTGACGTGTACCTATGATGAAAATTACAGGCCTCTCTCATCTTTTTAAGTGGGAGAACTTGCACAATTGGTGGCTGACTAAATACTTTTTTTCCCCACTGTATGTACAGTAGGAGATGCTGGAGGGGAAAGCTGTTCTGTTCAGAGGTCGTGGTTTCTCTCTCTAGGGCTCAGTGCTATAACATCCCATTAATAGCTCAGTGCTATAACAGCTACTTACAGTAGGAGGCGGTACAGCAGAAACTAACAACAAGCTACAAGATTGTCTATAACATCACCTGTTTCAGAGTGATCTGGCATTACAGAGCACACTAAAGACCACTGAGACAGACAGTCTCATTCAACAGACAGGACCAGAGAAGACCAGATCCCATGATAATGATGTTCTTTAATCAGCGAGTTCATAGTATGGTTTGGTTTGTTTCCTATCTGGACTGAAACACAAGGTAGGCCCAGCCATTACCCAGGGGGCTTTGCTCCATCTGCTGCTGTGGTTTGTGTTGGAGGGATATGACTGAGGTCATTCTTGGAAGGGACAGTTAGTTCACAGGAGTGACTCATCCAAGATGTGAATAAGACATCGCTATTCGCTACCAAACCTGTGTGATTACATCCCCCTCCGGCACCAGAGAGAAATCTCTTTCTCACAGTTCTTTTACAATAATTTATGCTGTTATGGTTTTCCCATTGACCAACAAGGGAATCATAATCTTTTACACCAGAATTTAGGTGGAAAACCCTGCGTAATGTCACTAACTATTTGTGTGTGTTTTTTAGTTTCAGTGGGTGTTTTCTCTGATCCAGTTTTACAATAAGACCAAGTTGACATACCAGCATCCCATGAAGGATGCACCAGGGACATTCTCAGTAGCTGTTGCCGTGACGAGATGCAGCTCTGAACAACAAATGTGACATCTATCCACTTAGGGAATAAAATTCACTTTACTGAAAATCCCCAAATACCTGGAAGAGAGAACATTCTTTGGAAGATAAAATAGAGAGACACACCAGGAAGAAAGAGAGAGCAAAACAGACAGCTGCGGCGAGGAACACAGATGGGCGATAGTGGGGTAGACAGACCAAATTTGATAGGCCTAATGATTCCCCCAGCATCCACAGATCACCTTATGACTTCACTTTCTACTGGAGGTCCTTGGACTGTCAAATCTAAAGGTCAAAGCTTAAAGAGCAGCACTATTGATTTCCATGTGAAAATTATACATATGGACACATAGCAACTCCATATGAATAATATATATTTAATTAACTAGCTATATAGATTAATTTCCCAAAAACAACCTGAAATGTGGTTGCTAATGAACTCGGTTTGTCTCTTCCCTTGGAGGGAAACAAATAAAAACTTTAAAATAGTTGTCTTATTGATTAGACAGTTTATGTCAGCGTGTTTCTTTGAAAGCTACTTTATGTAAGGTTTAACTACAGTAAACAAGCTAAGGCATGAGACATCCGAAACAAAAAAGATCTTTGGAGAACCAGATTTTCCCTATTCAAGGAAATATGACAGCAATTGGGTACGGGCACATTTTGGGTCGAACTTCAAAGCGTACAAAAAACTATAGAAAGTCACATGCCACCACACTGTGCATAGCTCCCTGGCAAAAACACATGAAAGAAGGCATTCATGGGCTTTTCAATCACATCCTAGGAAAAAAACACACAGCCTATTAACGGCCTCAACTTTATGAAATGGTTGTTGAAATGTTTTGCATCAAACACCATAGAAGATTGAGCCAATAAATCAATTTCCACAAGCAGCAGGCCTGACATCAATGTGATGTCTGTTTGTTTCATTTTTGACTAATCAGGCTTCACAAGTGTCCATCAGACATAATTCAGAAGTTATAGTCTGTAACATTCATCACCGACTAAAAGTGCTATAAAATAAATATGTACATCCATTTTGTATGCCATATCCTGTCAAATAAGAAGGATGCTGAGTGAGTGTCATGACTCCCTCCGAGCTGCCTCCTCTCCTTGTTCGGGCAGGCTTCAGCGTTCGTCGTCACCGGCCTTCTAGCCACTGCCGCTCCTCTTCTCATCATTCCATTTGTTTTGTCTTATTTTTCACACACACCTGGTACATATCCCCTCATCAGTCTCTGTATAATTATTCCCTCTGCTCCCCCATGTCTTTGTGTGTTATTGTTCCATGTGGAGGTGTCGCTAGCTCGTGTTGAGCATTATGTTACTTTTATCGCCGGGATATTCACCCGTGTGTTTTGTTTTCCCAGTACGCATTTAAGTCGCACTGTACTTGGTTTACACATTGCTGTGGACTGCTGTATTGGCCTAATAAATCCTATTCTATGATTCACACCTCCTACGCCTGGCTCCGTCCTACTCACCTTGTTACAGTGAGATACAAACAGTGAGTGGGATTCTTGGAGCAAACAGCCCTCTCTCCATGTCCAACCCCCTGGTTAGGGATGGCCTGTCCACTATTCCAGAGCCGCCCTGCACAGCTCAGCATGTTAATACTCAGTGGGTCCACTACAATCACTTACTGCAGAGAAAACAAGCCAGGCCCTTTGAGTCTAGCACCAAGAAAAATCAGCTCTGGCCTCCCTCTAACAGTGAGGGAGGTTTTAGGACCAAACCACTGAGCTGTTTGTCTCTCATAACCACAGAACTGAACAACAGGTCTCAAAGAATGTATAGGAATTAATGTTGTCTTTAAAGTATTTAATTCATTTAAATTAGAAGCAACTAAGGGAAGGATAAATAGTATGATTCAAAGATTCCTATTTTCAGTGTGCCAGACTAGAACAGCAAAGCATATCTGAGATTGCATTGCACCAGTTTGACACATGTAGATCTCCTCACCAGATGTAGGCCAACTATAAGGCTAAGACAAGGAAGAAGTGTGGGTGTAGAGCTTGTGGATGTGGCATTACTCTGACCTCACACAGCCATCCAGGTGCAACACTGAAGCTGAAATCTGTCAACCGTCTCAACCCAGAGGGAAGGAGACAGAGGAAACCAGAGGTCTCCTGGATACACTCATCTGGGGCTCACTGCTAAACACCAGCAGATCAGATCCATCCGGCTGCAGAGTTATTTCATGTCTGGATCCATGCAGACAATGCTTCTAGTTCTACCCCGTTGAGAGAGAGCGAGGAGGGGATGTCTAGTCCAGGTGGTGTGACTGTGAGGTGCTTCCCAATGGAGACAGATGGAACAGAACAGAACAGAATGCCTTTACGAGCCAGTGTTTGTTAGACTCAATAGTCAGCAGGAAACTGAAATAATCTGTGACAGGAAAAGAGAGGGGAAACTAGCCACCTGTCTCTGGAGGTGAGCTTTAGATAGGCGTGAAACAGCACTGTACAACACAGGTTTGAATGACAGAACATTTTCTTTACTGAATTAGTACAGATAGCCTACAGTACAAGTCAAAAAGTTCATAAAAGCCGTTAGGGCTGAACCCAGATCAGAACTACTCACCAGAGAGCACCACCTCTATCAGATCTCCCTCATGGATATCTTCTGCTGACATCAGCCTCTGGAGGATGTTCTCAGAGGTCAGGTCATGGCGGAAGAGCAGGATCTTGTCATACATTCCAAAGAAGCCACACTCCGGGAACTGGTGAGGAAGAACCAGAAAAACGGTTGTGAGTATCCACTATATCCAGAATGCATTGGGTGGAACACTCATAATCTAATGGCTTGACCAACAACATACACACAATAACTCATATACACTTTTAGAAATTGGCATCAGCTGATCAAGACCCTGTCTTAATATTCATTCAACAGTTGTTTGCTCTTTCTTTTACCCCTCTCATTTGGTTTGGCCACATTTATGATTATGTTCAATGAGGTTTGCCATATTTACTGGAGAAGTGCTACTAATTTGTGGTGGGCCCCCATCTGATAAATAGGAGTTTATATTGTATACAGTACTGTATAGAGCTCCTTCTCTGACTCACGGAGTAATGGCTGCCTTTATACAGTCATCATTGCCAGATCCAGCAAGCCTGTGGTGTAGGAATGGAACGGGGGTGAGGACACACTGGATGTGTGTGTGTGGAATGAACATTAGGCTGAATATCACCACAGAGAGAGAGAGGGAGCCTGAAACACAGCTGTTTAATCCACCCAAGCCACAATGAGTCACACACACACACACACTCCTGCTCCCATTAACTACTTCCTGTGGCTCACGTCAGCAGTCAACGTGGAGGATGGAGGAGAATTCAAAACACACTGGCTCAGGAAGAGAGCTCACGTTCAAACACCTTTATCCCACTGAAACACTGAAACAGTGGAATGCACTGAATACAGCGGAAGGAAATACCAATCAAATGGCCATTCAATACAGCATGCCACTCTTCTCCATACAGCAATACAAGTAGGCTGAGTGCCACTAGGGGTAGGCTATTGATAATGAAAATGATATATCAAAACCGTACTGACATAGCCATTGTAATAACATTGTAATAACTTTTCTAGTCGATGGTGTGAAATATACTTTAACTATTGCAGAAATTCTATCCAGCTGCATTACGAGCAATATGACAACTCAGCATCTGCTAGAAAAGACAGAACTGTCTTGCTCGTCTTGCTAGCCTTGGTTCTCAGCAGGCAGCCTGAGTGAGGTGAGCTCACTTCAACGGTGCTCTCCAGTAGCTGTGATGTAACCTCCAGCTTGGCAGTCCGTCAGGGCCGGTAATGCTCTGGTATCTCAGATAATGGCCCAGGCCAGCAGACAGCAGGCAGTGAGGGAAACAGAGGAGAGGAGAGGAGAGGAGAGGGGAGGAGGAGGGGTTCACATCCTGAGAGGAATGCCAGAGCAGCAGCATCCTGCAACACAGCCAGGAAGTGAGCCAAGTCAATACTGAGTCACTTCCTGGTCCCAGACCCACAGTTTCCACACAGCTTCCACTGCTCGTGTCAAGACACAGAGGTTAAACACACACAGGTTATACACACATACATGCACACACTCACTAAATCACTGGCGTGCGCACACCCACACACACCTGGCTACACAATATCTTATTTTCATACACACAAATTCAGAATCCATTGTGGTGTCATGTAGCAAAGTGGACATTTCACAACCTCAATCCAATCCAACATTTCCACTGGACATCGAGTTCTGTACAAGAAATGTACCATGTCTCTTGCTAAGCCTGCCTACACTGTATGACACTGTAACCATGGATCTCTCACTCACTGTCTTCCCTGGCAGGGGAGGTCATGTCCTCTGCCTGGCAGGAAAACTATGCCCAGTTTCTGTGAAGGGCAGCAATGCCTTTCTTCACTCCTCTCATCTCTCTCTTCATGAAAGGATAAAGTGTGTTTCCCCAACCCCTCTGCCAGTCAGCCAGCCAGCCAAGAGAAAGCCTGCCTTCATCAGCAGTGTGTCATAATCAGATGTAAGGGTTGATGGGGACTGTCAGGGAGGAAGAGAGCCAGAGAAGGGCCTGGATGGATGTAGGGGGCCATCCTGTGTGGCGCTCATCAAAGCGGGCCCCTAGTGGAGGCCCCCTACAGGGCTGCTTCTCCCTGCCAACATGGCTGCTCTGGCAGGCTCACCTAACACAGCTGCTTCCCTGTCAGGGTCACACACAATGACCACGGAACAATGTGAGCAGTAACACCACGGCCAACGAGGACCACGGGCACCAAGGCTGGCACACAATACAGCAGAGAGGGGAACACCTGGAGCTCCTATAACGCTTCTCTCCAGGGTGGTGGAGCCACTGCTGCAGGCTGACACCAGGAAAGAGGACAGGGGTAGGGGCTACACTGACAAACTATGCAAACTGCTTTTAAATTACACTTGGGTACACTTTGAGATACTATAGAGCATAAACCAGAATTACTGTACTTTATTAACCCTTACATACAAATATTTATACACCCACCCCTAAACAGCACATTCAATGTGCCTAGTCCCCAGAGCAGCAGAGCAGAGCCTTGCTGAAGGCCATTAAATGGCCCAGTCATATAAACACTGATAAACTCCTGTGTTTAAAAGGCCTCCTTTATCCCTAATGCGTATGGAACATGAAAGGCTCTGTCTGTTAGCAGCTGCCTTACATAACTGCATGATCATCCACAGCAGTGCTCCCGGCTGGCCTGGGCTCTGGCGCTAATCTGAGGGGGTAGCCCTTGCTTCTAGTCTGCCTTTATACACAGCAGACCAGTCTGGATCTCCTCCTGTAGGCCTGATTCAGTCTGATGAAGGTCCATAGACTGAAGCGTCGCTATGCTTTTGGTCTGTCTAGCCTAATCCACCCATGGCCAGTACTAGGCCTCTAGACATGTCTAGTGGGAAGGAGGGCTGAGCAAGCTGGGAAAAGGGAGAGTGAGAGTGCTCACACACACCATAACAATGACCCCAGTGTTAGGGCTACTGCTGCTGGCTTTAACGTAGCTGAGATAAGCTGGGGTCCTGGGGAGAGCAGGGAGTTATGGGAACAAAGAGATAAGATTACCGGTGGGGAGAAGGGACCACAAAGGCTGTGTGTGTGTGTGTGTGTGTGTGTGTGTGTGTGTGTGTGTGTGTGTGTGTGTGTCTGTGAAGACAGGGTGCTGAAAGGAGGGTGTGAGAGCAAGGAGAGCTCAGTGGATAGGGATCTTATGATAGCTGCCCTGCTTTCCACAGGATCCCACTTCACTGGGCTTGGTGTTTTCATCGCTTTGGGATTTTATTGAGGAGGATTGCAAGAGTTTATCCAAATGTAGACATTACTAAACAACATCAAGAACATGTATCTTTACACAGCTTAATGTTTCCAAAACAAAAGACATCCTAAACCCTGTCATACTTTAAAGTGATTAATTGCATGGCTCTAGCATTATCGCATCCTTCCGGTGTCCAGAGCGCCATGTCAGGGTGAGGTTTTCCTCCATACATCTGACATTCCTGCTCTCCAGACCCGGGGCCCCGGGACCAGCCCCCTCCACTTCCCCTCCTCCCCTGCTCTGAGACCTGGCCAGCTGGAGTCACCTCCTGTTGGCATTTACTGCAACACTTTCCACTGCACGTAGTTCCCATTCCAGCTGCATGCAGCTCAGGGCTACAGATTGGTACAGTTCTGTAATGGGGAAAGGGCTGGGTAGAGGGCTGTGGAGAGAGCTGAGTAGAGGGCTGGGTAGGGGGCTCTGGAGAGTAGTGGAGCAGGTCGGTGTCCACATCACTAAGGAATTAACACCAACACAGTCGTGAAGAAGGCACGACAACACCTCTTCCCCCCCAGGAGGCTGAAAAGATTTGGCATGGGCAAACAGGTCCTCAAAAAGTTATACAGCTGCACCACTGAGCGCATCTTGACTGGCTGCATCACCGCTTAGTATGGCAACTGCTTGGCATCCGACCGCAAGCCTCTACAGAGTGTAGTGCGTATGGCCCAGTACATCACTGGGGCCGAGCGCCCTGCATTCCAAACCTCTATACCAGACAGTGTCAGAGAGAATGCCCTAAAAATGGTCAAAGACTCCAGCCAACCAAGTCATAGACTGTTCTCTCTGCTACCACATGGCAAGCGGTACCGATGCACCAAGTCTGGAACCAACAGGACCCTGTACAGCTTTTACTCCCAATCCATAAGACTGCTAAATAGTTAACCAAATAGCTACCCAGACTATCTCCATTGACCCTTTTTGCACTAACTCTTTTGAATCATTACATGCGATGCTGCTACTGTATATTATCTATCCTATTGCCTAGTCACTTTACCCCTACCTATATGTACATATCTACCTCAATTACCTCATACCCCTGCACATCAACTCGGTACTGGTACCCTGTGTATATAGCCAAGTTATCGTTACGCATTGTCTATTTATTTGTTGTGGGTTTCTTTCTATTCTTTTTCTATTCTACACATGTTGTTTACCAAGCACGTGACAAATACACAGGAGGGAAGAGAATAAGCTGTGCAAGTTTACTGTATCCAAAATGGGGAATAGCCAGGTGATTGTAAAACGTATGTATGACTGTATGCATGCATGACTGTAAGTCACTTTAGATGAACGCTTCTGCTAAATGGCATATATCATATATTGATTGTATACAGTGCATTTGGAAAGTATTCAGACCCCTTGACTTTTTCCACATTTTGTTACGTTACAGCCTTACTCTAAAATTGATTAAATTGTTTTTTTTCCTCATCAATCTACACACAATACCCCATAATGACAAAGCAAAAACAGGTTTTTAGATTTTCTTTACAAATTTATAGAAAATAAAAAAACTGAAATATCACATTTACATAAGTATTCAGACCCTTTACTCAGTACTTTGTTGAACCACCTTTGGCAGCGATTACAACGTTGAGTCTTCTTGGGTATGACACCAAAAGCTTGGCACACCTGTATTTGGGGAATTTCTCCCATTCTTCTCTGCAGATCCTCTCAAGCTCTGTCAGGTTGGATGGGGAGCGTTGTTGCACAGCTATTTTCAGGTCTCTCCAGAGATGTCCGGGCTCTGGCTGGGACACTCAAGGACATTCAGAGACTTGCCCCGAAGCCACTCCTGCGTTGTCTTGGCTGTGTGCTTAGGGTCGTTGTCCTGTTGGAAGGTGAACCTTCACCCCAGTCTGAGGTCCTGAGCGCTATGGAGCAGGTTTTCATCAAGGATCTCTCTGTACTTTGCTCCGTTCATCTTTGACTCGATCCTGACTAGTCTCCCAGTCCCTGCCGCTGAAAAACATCCCCACACCATGATGCTGCCACCACCATGCTTCCCCGTAGGGATGGTGCCAGGTTTCCTCCAGACGTGACGCTTGGAATTCAGGCCAAAGAGTTCATTCTTGGTTTCATCAGACCAGATAATCTTGTTTCTCATGGTCTGAGAGTCTTTAGGTGCCTTTTGGCAAACTCCAAGTGGGCTGCCGTGCCTTTTAATGAGGAGTGGCTTCCGTCTGGCCACTCTACCATAAAGGCCTGATTGGTGGAGTGCTGCAGAGATGGTTGTCCTTCTGGAAGGTTCTCCCATCTCCACAGAGGAACTCTAGAGCTCTGTCAGAGTGACCATCGGGTTCTTGGTCACCTCTCTGACCAAGGCCCTTCTCCCCCGATTGCTCAGTTTGGCCGGGTGGCTAGCTCTAGGAAGAGTCTTCCAAACTTCTTCCATTTAAGAATTATGGAGGCCACTGTGTTCTTGGGGATCTTCAACGCTGCAGAAATGGTTTGGTACCCTTCCCCAGATCTGTGCCTTGACACAATCCTGTCTCGGAGCGCTACAGACAATTCCTTCGACCTCATGGCTTGGTTTTTGCTCTGACATGCACTGTCAACTGTGGGACTTTATATAGACAGGTGTGTGCCTTTCCAAATCATATCCAATCAATTGAATTTACCACAGGTGGACTCCAATCAAGTTGTAGAAACATCTCAATGATGATCAATGGAAACAGGCTGCACTTGAGCTCAATTTCGAGTCTAATAGCAAAGGGTCTGAATACTTATGTAAATAAGGTATTTATGTTTTACATTTTTAATACATTTGCTAAAATGAATAAAAACCTGTTTTCACTTTGTCATTATGGGGTATTGTGTGTGGATTGCTGAGGATTTTTATTTATTTCATCCATTTTATAATAAGGCTGTAACATAACAAAATGTGGAAAAAGTCAAGGGGTCTGAATACTTTCCGAAGGTATTGATCATATTGATTGGTTGCACATGGAGGCACTTGCATTGGCAAGCTCTATCGTAGCTGTGTTGTTGTTAGGCAATAAGGATGACTAACGTAACAGAGTGGCATCCAGGCTGGTTAGAGAAATGGCACACACATCTTGGGTCAGGTACCATAGTGACTAAGCATGGCCTTTGTAATCAACACACACTGTGGGGCTAACAGCACACAACCATTCAGCCCTACTCTGCACAAAGAGACGCAGCGCGACCACACACACACCAAAGACACCAACATGGCAAATCAATGTGTGAGGTCCACACGGCACACTGGAAAGCAGAGTGGAAAAGAGCTTCGCCATGGTAAGCTTTTGTTAAACTGACTAATCTGCCATTGATATGCTAAATCCTGTTAGAGGCAGAAAGAGAGGGAAGGGAAGGATAGATGGATGGGGCAGACGAGAAATATGATACATTTCAATGAGTGCCAAAAACAAATAGCCTCAGAACACACATGGAAATCGAGTCTGACACAACTGTTCTGGTTTGAATGAACAAACCCGTTTAAATGAACAAACCCATGTCAGGCTACAGTTAGTCTCTGAGAAACAAGATTTACTTCTTGCTTAACTGCAACAAATTTCAAAAGAACAGTGAATCGAAGATGCTAATGAATTTGAGAATTGATGTTGTCATAAATCACCCAGACTACTCAATGTAGAATAACGAACAGTATTGATAGTATTCAAAAAACAAACAAGGACAAACAAGATAAAACGTTGCTGTATCTTGATTGGTGTATCTTGACATGTCAGTGACACCAATGTAAAACATTCCTTCAATGCGTTAAAAGCTCAAATATTTTCAAATTCAGGGAAGGAAATCGGATGTGTAGTGCATTTTCTATGCTGGTGTGTGTGTGTGTGTATCTGTGTATCTATATGGTGCCTGTGTGTGTCTGTGTGTGTTTGTGTGGGGGGGGCCAAAGGGTATCAGTCATCAGTGTGAGAGGAGGGTAGTAACAGGGAAACCCTGTCAGAGAAGGGAGAGTGGAGCTGGCAGGGTCTGACAGATGGACACATGATTACACTGAGGAAGGTGTGCTGTCTGACCCGGGCTGCCTGACACCTTTATGAGGCTGGCCCTAGGCCAAGTCTGCAGTGATGGACAGCTACAGTACAGGCTTTGTTTAACCAAACCCATGTTTCAACAAGCAACTGGTACTGCTATTTGGCTGTGTAATATGAAGGATGATACTCAAGGAGAACATCAAATGAGCTATATACGCTACTTACTCCAGCGGCGGCAGGTAGCCTAGCGGTTAAGAGCGTTGGGCCAGTAACCGAAAGGTCACTGGTTTAAATCCCTGAACCAGGGCCTCCCGAGTGGCGCAGCTAAAGCCTGGGGTTCGATCCCAGGCTGTGTCATTACCGGCCGTGACCGGGAGTCCCATAGGGCGGCGCACAATTGGCCCAGCGTCGTCCGGGTTAGGGGAGGGTTTGGCCGGGGGGAATTTACTTGGCTCATTACGCTCTAGCGACTCCTTGTGGCAGACCGGGCGCCTTCAGGCTGACTTTGGTCATCAGTTGAACAGTGTTTCCTCCAACACATTGGTGCAGCTGGCTTCTGGGTTAAGCAAGCGGGTGTTAAGAAGTGCAGCTTGGCGGGTCATGTTTCGGAGGACGCATGACTCAACCTTCGCCTCTCCCGAGCCCGTTGGGGAGATGCAGCGATGAGACAAGATCCTAATCACGAAATTGAGGAGAAAAAGGGGGGTGAAAATTACAACAATAAAAAACAAATTCTGCCTTTGAGCAAGGCAGTAAAACCCCTAACAACACCTGCTCCCCGAGTGCCGATGACATGGACGTCAAATAAGGCAGCCCCCCCCTCTCTGACTCTGAGTTTGGGTTAAATGCAGAAGACACATTTCGGTTGAATGCATTGAGTTGTGCAACTGACTAGGCATCCCCTTTTCGTTCCCTTACTCCACTAGTGACTCTGCAGCAACATACAGAAAAATGAGATCTTGTGATTCCTGTGAGGGTATAGCCTCTACATCAGTACTAGGCGTTACATGGTCAATATGTTAGGGCCACAATCATTTTAGAACCACAGAAGGCTTACAGTTAATTTTTAGTAGAATATTAGTGGGTCGTTCCACGAAAAGAGCACAGTTTGCGTCGATATTTTAAGTAGAAATTGTGCACCAATATTGAATTTTAAAAGCCTGTTATATTAAATTAAGTTCCATTTAATACAAATCACATGGGAAATTCAATACATCAGATTTTTTATATCTATAAAGACTTGCTAAAGTGCCAAAAACCTGCATTTTGACATGTCCCTCGCCATGTTTTTCTGACTTCTAGGAAGATTTTAACCCACTTAACCACAAAACTTCTCAAAGTTTTCACTATCATTGTAAAGCACTAATTATGTTCTTGCTTTGACAAAGTCATTTCTGAAGGTTATTATTTATTTCATGTGATTAGTGATTCATTTACGTCTGTCCCTCATTTTAAGGTCAACCCTGTTACATAATAATAATAATAATAATATGCCATTTAGCAGACGCTTTTATCCAAAGCGACTTACAGTCATGCGTGCATACATTTTTGTGTATGGGTGGTCCCGGGGATCGAACCCACTACCTTGGCGTTACAAGCGCCGTGCTCTACCAGCTGAGCTACAGAGGACCACATGAACTGAACTCTCGTTTTAATATGGTCAAACTATTCCTTTTTAAATTATTTTTTCAAAAGAAACATTGAACATATAGTCAAATCATATTGTAATAGCAGGTGAGCTGGTTCTACTCTTTTTGGCAATTTCCTGGTGTTTTGTGGTGGAAAGCTGAGTGAGTCAAGCATAACATGTCAACCCTGTTACCCATAGATAGCCTAGAAATTGTTTCACAATTTCAAATGTAGTTTACGAAGGTTCAATCAGTAAGGCTGGTCTGAATGGCCTGCTCACTAATCTTCATACAGTAACTACAATATACTTCACATTCACTTCTATGGGCATAGTGGGAATGTACACTGAGAATACAAAACATTAAGAACACCTGCTCTTTCCATGACATAGACCAGGTGAATCCAGGTGAAAGCTTTGATCCCTTATTGATGTCACTTGTTAAATCCACTTAAATCAGTGTAGATTAAGGGGAGGAGACAGGTTAAATAAGGATTTTTAAGCATTGAAGCAATTGAGACATGGATTGTGTATGTGTACCATTCAGATGGCGAATGGGCCAGACAAAAAATTTAAGTGCCTTTGAACGGGGTATGGTAGTAAATCAAAGCCAATCAAATGTTATTTGTCACATGCGCCGAATACAACAGGTGTAGATCTTACAGTGAAATGCTTACTTACAAGCCCTTAACCAACAATGCAGTTTTAAGAAAAATAAGTGTTAAGTAAAAAATAAATAACAAAAAAATTAAAATAACAAATCATTAAAGAGCAGCAGTAAAATAACAGTAGTAGGTGCCAGGCGCACCGGTTTGTGTCAAGAACTGCAACGCTGCTGGGTTTTTCACGCTCAACAGTTTCCTGTGTGTATCAAGAATGGTCCACCACCCAAAGGACATCCAGCCAACTTGACACAACTGTGGGAAGCATTGGAGTCAACATGGGCCAGCATCCCTGTGGAAGGCTTTCAACTACACTATGAAACAAAGATAAATGACATAAAGAATGATAGTAAAAAGCTTTGGAGCACCTTAAATGACATTTTGGGCAAAAAGGCAAACTCGGCTCCATCATTCATTGAATCACAAAACCCACTGATATTGCCAGCTACTTTAATTATATATATATTTTTTCTCCCAATTTCAATTACGATCTTGTCTCATCGCTGCAACTCCCGAATGGGCTCGGAAGAGGCGAAAGTCAAGTCATGTGTCTTCCAAAACATGACCATCCAAACCGCGCTCCTTAACACCCGGCGGCTTAACCTGGAAGCCAGCTGCACCAATGTGTTGGAGGAAACACCGTTCAACTTACGACTGAAGTCAGCCTGCAGGCGCCCGGCCCGCCACAAGGAGTCACTAGAGCACGATGAGCCAAGTAAAGCTTCCCCGGCCAAACCCTCCTCTAACCCGGACGACGCTGGGCCAATTGTGCGCTGCCCTATGGGACTCCCGGTCACGACCGGTTGTGACACAGCCTGGGATCGAAGTGACGCCTCAAGCACTTTGATGCAGTGCCTTAGACCGCTGCACCACTCAGGAGGCCCTTTAATTATTTTTTCCTTGGCAAGATTAGCAAACTTAGGCATGACATGCCAGCAACAAATTCTGACACTACACATCCAAGTATATCTGACCAAATTATGAAAGACAAGCATTCTCATTTTGAATTCCGTAAAGTGAGTATGAAGTATGAAGAGGTGAAAAAAGTATTGTTGTCTAACAATGACAAACCACTGGGGTCTGACAACTTGGATGGAAAATTACTGAGGATAATTGCGGATAATATTGCCACTCCTATTTGCCATATCTTCAATTTAAGCCTACTAGAAAGTGTGTGCCCTCAGGCCTGGAGGGAAGCAAAAGTTATTCCCCTACCTAAGGATAGTAAAGCCCCCAGCTGTCCCGCATAGGGCTACCTGCATCACAGCATCTGGCTCCGAGGATCATCCCTCGTCTCTGTCTCTGTTGTTCATTCAGTTAAGCCTGCACTTGATTTAATTATTTTGTGAACCTTGCATTCAATTGCCCCTCCCTGTTGCACACAACAAGCTTCCATTCCCCCTGTCACAAGGGGATTCATGGCTGATTTAAGATGAAAACCTCAACCCTGTTATGGCCAATCCTGTTACTATATTGGCACTTACTACGGTAAAGTACCTTAAACTGTATAAGGCTGAGCCATGCACAAGAAGAGCTTCCATTTACCCTAGGTAAGGCACTATTCCAGACTTCGTTAGAGATCTCTCCACCAAGTTCCTTTTCCCACTCAGATCAGATTTTACTAAGTGATGGGTTAACAAGGGACATGATTATCTAAAAAATATGGGTTATGAGTCCCTTCAGTTGAAATTGTGTTTTCAAAAGGGCATCCAAACCCGATCCGGGTGGTAGAATTGGAAAGGTGGGGCTTTGAATGTGGATAAACTGGATAATTTGGAGATACCTAAATAAACTTGAACAGGGTAGATTCAATTTGATAGCAAGGTCATCAGAATTGGCTAAGGTGTCATCAATATAGAGGTCATTAAACTTAGTAAGGCCATTACTCTGCCACAGCCTTAAAGCTGAATCCAGTTTAGCTGGAAGGAAGAGGTGATTATTACATATAGGACCTTGACTAGAGATATCACAGAATTTAAAATGTTGATGGAATTGAGTCCAAATTTTAAGAGTATTGATAAGAATTGGATTGGATGTGTAGCGCGAAGCTGAGAGAGGAAGAATGGAGGTGACTAAAGCTGACAAAGAGGAGGAGAAACAGGAGTTGGCTTCTGTTTGACACCAGTCAGTTTCTGGAGTGTGAAGCCAGTAAACAATCTTTTGTATATTTGCTGCCCAGTAATAATACATAAGTTAGGAAGGGCTAGTCCTCCGTGTGTTCTATCTCGCTGGTGGAATGCTTTACGTATTCTTGGACTGCCATCGCTCCATAAAAACGAAGATACAAGTTTATCTACTAAAATGAAAAAAGACTTGGGTAGAAAAAGAGGGAGATACTGAAATAAATACAGTAATCTGGGCAATACATTCGTCTTGATAGAATTCACTTTACCAGATAAAGTGCGATGGAGAACACTCCATCTCTGAAAGTCCAGTTTAAGTTTGTTAATCAGGGGAATAAAGTAAAGGTATCATCCAGGAGAGAGGACAAGGTACGGGTGATATTGAGCCCTAAATATTTCATGCCAGACTTGGACATACGAAATGGCACGGTATCCTGCGGAATTTGTAATGCTAATTCATTAATAGGCCAAAAATGTACTCTATTCGTGGAACGACC
The DNA here is from genome assembly GCF_020615455.1 of Coregonus clupeaformis. Classification (NCBI taxonomy): domain Eukaryota; kingdom Metazoa; phylum Chordata; class Actinopteri; order Salmoniformes; family Salmonidae; genus Coregonus; species Coregonus clupeaformis. The sequence continues at coordinate 16,690,200 of NC_059216.1, forward strand.
CTATTACTTTTAGCAATCCCATTGAGTGCAGTGTTGTAGGTTCAACAAGGTACTGAGCGCCAGAGGTGAGACAATTTTTTTAATGTATCCTTTATTTAACCAGAGAAGTCACATTGAGATTTACATCTCTTTTTCAAGTGAGCACTGGCCACGATAAAGCCCATCACAAGACTAGAGTGTGAAACGAGGTGTTTTTATCTGCCATAATGCAGCCATTCATAGCTGTGTGTGACATCAGCACAAAGAACAGCCTGGCCCTTCAACCCCAGACCGACCGCCCTACCGGGAAGCACAAGATGTTATTCAGTTGTTTTAGTGGCCTGGTTAACTACGGTCTACGACAAAGAGGAAAATTGTTTTGATGTCAAACGCAAAACTGTTGTTTAACTTCGTGGCACATGTTACGGACCACATCAGTGGAAAATGCGCTGAATACACAGTCCAGAATCTGCACATAGGAAAAGCTAATTGTGCTCTATGTGGCCTTGGGGAAAGTAATTGGAGTGTAAGAGTCACATCAAGCACATTTAGTGGAAATGGCAAACTGTGTTAATTATTATATTAAGTTTCCCTCTGTCTCCAGTGAAATTATTGCATTGGTCTTATATTAGATGGTTAATATAATTGGTCATATTATATCCCACATAGCCAAGAGAGCATTAACATAAACTATGTGTAAACAACAGCATTCATATTGAAACCCACCTCCTGCAATGAAGATTGTATAATAAACATTTGACACTTGGTTCTATTTAATATTATGTACTGGACACTAGGGTTGGACGGTATACCGTATATACCGTATACCAGGGTATTTGGAAATACCCATGGGATGATTTTCATATACCGTCAATACCGTTAAAACTATTTATTTTAAGTTTTTGAATACGTTTGAATATTTGTAGCTACTTTTAAGTAAATACATGCAGTCAACTTGTGCAATACTTTAGGAGATGAAGCAGATCGTGTTTTTCATTTCACCGGTCACGTTATTTTTTATTATGAAGCTTACTGTAATTACCCAGAACAGCAGCCAGTCACGTACAGTGGCATGCGAAAGTATTCACCCCCCTTGGCATTTTTCCTATTTTGTTGCCTTACAACCTGGAATTAAAATTGATTTTTTTGGGGGGGGTTGTATTATTTGATTGACACAACATGCCTACCACTTTGAAGATGCAAAATATTTTGGGGGGTGAAACAAACAAGAAATAAGACAAAAAAACAGAAAGCTTGAGCGTGCATAACTATTCACCCCCCCAAAGTCAATACTTTGTAGGGCCACCTTTTGCAGCAATTACAGCTGCAAGTCTCTTGGGGTATCTCTATAAGCTTGGCACATCTAGCCATTTTTGCCCATTCTTCAAGGCAAAACTGCTCCAGCTCCTTCAAGTTGGATGGGTTCCGCTGGTGTACAGCAATCTTTAAGTCATACCACAGATTCTCAATTGGAGAATTTCCCTGTATTTAGCGCCATCCCTCATTCCTTCAATTCTGACCAGTTTCCCAGTCCCTGCCGATGAAAAACATCCCCACAGCATGATGCTGCCACCACAATGCTTCACTGTGGAGATGGTGTTCTTGGGGTGATGAAAGGTGTTGGGTTTGCGCCAGACAAAGCGTTTTCCTTGATGGCCAAAAAGCTCAATTTTAGTCTCATCTGACCAGAGTACCTTCTTCCATATGTTTGGGGAGTCTCCCAAATGTGTTTGCTTCTTTTTTTCTTTAAGCAATGGCTTTTTTCTTGACACTCTTCCGTAAAGCCCAGCTCTGTGGAGTGTACGGCTTAAAGTGGTCCTATGGACAGATACTCCAATCTCCGCTGTGGAGCTTTGCAGCTCCTTCAGGGTTATCTTTGGTCTCTTTGTTGCCTCTCTGATTAATGCCCTCCTTGCCTGGTCCGTGAGTTTTGGTGGGCGGCCCTCTCTTGGCAGGTTTGTTGTGGTGCCATATTCTTTCCATTTTTTAATAATGGATTTAATGGTGCTCCGTGGGATGATCAAAGTTTCGGATATTTTTTTATAACTCAACCCTAATCTGTACTTCTCCACAACTTTGTCCCTGACCTGTTTGGAGAGCTCCTTGGTCTTCATGGTGCCACTTGCTTGGTGGTGCCCCTTGCTTAGTGGTCAAATCAAATTTTATTTGCCACATGCGCCGAATACAACAGGTGTAGACCTTACAGTGAAATGCTTACTTACAAGCCCTTAACCAACAATGCAGTTTTTAATAAAATAAAACAATTTGTTAAGTAAAAAATAGATAAGTAAAAGATTTACCCTCCTGTGCCTGACTCCTTCAAAATCCCCTCAGCAGGAGAGGAGCACCTGCCTGGAGTCATGGCACAGGTCCGGGAGCATTCGACGATGCTAGCCAGCTTGGGAGAAGCGATGGATCGTCCAACGCCTGGACAGGAGAGGACCCGATCTTTCGGGACCAGCTGAGCAACCGGATCCAGCCACCCACAACACCCCAGCACCCAGAGGGATTCATATATCCCGACCACAGGATTTTGACGGGAGAGCTGCCCTCTGTCATGGATACCTCCTACAACTGGAGTTATACTTCTCGAACATCAGCCCGGCTCCATCGGAGCGGGAGAAGGTGTCCACCCTCATCTCCTGCCTCTCGGGGAAAGCCCTGGAGTGGGCCAACGCGGTCTGGAGTAAAGGAGGGGCCATGTTGGACAACTACGGGGAGTTCGCTCGTCTCTTTCGGGCCATCATCAATCACCCGCCCGAAGGTAGAGAGGCGGGCAAGCGGCTGGTCCACCTGAGGCAGGGGACGGACGAGGACCGCACAGGACTTCACCCTGGAGTTTCATACTCTGGCGGCTGGGTCCGGGTGGAACGAGCGGGCCCTCATCGACCACTTCCGGTGCCATCTATGGGAGGACGTCCGAAGGGAGCTAGCCTGCCGGGACACCACGTTGTCCTTCGATCAACTGGTGGACATGGCCATCTGGTTGGACAACTTGCTGGCTTCTAGAGGACGTCCTGGAAGGGACCTGCCCGTTCCAACCCCCCCCACCAACCCGGATCACGAGATGATGGAGCTGGGTGGAGTGGCGATTCGGGAGAGCGGAGGACGACAGCGCCAGTGTCACTCTTGTTGCACGAGAGGACATTCTCCTGCACGCTGTCGTCTGCGTTCTTTTGGCTCTGGAGGGCACTCTCACGTCACCCCAGGTATCGAACACCCACACTCGTTCAGAGCCCTCGGCTGCGCACTGTACCCTACACATCCACTTTCTTGATTACACTGTAGTTCCCAAGTGTAAGGCGCTGGTAGATTCAGGCGCAGCTGGGAACTTTATGGACAGGTCATTTGCACATAGTCTAGGCATTACATTGGTTCCCCTATCCATTCCACTCCCCATCAGAGCACTTGACAGTCGACCATTAGGGTCCAGGTTCGTTAGGGAAGTTACAGCACCAGTCACTATGGTTACACACGAGACCCATAGAGAGCAAGTCACCTTTTTTTATTATTGAGTCCCCTGATTTCCCTGTTGTGTTAGGTCTTCCCTGGTTAGTACTATACAACCCCCCTTTTCATGGCCGCAGAGGGTTCTCACGGGGTGGTCGCGAGAGTTTCAGGGTAGGTGTCTAGGTGTTTCCATTGGTGCAACCACGGTGGAAAGTCCAGACACTACCTCCACGCATGCGCCCAAATTACCACCTCATCTGGTGGGGGATTGCGCGATAAACCTCCGGGTAGACGCTGTGCCTCCCAGGAGCCATGTGTATCCCCTGTCGCAGGCTGAAACGGAGGCGATGGCGACGTACACTACCGTTCAAAAGTTTGGGTCACTTAGAAATGTCCTTGTTTTCGAAAGAAAAGCTATTTTTTTGTCCATTAAAATAACATAAAATTGATCAGAAATACAGTGTAGACATTGTTAATGTTGTAAATGGCTATTGTAGCTGGAAACGGTAGATTTTTTATGGAATATCTACATAGGCGTACAGATGCCCATTATCAGCAACGATCTGTCCTGTGTTACAATGGCACGTTGTGTTTGCTAATCCAAGTTTATCATTTCAAAAGGCTAATTGATCATTAGAAAACCCTTTGCAATTATGTTAGCGCAGCTGAAAACTGTTGTGCTGATTAAAGAAGCAATAAAACTGGCCTTCTTGAGACTGGAGCATCAGCAATTGTAGGTTCGATTACAGGCTGCAAATAAAAAGCCATATCTCAGACTGCCCATCTTAATCTTTTCTTTTTATTGGCCAGTCTGAGATAGGGCTTTTTCTTTGCAACTCTGCCTAGAAGGTCAGCATCCCGGAGTAGCCTCTTCACTGTTGACGTTGAGACTGGTGTTTTGCAGGCACTATTTAATGAACCTGCCAGTTGAGGACCTGTGAGGCGTCTGTTTCTCAAACTAGACACTCTAATGTATTTGTCCTCTTCCTCAGTTGTGCACCAGGGCCTCCCACTCCTCTTTCTATTCTGGTTAGAGACAGTTTGCGCTGTTCTGTGAAAGGAGTAGTACACAGCGTTGTACAAGATCTTCAGTTTCTTGGCAATTTTTCGGTACTGGCCCATCCCGATCCATCACTACCGTTCGTAGTGGAGGTGGATGCATCCGAGGTAGGGATAGGCGCTGTCCTATCTCAACGCTCGGGCACGCCACCCAAGCTCCACCCCTGTGCCTTCTTCTCCAAGAAGCTCAGCCCGGCGGAGCAGAACTACGACGTTGGTGATCGGGAGCTGTTGGCTGTTTCCCGAGCCCTGAACATGTGGAGGCACTGGCTCGAGGGGGTGAAATACCCTTTCCTCGTCTGGACGGACCACCGTAACCTGGAGTACATCCAGGCAGCGAGGAGGCTGAACCCTCGCCAGGCCAGGTGGGCCCTATTCTTCACCCGGTTTGATTTTACACTATCTTACATCCCAGGTACGAAGAACGTGAAGGCAGACGCACTGTCACAGCTGTACGACACAGAGGAAAGGCCCATAGACAACACCCCCATACTCCCGGCCTCCTGCATTGTGGCGCCGGTAGTGTGGGCGATGGACGCAGACATAGTGCGGGCATTACCCACAGAGCCATCTCCACCTCAGTGTCCAGCTGGGCTGCAGTCTCTTGTCCGTGACAGTCTGATCTATTGGGCACACACGTCCCCCTCCTCTGGTCACCCAGGTATCGGTCGTACAGTGCGCTGCCTGACCGGAAAGTACTGGTGGCCTACCTTGGCTAAGGACATGAGGGTGTATGTCACCTCCTGCTCGGTGTGCACCCAGAGTAAAGCACCTAGGCACCTCCCAGCAGGTAAGTTACAGCCCTTACCAGTTCCACAACGGCCATGGTCCCACCTGTGTATTGACTTTCTCACTGATCATCCTGGTCGTTGTGGAACTGGTAAGGGCTGTAACTTACCTGCTGGGAGGTGCCTAGGTGCTTTACTCTGGGTGCACACCGAGCAGGAGGTGACATACACCCTCATGTCCTTAGCCAAGGTAGGCCACCAGTACTTTCCGGTCAGGCAGCGCACTGTACGACACACGCTTTTTCAGTTTCACTTTTCAAAAGCCTGCCACCTCCTTCCTCTGCCCGGTCCCCCCACGGCCCTGCAGACTGCGGAGGCCCTGTTTACTCATGTCTTCCAGCACTACGGGGTGCCAGAGGACATAGTGTCTGACCGGGGTCCCCAGTTTACATACAGGTTCTGGAAGGCATTCATGGAACGTCTGAGGGTCTCGGTCACCCCGAGAGTAATGGGCAGGTGGAACAGGTGAATCAGGATGTGGGTAGGTTCCTGCAGTCCTACTGCCAGGACCGGCCGGGGGAGTGGTCGGTGTTCTTGCATTGGCAGAATATGCCCAGAACTTTCTCCGGCACTCCTCCACTAACCTATCGCCCTTTCAATGTGTTTTAGGTTATCAGCCAGTTCTGGCACAGTGGCATCAGAGCCAGACCGAAGCTCCTGCGGTGGATGACTGGTTTCGGCGCGCGGAGGAGATGTGGAACGTTGCTCACGTCCACCTCCAGCACGCCGTGCGTCGACAGAAGGCCAACGCTGACCGCCACCGCAGTGAGGCCCCGGTCTTGGTACCGGGTGATCGGGCCTGGCTCCCGACCCGGAATCTACCCCTCCGCCTGCCCTGCCGGAAGCTGAGCCCACGGTTTGTGGGGCCGTTCAAAGTCCTGAGGAGGATAAACGAGGTACATATATGTTATTACTCCCTCCAGATTACCGTATTAACCCCTCGTTCCATGTGTCTCTCCTCAGGCCGGTGGTGGCTGGTCCGCTCCAGGAGTCTGAGGTGCGGGAGGTTCCTCTGCCCCCTCTGGACATCAAGGGGGACCCGGCGTACTCCGTCCGTTCCATCCTGGATTCAGTACCTCATGGAGTGGGAGGGGTACGGTCCGGAGGAGCGGTGCTGGGTTCCGGTGAGGGATATCCTCGATCCCTCCCTATTGCGGGATTTCCACCGTCGCCATCCGGCTCGCCCTGCTCCGCGTCCTCCTGGCCATCCCCGAGGCCGGTGTCAGCGCGCTGTTGGAGCTGCGCGTCAAGGGGGGGGGGGTTCAGGCAGGCTTCGGCGTTCGTCGTCACCGGTCTTCTAGCCACTGCTGCGCCTCATCTCATCATTCCATTTGTTTTGTCTTGTTTATTACACACACCTGGTTCATATCCCCTCATCAGTACCTGTATAAGTGTTCCTCTGCCCCCTTGTCTTTGTGTATGATTGTTTATTGTGGAGGATAGAGAAGCTCCGTGGAGCTCCATGTATTTTGTATCGCCGGGACATTTCCCTGTGTGCCTTGTATTTTTCCAGTGCACCTGTTTTGCGCACTGGAGTGTTTTGACGCATTACTGCGTAACTCTGTGTTTCAGAATAAATCCTGTTATTCTGTGATTTACCCTCCTGCGCCTGACTCATTCGAAATCACCTCATCACAGTGTTAGCTTTCTGCTGTGTTTGAGAAGGCAAAGAGCTCTGGATAAGTTATCTGTACAGCTGCCATTTTTTCCCTGTGCTTCCCACTACCGTTTTTTTCCTCCTCTCTTTTATTCTCCCCTCTGCTCCATGTACACATCCTGTTCTTTCTTTAGACAAGCATGCATCACAACTTTCTTCATTTGCACAATTTCTCTAATTAATTTTCACTTGTATATTTCCTCACTCACCGAAAATGGCTACTATATACAGTTGAAGTCGGAAGTTTACATACACCTTAGCCAAATACATTTAAACTCAGTTTTTCACAATTGCTGACATTTCATCCTAGTAAAAATTAGGATCACCACTTTATTTTCAGAATGTGAAATATCAGAATAATAGTAGAGAGAATGATTTATTTCAGCTTTTATTTATTTCATCACATTCCCAGTGGGTCAGAAGTTTACATACACTCAATTAGAATTTGGTAGCATTGCCTTTAAATTGTTTAACTTGGGTCAAACGTTTCGGGTAGCCTTCCACAAGCTTCCCACAATAAGTTGGGTGAATTTTGGCCCATTCCTCCTGACAGAGCTGGTGTAACTGAGTCAGGTTTGTAGGCCTCCTTGCTCGCACACGCTTTTTCAGTTCTTCCCACAAATGTTCTATAGGATTGAGGTCAGGCCTTTGTGATGGCCACTCCAATACCTTGACTTTGTTGTCCTTCAGCCATTTTGCCACAACTTTGGAAGTATGCTTGGGGTCATTGTCGATTTTGGAAGACCCATTTGCGACCAAGCTTTAACTTCCTGACTGATGTCTTGAGATGTTGCTTCAATATATCCACATAATTTTCCTTCCTCCTGATGCCATCTATTTTGTGAAGTGCACCAGTCCCTCCTGCAGCAAAGCACCAGCATGATGCTGCCACCCCTGTGCTTCACAGTTGGGATGGTGTTCTTCAGCTTGCAAGCTACCTCCTTTTTCCTCCAAACATAAAGATGGTCATTATGGCCAAACAGTTCTATTTTTGTTTCATCAGACCAGACGACATTTCTCCAAAAAGTACGATATTTGTCCCCATGTGCAGTTGCAAACCGTAGTCTGGCTTTTTTATGGCGGTTTTGGAGCAGTGGCTTCTTCCTTGCTGAGCGGCCTTTCAGGTTATGTCGATATAGGACTCGTTTTAGTGTGGATATAGATACTTTCGTACCTGTTTCCTCCAGCATCTTCACAAGGTCCTTTGCTGTTGTTCTGGGATTTATTTGCACTTTTCGCACCAAAGTACGTTCATCTCTAGGAGACAGAACGCATCTCCTTCCTGAGCAGTATGACTGCTGCGTGGTTCCATGGTGTTTATACTTGCGTACTATTGTTTGTACAGATGAACGTGTTACCTTCAGCCGTTTAGAAATTGCTCCCAAGGATGAACCAGACTTGTGGAGGTCTACAATTTTTTTTCTGAGGTCTTGGCTGATTTCTTTTGATTTTCCCATGATGTCAAGCAAAGAGGCACTGAGTTTGAAGGTAGGCCTTGAAATACATCCACAGGTACACCTCCAATTGACTCAAATGATGTAAATTAGCCTATCAGAAGCTTCTAAAGCCATGACATCATTTTCTGGAATTTTCCAAGCAGTTTAAAGGCACAGTCAACTTAGTGTATGTAAACTTCTGACCCACTGGAATTGTGATACAGTGAATTATAAGTGAAATAATCTGTCTGTAAACAATTGTTGGAAAAATTACTTGTGTCATGCACAAAGTAGATGTGCTAACTGACTTGCCAAAACTATAGTTTGTTAACAAGACATTTGTGGAGTGGTTGAAAAACAAGTTTTAATGACTCAAACCTAAGTGTATGTAAACTTCCAACTTCAACTGTATACTTGTATAACTTTATGAGCTTTGCGCTCATTAGCATTTAGCTAAAAGCGTCCATGAGAATTTGCTATTATTTGTCTTCATTTTGTTTTCATTCTGGTAATAGATGCCCAATGGGCTTTTTTTCAGTTTTTAGCGCTCCCCTTGTGTGCTATGCTGGTAATATCATAAATCCCAGAATGGCATGAAAATCTGGATACCGCGCAAGCCTACTGGACACATTATACAAAGAATTTGAGGAGGAATTTGAGCAGGCAAGGAGGCTTGAAGGCTGGAACGAATACGAACAAGCTGCTCATTTTGGAGCATAAACATGGTCTATCCACGAGCATAAAAATTACAAGACAAGAGAAAATATAACATTTCTGTTGGCAGACTTCAGGTTTTAGTCGTCTTAGTTCAGATCTATGATGTTCATTACAAAACCACATGAAATGTCAATGTATTTGGCGTGTTTTGTTGACCATAATTCGCTTTTCAGTGCTACCCATGACTGGTCATTTACCATATAATTTGCTTGTCTAATTCCGCTAGAACAGTCCTCTTGATCGTGTACAAAAATAACACAACAACATAAACACAAACCCCATCTCATTGAGCTTTCATGAAAACAAGGGCAAAATTCATCCCTCTCTCTTGACAACGTTGTTGATCAGTGAGCCCCCCACCCACGATGGGCCAGCAGCCATCGTTCAAAAAGGATAGTGGTATTCATGACTGATCCATACAACACGCCCGACTGCTAGCTGGATGCTACAAGCCCTGAGGACAGTGCCAATAGTGTACGAAAATGTCAAGCGTCCACAATCCCTTGATGCTTTAGGAGATTTTTGTCCATTTGTAAAGCTAATGAGTAGGCCACACTAAGCCAAGGCGAATCATGGGACATGTAATGCACAGTAGCCTAGAGTAGACGCATGCTGCTTCCCTGGGGCTTGAGTGTGTTGATAATCTATAGAAAATGTATCTGTCCATCTTCCTATATACAGTACGTCTTGTATACTGTATATGCCGAGTCAGACCGATATATAATGCACTGCTCCTATAATCTGCAGAGCATGTGCCTTCCCTTTCGCCAAGCCCAGTAGCCAGTGGACGAAGAGAGTGGGGGGCATGCTTGATTTCTACAGTGCATTACATAAAATATTCGCTCCCCATTTTGCAGGCCAGAGCCAAAGAAAACACACTACAGCTGGAGCAGAGAGGCAGAGAGACGGGGAGCAGCCAACTGCACAGCCCATCTGCAATAGCACTATAGTCTTTATATGGTTCACATTTCACACATACTGCTGTTTTACTTACAGGACCAACCAACTCTCTCTATCAGTCTCCCTCTCTGCATCGTCCTCTCTCTCTCTTTCCCTTTGTTTATCCATTACTCTCACACATTCTCATATTTACTTTGCTGCAGGCCGTAGCAGCTACTTTCCACAGCAGGAAAAAGAAACAAGAAGAAAATCCATCTTAGTAACAAACTGAGCCCAGTGCAAAGAGATGCAGTGGAAAGGAAATTCATGTGGCGGGGGAGTGTTGATGTTTTTTTTAGATGTTCTTCTTGCTCGAGGTTATGACCATAACGGCAGTTCCACATGGTATGACAATTCAGATACATCTGAAAATTAATGACTGTGTAATCCAATGGAAAAAGTGAATTAATCAGTGCACAATAAGGTAGTTTGTGTTACTGGGAAGACCATGGAACTGAAAGCACAAAGCTCCAGCCACACTTTGCTAACGTTTCCCATTTATCTGCTCAGGACAGGATTTGGAATAAAAAGGCAGAACTTGCACATTCCACTCTGTCTGTGGGCAAAGGTCACCATAATGACAGAGTAACTTATTGTCTGAGCAACTTTTCAGAGTGCTATACTGCACTAGCTCCTTCTTCTGCAAATGTTCACCATGTTTCAAGAAAAGTGTGAACACCACAACCTTATTGGTTCAGCCCACTCTGTGAGATGAGAAAAACAGAGCTTGAAAACATGCCAAACCTTCATATGTAACTAATTCAGTGCTGGTGTGGCGCCCTTACCTCGAGAGCCCTGTACATATTGAGATACCAAGTGCTGACAAGATGAACTCACAGTGCAAACCAGGGAGCTTAGGTCTAGGCCTCTCTCAAGAATCCCAGAGCAGTGCTGTCATGAAGAGAGCCCATACACCTGTCAGCATGGACCTGCTTCCACTAGCAGGACAAACCGTAGGAGCTACTCCCATTACTTAATTTACATTTGTGATAATGATACTCCTCTCTTCCTGTTCACGGCGGTCTTACTGCTTTAATTTGAGACTCTTCAAACTAAAACCCATGGACCTTTAGCCTACATTGTGCTCTATTACTGCCCTTTCAGTATTGTGTGGATTTATACTCAAAACTACTCAACACTACTCCTATGTTGCCTCAAGTGCAACAAGTGCTCCAGTCCAGTCCTCAGTGGAGAGGAGATAGTCACTACTTGGTGGCCAGCTCCTTAACGAGAGCTGTCTGAGAGCTGAGAGCTCCGGTCCATTCTTTACAGATGACAGAGAGAGACTGGCTCCGTTCCCCTGGTCGTCTCGTGAGTGTATGAGCGAGAGAGTGAGTGTGTCCGGGGGCTGGGAGGAGGAGAGGAGAGGAGGAAGGCTGAGTCACAGGATCTGAGCCCTCTCAGGAAGAGAGGAAGAGAGCAGTGTGATCTAAGCAGCTCTGCTAGGCCCTGAGCTCTGAGTTATGGGCCCATGGTGATGCTTCTGCAGCCCAGTGCGCCTTGAAGATATACTATGAACACTCTCTCCTCTCTGTCTGGGGATGACAGGGGACTAGTGCCGGCCAGATGGATCTGATTCTGAACACAGTGTAAATAATCATATGAAGATTTTGCTTTAGGCAAAATGATATTGATGGAGATCCATAGCTTATCTCTGTGCTCTGTTAGCATAAAGAACCATAGGGTTTGACAGGAGACGAGGTGACCATGACTCCATATCAAAAGGTTATTCCTGACAATCTTCACTGCTTATCAGTTTAAATGCTAAAAAAAAAGTCTAAACAAAACACAGAATAAATGCAGACATTGTGGGTAAAATGAGGTCAACATTTTGTAAAAATCTATTTTGCTTATGATCACTTTCACTCAGAGACAGTTGCTTGGCCATTTAAAAACACACACACACAGACAGACAGGAATAAAAGCAACTGCAGTGGACAGAGAATCCATTTGGACAGAGCCAGAGCCACACAGACAACTAAATAAGCCACTGAACACACTGTACTCTTCCACTAACCGCAGGCAGCTGAACACACTGTACTCTTCCACTAACCGCAGGCAGCTGAACACACTGTACTCTTCCACTAACCGCAGGCAGCTGAACACACTGTACTCTTCCACTAACCGCAGGCAGCTGAACACACTGTACTCTTCCACTAACCGCAGGCAGCTGAACACACTGTACTCTTCCACTAACCGCAGGCAGCTGAACACACTGTACTCTTCCACTAACCGCAGGCAGCTGAACACACTGTACTCTTCCACTAACCGCAGGCAGCTGAACACACTGTACTCTTCCACTAACCGCAGGCAGCTGAACACACTGTACTCTTCCACTAACCGCAGGCAGCTGAACACACTGTACTCTTCCACTAACCGCAGGCAGCTGATTGAGAAGCAGGAGAAAACAGAGCCTGCTGTGGAAACAGGGAGGGGCTCTGGAGAGGGACTTTAGTTAAGAGCATACAGGCTGGGGAGACTTGGTGACAGACATGGTGACAGACATCAAGCCAACTGACTGACTGGCTAAATCACTTGTGGTCGAGACAAACGTAAACACAACATAAGTTAAACACACATGGGATCAGAGATGTTGAAAGACATTTTTGGGGGGGTTTCATTTGCTTTTTAAACCACTGTGAGATCAGATCAATTGTTGCTCAATGTCACCATTAAAGTGTCATACATGTCCTTTATGTTCTCAATAGGTTATGGGTTTCTTGCTGCTTGTTATCGAGGCCCTGTTGCATTTCCTCTGCCACCTTGTTATCAGCCTGGTAGATCACTCAGTGAGCTGACAAACAGGAAAGAAAAACAGTGTTGCGAAAACACCTCAGAATGCAGCGTTTTCAACCTGCCCCCCACCACCTCGGTGATCGATGATACTGTTTTTGAGCACTAACAGTTCCCCCATTGTTACTATGTCTCCATTACATCTGTGGACACTGACCTCCATTCTTCTGCCGAGACCAGTAATGGCATTATGGTTTAACTGTAAAGAGACACGATAAATTAACCAACCTAGGGCCAGGCCAGACTCCTGACTCCTCTCTCTTTCAGTCTGTGGACATGAAAAGGAGTGAACTTGACACTGGGCCAGCCTGCAAGTGCCCTCAGCATTGGTGATGGCTTTAATCCATTAAGTGTGCTGCCGAGGCGGCCAGGCTAGAGAGTGCAGACAACGTGGAATGCCTGTCTGTGCAGAGGGGGAAGTATACTGTAACTCCAAGAGTGAGTGAGAAGCCGTCAGACAAATCAATGAGGGAAATGTGACATCCTTCTATAAACAGGAATATACTGTACACCGGTATAAGATTTATGAGGGGACGTTACTTTAATTTCTCATTCTATATCTGTCCCAAATAATTTCACATAGGCTGTACTAAAGAGACAGATCAGCACAATTATAAATATAAAGTAGTTTGAGGTTGATTACTGTACAGTAAGGTTATTATAGTAAACTAAAACTGAAACTAAAATGAAAACTAATCATGATTTATTTTTTTTATAAACTGAAATAAAATAATTAACAAAACTGTTTGAAAAACTAAAACTCTACTGAAACTATCTTTGACTCCAAAACTAAATAAAATAAAATAAAAACTATTATGAATTAAGTTCAGTTCTATTCTTTTTTCTAAACATTGAGCAAAAATCGAATGGGGTTTTCAATTTAAAAAAACGTTTTTTAAATGGATACAACTTCAAATAAATACAAAAACTAGCAAATCAGGTCTGGAAAACTAACTGAAACTAAGTAAAAATGTAAAAACGAATAGAAATAAAAACGAATAGAAAAACACAAAACTATAATAACCTTGCTGTATAGTATGTGCTTAAAAAAAATCTATACACAAATGCGTATTTATTATAATCACCGTTTGAACCCCTACTTTGGGGATTGGAGCAGAGTACAGTCATAGGGGATGGTGAGGGACATCTGTCCCACACGTCCACAGACGGTGCCAGTGCAGAGACAAACCAACCACAGGGTGGTGGTGAATTCCATTGCTGGGTCTGGCTCCTACCACACAGCAGGGCACCAGTAGGCATATAGCCGGCCACAAACCAGGCACCAATGCAGGCCTGACGCCTAGCCGTCCTCCCCCTCACCCCCCTCTCCCAAGGGAGGACCTCTCTTCACCAGTCACACTGCCCCAGTCTGTCATTCTATGAGTGTTCTGCTCTGCCATGCCACTCTGCATTTGGGGAGATGGAGACTTGAGAAATATGAACTGCAGATGGGAGACATTACTCAGTTCACATAACTATAGAGGGTTTTTTCTCCCTCCCTCTCTTCTTTTGCAAATGGCTCAGGACTGGACAAATTGATAGATTGCTTGTACAACATGGTTTTTCCCAGACATAAGTGAAGGCTTATGGTGATACAGGTATCCCTCAGTTGCAGCATTCATATATAACCATAATTTAGTCTGCACTAGCCTAAAAATATTTTTAATTGAAATATGACATTAAGCCTGCACATGAACTCGAATAAAAACATTTAAGCTGAAAAAATGAACCCTAAAATCTTATAACAGTCTCCATTCAGAAGCAATTCCCATAACTTACAACACTGACAGGTTGACTCAAATGTGAACGTTGACTCAAATGTGATTTTTTTTTCTGAGAAGCTGCCGAATGTGCTTTCCAGGAAGTGGCTTGCCCCATGTATATAACACATAGCTGAGCCCAGAGCTGAGCCCAACCATCCTCAGAGTGAAATATGGTTGTTCCATAGGAACATGCAGATGTGTGCTGAGCAGAGCTGGGCTGAGCAGTTCAGGACTATGGGGAGGGGATGGGGGGAAAGAGGGGGTTGGGGAGGAGGAGGGGGTGGATGTGATTTATTTCCTGTGAGTTCCAGTTAGTTTTGGCCATTGGGAGAGGAGCACTCTCCAGTTTCCATCTGCACTCTCTCTCTCTTTCTGTTTTACCCCTTTTCTTTTACCCGTGTTCTGTGTTCACCTGTGTCTCTCCCTCTCTCTCTCACACTCTGGGATTTACACAGGCCTCTATTACCTTGGCAACAATTGACCATGTTGACATTTCTCCTCCACATGACCATTAAAGGAAAATGATAAAGCAGAGAAACTGTGTTACTAAGCAGAAAGCAGTTCTGCTCCTGACGCTCGGACAAATCCTTTAATCCTTAATCGAACATGTGGTCAATATACACTACTGGTCAAATGTTTTAGAACACCTAATCATTCAAGGGTTTTCCTTTATTTTTACAATTTTCTACATTGTAGAATAATAGTGAAGACATCAAAACTATGAAATGACACATATGGAATCATGTAGCAACCAAAAAAGTGTTAAACAAATCAAAATATATTTTATATTTGATATTCTTCAAATAGCCACCCTTTGCCTTGATGACAGCTTTGCACACTCTTGGCATTCCCTCAACCAGCTTCACCTGGAATGCTTTGCCAACAGTCTTGAAGGAGTTCCCACATATGCTGAGCACTAGTTGGCTGCTTTTCCTTCACTCTGTGATCCGACTCATCCCAAACCATCTCAATTTGGTTGAGGTCGGGGGATTGTGGAGGCCAGGTCATCTGATGCAGGACTTCATCACTCTCCTTCTTGGTAAAATAGCCCTTACACAGCCTGGAGGTGTGTTGGGTCATTGTCCTGTTGAAAAACAAATGATAGTCCCAATAAACCCAAACCAAATGGGATAGCGTATCGCTGCAGAATGCTGTGGGAGCCATGCTGGTTAAGTGTGCCTTGAATTCTAAATAAATCACAGACAGTCTCACCAGCAAAGCACCCCCACACCATAACACCTCCGCCTCCATGCTTTACGGTGGTAAATCCACATGCAGAGATCATCCGTTCACCCACACCGTGTCTCACAAAGACACAGCGGTTGGAACCAAAAATCTCAAATTTGGACTCCAGACCAAAGGACACATTTCCACTGGTCTAATGTCCATTTCTCGTGTTTCTTGGTCCAAGCAAGTCTCTTCTTATTATTGGTGTCCTTTAGTAGTGGTTTCTTTGCACCAATTCGACCTTGAAGGCCTGATTCACACAGTGTCCTCTGAACAGTTGATGTTGAGATGTGTCTGTTACTTGAACTCTGTGAAGCATTTATTTGGGCTGCAGTTTCTGAGGCTGGTAACTCTAATGAACTTATCCTCTGCAGCAGAGGTAACTCTGGGTCTTCCATTCCTGTGGCGGTCCTCATGAGAGCCAGTTTCATCATAGCACTTGATGGTTTTTGCGACTGCACTTGAAGAAACTTTCAAAGTTCTTGAAATGTTCCGTATTGATTGACCTTCATGTCTGTAGCTCAGCTGGTAGAGCACGGCGCTTGTAACGCCAAGGTAGTGGGTTCGATCCCCGGGACCACCCATACACAAAAATGTATGCACGCATGACTGTAAGTCGCTTTGGATAAAAGCGTCTGCTAAATGGCATATTATATTATTATTATTAAAGTAATGATAGACTGTTGTTTCTCTTTGCTTATTTGAGCTGTTCTTGCCATGATATGGACTTGGTCTTTTACCAAATAGGGCTCTCTTCTGTATACCCCCCCCCCCCCACAAATTCCACAAATTAACTTTTAAGAAGGCAAACCTGTTAATTGAAATGCATTCCAGGTGACTACCTCATGAAACTGGTTGAGAGAATGCCAAGAGTGTGCAAAGCTGTCATCAAGACAAAGGGTGGCAATTTGAAGAATCTCAAATATAAAATATATCTTGATTTATTTAACACTTTTTTGGTTACTACATGATTCCATGTGTTATTTCATAGTTTTGATGTCTTCACTATTATTCTACAATGTAGAAAATAGTAAAAATAAAGAAAAACGCTTGAATGAGTAGGTGTTCTAAAACTTTTGACCGGTAGTATAGGTGTTAGCTTAGCTAAAGAATAACATTTCTCATTTTCCAAGATAATCCATCCACCTGACAGGTGTGGCATTTCAAGAAGCTGATTAAACAGCATGATCATTACACAGGTGCACCTTGTGCTGGGGATAATAAAAGGCCACTCTAAAATCTGCAGTTTTGTCACACAGCACAATGCCACAGATGTCTCAAGTTTTGAGGGAGCGTGCAATTGGCATGCTGACAGCAGGAATGTCCACCAGAGTTGTTGCCAGATAATTTAATCATAAGCCGCAGACCACGTGTAACCACGCCAGCCCAGGACCTCCACATCCGGCATCTTCACCTGCGGGATCGTCTGAGACAAGCCACCCGGACAGCTGATGAAGCTGTGGGTTTGCACCACCGAAGAATTTCTGCTCAAACTGTCAGAAACCGTCTCAGGGAATGTTATCTGCGTGTTCTTCATCCTCACCAGGGTCTTGAGCTGACTGCAGTTTGGCGTCGTAACCAACTTCAGTGGGCAAATGCTCACCTTCGATGGCCACTGGCACGCTGGAGAAGTGTGCTCTTCACGGATGAATCCCGGGTTTCAACTGTACCGGGCAGATGGCAGACAGCGTGTATGGCGTCGTGTGGACAAGCAGTTTGCTGATGTCAACGTTGTGAACAGAGTGCCCCATGGTGGCGGTGGGGTTATGGTATGGGCAGGCATAAGCTACGGACAACGAACACAATTGCTTTTTATCGATGGCAATTTGAATGCACAGAGATACTGTGACGAGATCCTGAGGCCCATTGTCGTGCCATTCATCCGCCACCATCACCTCATCTTTCAGCATGATAATGCACGGCCCCATGTCACAAGGATCTGTACACTTCCTGGAAGCTGAAAATGTCCCAGTTCTTCCATGGCCTGCATACTCACCAGACATGTCACCCATTGAGCATGTTTGGGATGCTCATGATCGATGTGTACGACAGCATTTTCCAGTTCCCGCCAATATCCAGCAACTTCGCACAGCCATTGAAGAGGAGTGGGACAACAATCCACAGGCCACAATCAACAGCCTGATCAACTCTATGCAAAGGAGATGTGTCGCGCTGCATGAGGCAAATAATGGTCACCAGGTACAGACTGGTTTTCTGATCCACGCCCCTACCATTTTTTAAAGGTATCTGTGACCAACAGATGCATATCTGTATTCCCAGTCATGTGAAATCCATAGATTAGGGCCTAATGAATTTATTTCAATTGACTGATTTCCATATATGAACTGTAATTCAGTAAAATCTTTGAAATTGTTGCATGTTGCTTTTATATTTTTGTTCAGTGTAACTCATCTCAAACAAATGTTGTACATGGCAAATCAAACTACAACCCTTGGCTGTATGTACTGTTCCATACATCAAGGATGTGTAAATCCCTTGATTATCATTGGTTATTGTGTTGTTGTTGTCTGGTTGTTGTTTTTTTACCGCAAACTGTATCGAGAGTGGCTTGATATTACTCAAAGGTTCAATATTACCCAAATCCTGCTGTTTTCACTATACTGTTTTATGTTGTCCAACTTGAACCATGGAGTGTTTGCTTCTCTAAAGACCTTTGTTCAGCTAATTAGACAAGCAGCTGTGCTACTCTCAACCAGAAACTTGGAGTTACTCTACTGCACTAACAAGCCAGTAGGAAAGCAAGTGTGTACTGTGTGAGACAGCAACATTTCACAGTACAGTATTTCCAGCTGCAGCGAATATGTTCAGAACAGAGCAGGAATATCCTAGGGACAAGGGGTAAGGTAGAAATGTTCATAAAACTGCCTTTTGAGGAAAAGTTGTATTTTTTTCCATTGCCTATGCCAAAAGGACTTAAAATGTCCTTCCTCTTTGCAAGGTTTATCATCCCCTCTGACAGTTAGAGAGGACCGATAACTTGAAGGCCAAGGTACACTGTAAACCCTCCATTTTACATCCAACACTTTCAACATTTCAACTGACGAGGCTATGTTTCCCAACCTTTGCCTCCAAACATCCCCACCTGTTATTTAATCCTGCAGTTATAGGATATAGAGGCATGTCAAGCGCGCCATAAACATAGGATATTAAGCTATGTCGAGCATGCCATAACCATTACACAATCCTCTACAATTTGGCAGAAGTGATACAAAAACCCAGTGTTATAGTTGAAAGTATTTTAATTTTATGGCACCCTATCCCAACTACATCGCATCATCCTCCAAGTATGCCTGAATGGGAGGCGGAGGAATGCTGGTTGGCTGGGCTGGCAGGCTGCTGGAGACAAGTCATTCTCATGGAGTCGTGAACCTTTGTTCTGTGATTGCTCCCTCACTGGCTGCACGAGAGGATTTGGGCGACACCAAACAGGAAGCAGCTCCACAAGCGGACGCTATTGCTGTTTATCCCCCCATTTATCACCCCCAGAGATCCCAACCAAATAGCCAAGGCCAGGGAGACAGACCCAGAGTCTGGTGACAGGCAGCCACAGATAGAGAGCCTGGGCCTCCTGGTGCCCCTCAGTGTGGGTCACGTCACTCACTCCCTCTGCTGTGTCTCCTCACAGTCCCAGAGGAGCCTGGTCTGAGTGGGTGAGGGGTGGTGCTCTCACGCCAACTGATGATACTCTCAAAGGGTCAGCACCCCCATCGTCTCATTGACTGAAGTGGAGCAGAGGGCTAGAGCTACGCAGAGGGCTTCAGGAAGAAGTTATAATCTACGATCAGATCTAGGATCAGGTTATCCTAAGTTCAATCTTAATCGTTACGAGGTATTGTAAAAGTTCCCTTAACGGTCGGTTACATATCTTAACCATAGAGAGCCAAAACAGACCTTGGATCAGTGAATAAAGGCAACTTCATTGCACATCCCATGGGGGCCCAGTGGTTTGGCAGTCAGTTGGATGATGAATGAGCTGCATGGAGTCCATAGAATACACAGTTATTATAGCTGATTGCATACTCTACCTAGTCTGATTCAAAATGAGGGTTTAGCCAAGAGATAAAATGTCAATGCTAGTTATACACAGTGAAATACCACAGGGAAGCATCTGTAAAGTTAACAATGTAAGTCAATGTGCGTATTCAGTGGAAACAAGGGAGAGCAACGACACTGTCAAACTAGGACTAGGCCAAGGACAAAGCAAATTCAAATGTAATACTAATCTGTTTTAAAACATTTGAAGGGAAGCAACTGCTCCAACAGCGTATACTCCTGACTGATGTTGCTCCATGTTTGTTGCCTGGCTCAGTGACTGACTGGTGAATCACTTACCCATTAAACCGTCCCTCAGTGGGGGAAATTATAGCACACGGGGGCACAGTTCTGTCCAGACTCTATCTACTGAGATATTAGAACATAAAACACTTTCCCTGTCCGCTCCCCGGTGACACTGAAACCCTGGGTTCTACTTCTTACATTTCAGACCGTCGGTACGGTTGAAAGTATGGATTATATCGGGTTCTCTTCTACTGACTGGAAAGATTATAGAATGACACAGGTGGGGTCAGATTCGTAAGCTGGAAAAGCTAGAGGCAGAGTGAGCTACTGCCTTAATAAAAGGCCAACAATCATCATACATACTTCAGTTGTATTACAGGGTGGGTAAGGAAAAACATTGCGGAGTGAATAACAATTGAATAATTTGTTATACAGTAAATCAAATTAAATGTTATTGGTCGCATACACATATTTAGCAGATGTTATTGCGGGTGTAGCGAAATGCTTCTGTTCCAAGCTCCAACAGTCAGTAATATCTAACAATTCAAAACAAATACACACAAATCTGAAATTAAAAGAATGGAATTAAGAAATTAAGGACAAGCAATGTCCCCCTCCCCCAGTGGTGGTTGTCTTACTGGCTATCCTAAGTTGAATGCACCAATTTGTAAGTCGCTCTGGATAAGAGCATCTGCTAAATGACTTAAATGTAAATGTAAATGTGACGCTTGTCATTCATGCCAAAGAGTTCAATCTTGGTTTCATCAGACCAGATAATCTTGTTTCTCATGGTCTGAGAGTCCTTTAGGTGCCTTGTGGCAAACTCCAAGCGGGCTGTCATGTGCCTTTTACTAAGGAGTGGCTTCCGAATGGCCATTCAACCATAAAGGCCTGATTGGTGGAGTGCTGCAGAGATGTTTGTCCTTCTGGAAGGTTCTCCCATCTCCACAGAGGATTTCTGGAGTTCTATCAGAGTGGCCATCGGGTTCTTGGTCACCTCCCTGACCATGCTTAGTTTGGCCAGGCGGCCAGCTCTAGGAAGACTCTTGGTGGTTCCAAACTTCTTCCATTTAAGAATGATGGAGGCCACTGTGTTCTTGGGGACCTTCAATGCCTCGACACAATCCTGTCTCTGAGCTCTACGGACAATTCCTTTGACCTCATGGCTTGGTTTTTCCTCAGACTAGAACCTGATGCTTGGAGTTTGCCAAAAGGCACCTAAAGGACTCTCAGACCATAAGAAACAAGATTCTCTGGTCTGATGAAACCAAGATTGAACTCTTTGGCCTGAATGCCAAGCGTCATGTCTGGATGAAACCTGGCACCATCCCTACAGTGAAGCATGGTGGTGGCAGCATCATGCTGTGGGGATGTTTTTCAGCGGCAGGGACTGGGAGTCAGGATCGAGGCCAAGATGAACGGAGCAAAGTACAGAGAGATCCTTGATGAAAACCTGCTCCAGAGCGCTCAGGACTTCAGACTGGGGCGAAGGTTCACCTTCCAACATGACAACGACCCTAAACACACATCCAAGACAACGCAGGAGTGGCTTCGGGACAAGTCTCTGAATGTCCTTGAGTGACCCAGCCAGTGCCCGGACTTGAACCTGATCGAACACCTCTGGAGAGACCTGAAAATAGCTGCGCAGCAACGCTCCCCATCCAACCTAACAGAGCTTGAGAGAATCTGCAGAGAAAAATGGGAGAAACTCCCCAAATACAGGTGTGCCAAGCTTGTAGCGTCATACCCAAGAAGACTCAAGGCTATAATCGCTGCCAAAGGTTCTTCAACATATATATATATATATATAGTGCATTCGAAAAGTATTCAGGCCCCTTCACTTTTCCCACATTTTGTTACGTTACAGCCTTATGCTAAAATGTATTAAATTACATTTTTTTTCCTCATCAATCTACACACAATACCCCCCATAATGACAAAGCAAAAACAGGATTTTCGAAATTTTTGCAAATGTATTACAAATAAAAAACAGAAATACCTTATTTATTTAAGTATAAAGTGACCATATATACAGTATATATGTGATGGGATGTATAGACATTACGGACAGTATGTGGATATAATATTTAGTAATCTGTAGGATACGTAGGATAGAATAGTATACAGTGGGGAAAAAAAGTATTTAGTCAGCCACCAATTGTGCAAGTTCTCCCACTTAAAAAGATGAGAGAGGCCTGTAATTTTCATCATAGGTACACGTCAACTATGACAGACAAAATGAGAAAAAAAATCCAGAAAATCACATTGTAGGATTTTTTATGAATTTATTTGCAAATTATGGTGGAAAATAAGTATTTGGTCAATAACAAAAGTTTCTCAATACTTTGTTATATACCCTTTGTTGGCAATGACACAGGTCAAACGTTTTCTGTAAGTCTTCACAAGGTTTTCACACACTGTTGCTGGTATTTTGGCCCATTCCTCCATGCAGATCTCCTCTAGAGCAGTGATGTTTTGGGGCTGTCGCTGGGCAACACGGACTTTCAACTCCCTCCAAAGATTTTCTATGGGGTTGAGATCTGGAGACTGGCTAGGCCACTCCAGGACCTTGACATGCTTCTTACGAAGCCACTCCTTCGTTGCCCGGGCGGTGTGTTTGGGATCATTGTCATGCTGAAAGACCCAGCCACGTTTCATCTTCAATGCCCTTGCTGATGGAAGGAGGTTTTCACTCAAAATCTCACGATACATGGCCCCATTCATTCTTTCCTTTACACGGATCAGTCGTCCTGGTCCCTTTGCAGAAAAACAGCCCCAAAGCATGATGTTTCCACCCCATGCTTCTCAGTAGGTATGGTGTTCTTTGGATGCAACTCAGCATTCTTTGTCCTCCAAACACGACGAGTTGAGTTTTTACCAAAAAGTTATATTTTGGTTTCATCTGACCATATGACATTCTCCCAATCCTCTTCTGGATCATCCAAATGCACTCTAGCAAACTTCAGACGGGCCTGGACATGTACTGGCTTAAGCAGGGGGACACGTCTGCACTGCAGGATTTGAGTCCCTGGCGGCGTAGTGTGTTACTGATGGTAGGCTTTGTTACTTTGGTCCCAGCTCTCTGCAGGTCATTCACTAGGTCCCCCCGTGTGGTTCTGGGATTTTTGCTCACCGTTCTTGTGATCATTTTGACCCCACGGGTGAGATCTTGCGTGGAGCCCCAGATCAAGGGAGATTATCAGTGGTCTTGTATGTCTTCCATTTCCTAATAATTGCTCCCACAGTTGATTTCTTCAAACCAAGCTGCTTACCTATTGCAGATTCAGTCTTCCCAGCCTGGTGCAGGTCTACAATTTTGTTTCTGGTGTCCTTTGACAGCTCTTTGGTCTTGGCTATAGTGGAGTTTGGAGTGTGACTGTTTGAGGTTGTGGACAGGTGTCTTTTATACTGATAACAAGTTCAAACAGGTGCCATTAATACAGGTAACGAGTGGAGGACAGAGGAGCCTCTTAAAGAAGAAGTTACAGGTCTGTGAGAGCCAGAAATCTTGCTTGTTTGTAGGTGACCAAATACTTATTTTCCACTATAATTTGCAAATAAATTCATTAAAAATCCTACAATGAGGATCATATCAACTCCACCTTACCTGACAAGAACAAGAACATCCCTGCCGGCCAAACCCTCCCCTAACCTGGACGACGCTGGGCCAATTGTGCGCCGCCCCATGGGTCTCCCGGTCGCGGCCGGCTGCGACAGACCCTAGACTCGAACCAGGATCTCTAGTGGCACAGCTAGCACTGCGATGCAGTGCCTTAGACCACTGCGCCACTCGGGAGGTAATCTCGGCCCCAGATTGATGCACCTGTACTGACCTCGCCTTCTGGATGACAGCGGGGTGAACAGGCCGTGGCTTGGGTGGTTGATGTCCTTGATGATCTTTTTGGCCTTCCTGTTACATCGGGTGCTATAGGTGTCCTGGAGGGCAGACAGTGTGCCCTCTGCATCACCCTCTGGAGTGCATCACCCTCTGGAGAGCCCTGCGGTTGCGGACGGTGCAGTTGCCTTACCAGAAGTTGATACAGCCCGACAGGATGCTCTCAATGGTGCATCTGTAAAAGTGTGTGAGGGTCTTAGGGGCCAAGCCGAATTTCTTCAGCATCTTGAGGTTGAAGAGGCCCTGTTGCGCCTTCTTCACCACACTGTCTGTGTGGGTGGACCATTTCAGATTGTCAGTGATGTGTACGCCGAGGAACTTGAAGCTTTTCACCTTCTCCACTGCGGCCCCGTCGATGTGGATAGGGGCGTGCTCCCTCTGCTGTCTCCTGAAGTCCACAATCAGCTCCTTCATTTTGTTGACGTTGAGGGAGATGTTCTTTTCCTGGCATCACTCTGCCAGGGTCCTCACCTCCTCGCTGTAGGCTCTTATCGTTGTTGGTAATCAGGCCTACTACTGTTGTGTCGTCTGCAAACTTGATGATTGAGTTGGAGGCGTGCATGGCCATGCAGTCATGGGTGAACAGGGAGTACAGGAGGGGGCTGAGCACGCACCCTTGTGGGGCCCCTGTCTTGAGGATCAGCGTAGTGGAGGTGTTATTTTCTACCCTCACCACCTGGGGGGCGGCCCGTCAAGAAGTCCAGGACCCAGTTGCACAGGGCGGGGTTCAGACCCAGGGCCCCGAGCTTAATGATGAGCTTGGAGGGTACTATGGTGTTGAAGGCTGAGCTGTAGTCAATTAGAAGCATTCTTACATTAGTATTCCCTTTGTCCAGATGGGATAAGGCAGTGTGCAGTGCGATGGCGATTGCATCGTCTGTGGATCTATTGGGGTGGTATGCAAATTGAAGTGGGTCTAGGGTGTCAGGTAAGGTGGAGTTGATATGATCCTTAACTAGCATCTCAAAGCACTTCATGATTACATAAGTGAGTGCTAAGGGGCAATTTAGTAATTTAGTTCAGTTACCTTTTCTTTCTTGGGTACAGGAACAATGGTGGACATCTTAAAGCAAGTGGTGACGACAGACTGGGATAGGGAGAGATTGAATATGTCCCTAAACACTCCAGCCAGCTGGTCTGCGCATGCTCTGAGGACACGGCTAGGGATACCGTCTGGGCCGGCAGCCTTGCGAGGGTTAACGCGCTTAAATGTCTTACTCACGTAGGCCACAGAGAACGAGAGCCCACAGTCCTTGGGAGCGGCCCGCGTCTGTGACACTGTGTTATCCTCAAAGCGGGCGAAGAAGGTGTTTAGCTTGTCTGGGAGCAAGACGTCGGTGTCCGCGACATGGCTGGCTTTTCCTTTGTAATCCGTGATTGTCTGGAGTCCATGCCACATATGTCTCGTGTCTGAGCCGTTGAATTGCGACTCCACTTTGTCTCTGTACTGACGTTTTGCCTATTTGATTGCCTTACCGAGAGCATAGCTTCACTGTTTGTATTGAACCATATTCCCAGTCACCTTGCCGTGGTTAAATGCGGTGGTACGCACTTTCAGTTTTGCATGAATGCTGCCATCTATCCACGGTTTTTGGTTTGGGTACAGTAGGTTTTAATAGTCACAGTGGGAACAATATCCGCTATACACTTCCTGATGAACTCAGTCACCATGTCAATGTTATTCTCAGAGGCAACCCGGAACATATCCCAGTCCATGTGATCAAAGCAATCTTGAAGCATGGATTCTGAATGGTCAGCTCAGCGTTGAATAGATCTTAGCACGGGTACTTTCTGTTTGAGTTTCTGCCTATAGGAAGGGAGGAGCAGAATGGAGTCGTGATCTGATTTGCTGAAGGGAGGGTGGGGGAGGGCCTTGTTGCCATCCCGGAAGGGAGAGTAACAATGGTTGAGAGTTTTTGAAGTGCGAGTACTGCAGGCAATGTGTTGATAGACCTTCTGTAGCGTTTTCCTCAGATTTGCTTTGTTAAAATCCCCAGCTACAATAAATACGGCCTCAGGATATGTGGTTTCCAGTTTGCACAAAGTCCAGTGTAGTTCCTCGAGGGCCGTTGTGGTATCGACTTGAGGGGGAATATACACGGCTGTGACTATAACCGAAGAGAATTGTCTTGGGAGGTAATACGGTGGGCATTTCATTGTGAGGTATTCTAGGTTGGGTGAACAAAACGAACGACTTGAGTTCCAGTACATTATCACAATCACACCATGAGTAGTTAATCATTAAACATACACCTCCACCTTTCTTCTTCCCGGAGAGTTCTTTATTCCTGTCTGCGCAATGTACTGAGAACCCAGCTGGCTGTATGGACGAGGACAGTATATCCGGAGAGAGCCATGATTCCGTGAAACAGAGTATGTTACAGTCCCTGATGTCTCTCTGGAAGGAGATCCTTGCCCTGAGCTCGTCTACTTTATTGTCCAGGGACTGAAAATTAGCAAGTAATGTACTCGGAAGCGGTGGATGGTGTGCACGCCTCCTGAGTCAGACTAGAAGTCCACTCCGAATATCTCTTGTCCGCCGGCGGCGTCTTGGAGCAGCCTCTGGGATAAGTTAAATTGCCTTGGAAGGTATGAACAAAGGATCCAATTCGGGAAAGTCGTATTTCTGGTCGGAGTTACCACCGCTCTGATATCCAAAAGTTATTTATGGCTGCATTTAAAAACACAAAAAACGTTCTGGGCTAATAATGTAAGAAATAACAAACAAACAAAAAATATATACTGTAAAGTTGCTTAGGAGCTAGAAGCAGAGCTGCCATGTCTGTCGGCGCCATCTTGTTGATGGGTAAATCTAATTTTATTTGTCACATGCGCCGAAAATAACAGGTGTAGATCTTACAGTGAAATGCTTACTTACAAGCCCTTAACCAACAATGCAGTTTTAAGAAAGATGTACAGTGCCTATTTAGCATATTTGAATGTAAGTAGCATATTTAAAAGTAATAACTCCTTTAAGGTTAATGCAAACAGAAAGTGTTGATTTTTTTAAAGCATTTTCTTCATATCGTATTTATGACCTTATTCTTTAGCTCTTTTAACCAACCTTTGCAAACTTGCCAATACATTATAAGATCTATGCAAATATCAGCAGTGATCAGATGTTCTGCTCTGCAGACCAGAAATCCCCAGAACTAGTTAGTGAGTATCATCAGAACCCATAAAGAACAACAACATTACACTGGCATGGAAGAATGTGAACGTAGACTACATTCCCTTAAAGAACATAAACGAGGCATTCTGAATGATTATTTCAATTTTCACTTTGTTGTACAATTAGCACTGGTGGTTATATGGATTGTAGCCCTTTTGAATGGTTCTCAGTATGTTCCTTATAGCGATGAACAGCTAGCTCAGTTGTACTGAATGGGACGTGTCAGCTCAATTCAGATGAAGGATCTTAATTTGAGCCAGTTTGCTACAGCAGGAAAAGGAAATGTGAATGAATATGTGAATTACAATTAAATGGAAATTTTTGCAGCAGTTTATATATTTTTCATAAGGGAAAAGTCTGGAAATTACAAGCTTCAGAAGCCTTTTTAAACCTCAAATACACTACAAGTTTTACATTTCCCCCATTGCAGGAAAGTTCTCCTGCAACAGAGTGATCAAATTAAGATCCTACATCTGTAGCGCAAAGCTGCTCCACTTTCTGAGAACAATGAATCTCTGGAGAGGAAAAGGTTACAGAGTATTTGCATTCTAGACGTGATGAGTAAGGGGAGGTGTGAAGTGAAAAAAATATATATAATGTGACTGTGTGGGCAGCCAGGATGCACAGAGAAAAATATGATCATGTTTTACCTCCTTTTCACTACAACACTCATGCCCCCATTTCTCCAAAATACCTGATCCCTGTGACTTCACCCCTCCCTTACCTTTACCCATTAGACCTGATGGAATGAGTTCTATAATCTCATCCCTCACTCACTTAGACTCCGATTAATTATGGACACAAATAGAGTAATCTTCATTATGGGCGTAAGACGAATGTGTGAATGCCATTTCATTAACACAGGTGTCTGTGATAAGTACATCCACATATGAGAACAGTAGGGCCTACACCCCATCCATCTGATAGAAATCCAAAAGCACAAAATGGGGAGAGAAAAGCACAAAATGTCATTGAGTAACGAATATCAAAAAAGTGAGTAAGACTTATACCGTACATGACCTTAGAACATACTGTACGTTTTATAAGCTGACTAACCATCCCCTGTAACTATTCCTCCAGGAAGTTGCTGTAAATGAGAATTTACAGCAACTTACCTACTAGTAAAATAAGGGTAAAAAAAATAAGGGTAAAAAATTTTTTTTACAATATATATATAACCTTTCATGATCTAATAAGCAGTCTAATGTATGGTATCAGTTGGATATGAACATCTGAATGTGAATCTGAAGTCCGTATTCTGAGCCAATGCCATTCATGTTATGATCTTGTAAACTGATGTGTGAAGAAGCACAAGGAGGACACAAGGATGCACTCTTTGACCAAGTGGCCAATCCTGAGAATGTCCATCATGGACCAACTCCATCTCTAGATTGCTAAGTGTTAAAAACCACACCAATGCATGGTGATGGAAACCATGTATTGGACAGAGACAGTCTGCTTGCCAACAATCTAATAAAAATATATATATAATGTAATGGAGTCAGCAAACTACTTTTGGTTCCATTGGCTTACTCTTGATTTTCCAAACTTGCTTTTGCCTCTTTCTAGCCAGTGGTACATGGGCAACCACTGTTTGCTGATACAGCCTATATGTTCAAAGTCTCTTCTTATGCAGGGAACATTATCCAAAGTCATTACTAAGAGTCACCATTGTCATGGAAAATAACCTGGCTTGAACGTTACATCATGGATGACTTTGAGAGGAATAAACCACTGAGTGGTTCAGTGTTAGTGTCTCCAGTGAGAGTACACCACAATGTAAATAGCTGATGCTACTAGATCGTGCACGGCAACCGGAGAAGCTTCACTGCTGCCGAGCGTGCTGCTGCGGTGCTTAAAACTCATTCTGTGCACGAGACACAGATGTCTGCTTCACAAAAACAAAGTGTAAACAGAGGAGTAAGGCACAGAAATGGCAAACCACAGATGCTATGCATTTCAGGGCAACACTGTCTGAAATATAACTGTCTCACTGTTCATTTCAACTGTGTTATTTCAACTTGCAACCACAGCAAAGAATACAGAACAACATTCCAAAGAGCAGTGTTAAGGAAATATGCCATTGATTTACTTAGCTTGATGGAAGACTTTCTAAACTTTCTTGAAACTAGGAATTGAGCCATAAAAAGACAATTAAACTTTTAGGATTCATAGTGAATTTGCTTTATCTTGCTCAGGCCTATCGATTGCATTTCATTCTATAGATATCCGTATAAATCAACACATTTTCACTCTGTCATTATGCATTGGCTGCAATAGGTCAAGTGTTATAACAAGGAAGGGTTGTGTAATTACCTTTTGGTCGACTATAGAGCAGACCAGGTCTTTGACAGCAGACAGCGACAGGTCATGGTTCTCCAGGTTCACCGTCTCTCTGGTCAGGCCGATCTGGAGGAGAAAGGACACCCCATGGAAAGAGCTGCGGGAGTTGGTGGGGCTGGGAGCACTGTGAGTGTGACTCCTGTGACTCCCGTTGGACAGGCGGCTGTAGAGGGGTGCTGGGGGGCTCGGCGATGGTGAGGGGGTCGGAGGCACAGCTGGGAGTTGTGAGTGGAGGTAGGCTTTAGGAAAGGACGGAGGAGTTGAGCTGCTGCAGGCAGACATTGGGTTTCTTCCAATGGCAGAGATGATGATGATGCAAAATGTAAAGTAATGGAACTGTCAGTGATGCCTTGTTAAATGAGGCACCACTGAACCACTAAGCACAGACACTACGTTGAAGAAACACTGAATACTCATTCTAGGAGACATGAAATGCAAGGTCTTCAAAGTATCATGAGCAGTGTTAGTCAATAGCAATAGTCAAACTTTCCTCCCCATTGCCTTCTCAGACAGATACCCTGCAATCAATTCACAGACAAAGCCTGATGATTGCACTAAATGGCCTCCGCTCACTCTCCAAGACAAGAGATGTATGCAGTATGCACTGCTGAGATACTGTGGATGATCCGGACGTGGTAGATCAATTCTCCAACTCTCACTGCAAGAGGCGGTCACCATTCCAAACTTCATGTTCTTGAATAGTGTCCCCTCACAGTACTGGAGTCAGAAATCCGCCCTGACCACAGAAAACCTGTCATAAAACAGATGCAGTACATTATTACATTATCATTTTACATTATTCAACAAAACAACCAAGCAAAACAAATCATGACATCAAAGCTGTTAAGGCTATGCAATAACAATAAGAGCTTCAATTTACGGGAAATAAACATGATGGTAGGGCTAACGTTTGCATACAATAAACAAATCAAATAATTGTAGACCACATTTTTTTACTTCGATTATATTGTAAACAACACTTAAAATTGAGGTGCGCAAGTACAAACAATGCATTACGTTTAAGAACCATACATTACGGCATGTTATCTGTTTATCTATTCTCATGCACAACCAACATCTGGAATCAAGGCTTCTCAACGATTGAATTGCTGGCAGAAGACGACTACATGTCCACGAATGTCAGCCAAACAAGTTATACAAGAGCTGGTTTTGCACAGTGAAAGCTTCTTGAAATATTCTTCACTATGAATTAACTATTCCAATCGTCTATAAATGTCTAAAACATCATAGGCCTACATTACCTTCACCTTCTGAAAAAGGCAACTTTGCATTCATGGCCAGTGGACAGCAGAAACTTCTCCAAAAACTCCAACAATCGAAGAAAACGAAGATTCAAGTTGCCTTATCGCTAAACCATACAAATGCGCAACAGTGTAACCACATGCATTTGCACAAACGTTTAAACGCGCGCTAAGACTCCCTTTACCGAGTTCTCTGCTTTTTGAAACTTTCTCTTGTAGTCTATTCGTGGTTGCCAAATAGTAAATTCATGCGCATCTTATTATCGTCCCAGCTGTGACTACTCCCCCTATTCTGACAGAAAAAAGAGAAGAAAGGTTCCTGGGGCTTGGAGTTCGATCACCTATTTGCTGTATTGGATTTCCATCCGTGAAGAGAAATATTCAAACTACAATCTCACAAACGCAATGGCGTCTCTAAAAGGTTCTCTTTACATTGCGCGTGCCTCTTTCATCTACATCCTTTCCGTTATTCCGGCTGATGCAGGGAAAAAACACTTGTTACACGACATCTATTGGTTCAGTTCTATAAATAAGTTGCCGACAAATGAGAAACATGTCATCATCCTTTATTCTTTACACTGTTGCACTGTTGCTTCTAATCTTGTTTTGGAGAAGATGGTGGCATGCATCAGCTACTTATTGTTTAATATCTAAATATGGAACTGGCAACACATTATGGATGTATAGATGTGTAATAACTACAATAACACATATTCGTTAACTTTTATCAATGTTCCCAAATAATTCCAAATACATAATGAAGTACTTTATACATTACCCTGCATCCCCTTCACAATGAATTGGGGTTATAGAAATGCTACAATCTGGAAGAGGAACAAGGTTATTTATGACAATACAAAAAATATATACAGTAGTGGGACTATCATTTGTTTTCAACAGGACAATGACCCAACACACCTCCAGGCTGTGTAAGGGCTATTTGACCAAGAAGGAGAGTGATGGAGTGCTGCATCAGATGACCTGGCTTCCACAATCCCCCGACCTCAACCTAATTGAGATGGTTTGGGATGAGTCGGACTGCAGAGTTAAGGAAAAGCAGCCAACAAGTGCTCAGCATATGTGGGAACTCCTTCAAGACTGTTGGAAATGTATTCCAGGTGAAGCTGGTTGAGAAAATGCCAAGAGTGCGCAAAGCTGTCAAGGCAAAGGGTGGCTACTTTGAAGAATCTCAAATATAAAATATATTTTGATTTGTTTAACACTTTTTTGGTTACTACATGATTCCATATGTGTTATTTAATTTTGATGTCTTCACTATTATTCTACTATGTAAAAAAAAAGGTAAAAATAAAGAAAAACCCTTGAATGAGTAGGCATGTCCAAACTTTTGACTGGTAGTGTGTGTGTATATATATATATCGACATAACCTGAATGGCCGCTCAGCAAGGAAGAAGCCACTGCTCCAAAACCGCCATAAAAAAAGCCAGACTACGGTTTGCAACTACACATGGGGACAAAGATTGTACTTTTTGGAGAAATGTCCTCTGGTCTGATGAAACAAAAATAGAATTGTTTGGCCATATATATTGTTTGAATTGTTTGGCCATGTATATATATTTCTATATACAGTGGGGAGAACAAGTATTTCATACACTGCCGATTTTGCAGGTTTTCCTACTTACAAAGCATGTAGAGGTCTGTAATTTTTATCATAGGTACACTTTTTTTTTCACCTTTATTTAACCAGGTAAGCCAGTTGAGAACAAGTTCTCATTTACAACTGCGACCTGGCCAAGATAAAGCAAAGCAGTGCAATAAAAACAACACAGAGTTACATATGGGGTAAAAAAACATAAAGTCAAAAATACAACAGAAAATATATATACAGTGTGTGCAAATGTAGCAAGTTATGGAGGTAAGGCAATAAATAGGCTATAGTGCAAAATAATTACAATAGTATTAACACTGGAATGCTAGATGTGCAAGAGATTATGTGCAAATAGAGATACTGGGGTGCAAAAGAGCAAAATAAATAACAATATAGGGATGAGGTAGTTGGGTGGGCTAATTTCAGATGGGCTGTGTACAGGTGCAGTGATCGGTAAGGTGCTCTGACAACTGATGCTTAAAGTTAGTGAGGGAGATAAGAGTCTCCAGCTTCAGAGATTTTTGCAATTCGTTCCAGTCATTGGCAGCAGAGAACTGGAAGGAATGGCGGCCAAAGGAGGTGTTGGCTTTGGGAATGACCAGTGAGATATACCTGCTGGAGCGCAGACTACGGGTGGGTGCTGCTATGGTGACCAATGAGCTAAGATAAGGCGGGGATTTGCCTAGCAGTGATTTATAGATGGCCTGGAGCCAGTGGGTTTGACGACGAACATGTAGTGAGGACCAGCCAACAAGAGCGTACAGGTCACAGTGGTGGGTAGTGTATGGGGCTTTGGAGACAAAACGGATGGCACTGTGATAGACTACATCCAATTTGCTGAGTAGAGTGTTGGAGGCTATTTTGTAAATGACATCGCCGAAGTCAAGGATCGGTAGGATAGTCAGTTTTACGAGGGCATGTTTGGCAGCATGAGTGAAGGAGGCTTTGTTGCGAAATAGGAAGCCGATTCTAGATTTAACTTTGGATTGGAGATTCTTTATGTGAGTCTGGAAGG
This sequence comes from Coregonus clupeaformis, assembly GCF_020615455.1. Lineage (NCBI taxonomy): Eukaryota > Metazoa > Chordata > Actinopteri > Salmoniformes > Salmonidae > Coregonus > Coregonus clupeaformis. Next base: position 16,723,604 of record NC_059216.1, read on the forward strand.
AGAGTTTACAGTCTAACCAGACACCTAGGTATTTGTAGTTGTCCACATACTCTAGGTCAGACCCGTCGAGAGTGGTGATTCTAGTCGGGTGGGCGGGTGCCAGCGGCGTTCGATTGAAAAGCATGCATTTAGTTTTACTAGTGTTTAAGAGCAGTTGGAGGCTACTGAAGGAGTGTTGTATGGCATTGAAGCTCGTTTGGAGGTTTGTTAACACAGTGTCCAATGAAGGGCCAGATGTATACAAAATGGTGTCGTCTGCGTAGAGGTGGATCTGAGAGTCACCAGCAGCAAGAGCGACATCATTGATATACACGGAGAAAAGTGTCGGCCCAAGAATTGAACCCTGTGGCACCCCCATAGAGACTGCCATAGGTCCAGACAACAGGCCCTCCGATTTGACACACTGAACTCTATCTGAGAAGTAGTTGGTGAACCAGGCGAGGCAGTCATTTGAGAAACCAAGGCTATTTAGTCTGCCAATAAGAATGCGGTGGTTGACAGAGTCGAAAGCCTTGGCCAGGTCGATGAAGACGGCTGCACAGTACTGTCTATTATCAATCGCGGTTATAATATCGTTTAGGACCTTGAGCGTGGCTGAAGTGCACCCATGACCAGCTCGGAAACCGGATTGCATAGCGGAGAAGGTACGGTGGTATTCGAAATGGTTGGTGATCTGTTTGTTAACTTGGCTTTCAAATACTTTCGAAAGGCAGGGCAGGATGGATATAGGTCTGTAGCAGTTTGGATCTAGAGTGTCACCCCCTTTGAAGAGGGGGATGACCGCGGCAGCTTTCCAATCTCTGGGGATCTCAGACGTTATGAAAGAGAGGTTGAACAGACTAGTAATAGGGGTTGCGACAATTTCGGCGGCTAGTTTTAGAAAGAAAGGGTCCAGATTGTCTAGCCCAGCTGATTTGTAGGGGTCCAGATTTTGCAGCTCTTTCAGAACATCAGCTGTCTGAATTTGTGTGAAGGAGAAGCGGGGGGGCATGGGCAAGTTGCAGCGGAGGGTGCAGAGTTGGTGGCCGGGGTAGTGGTAGCCAGATGGAAAGCATGGCCAGCCGTAGCAAAATGCTTGTTGAAATTCTCGATTATTGTAGATTTATCGGTGGTGATAGTGTTTCCTAGCCTCAGTGCAGTGGGCAACTGGGAGGAAGTGCTCTTATTCTCCATGGACTTTACAGTGTCCCAAAACTTTTTGGAGTTAGTGCTACAGGATGCAAATTTCTGTTTGAAAACGTTAGCCTTTGCTTTCCTGACTGCTTGTGTATATTGGTTCCTAACATCCCTGAAAAGTTGCATATCGCGGGGGCTATTTGATGCTAATGCAGTAGGCCACAGGATGTTTTTGTGCTGGTCAAGGGCAGTCAAGTCTGAGGAGAACCAGGGGCTATATCGGTTCATAGTTCTGTATTTTTTGAATGAGGCATGTTTATTTAAGATTGAGAGGAAATTACTTTTAAGGAACAACCAGGCATCCTCAACTGACGGAATGAGATCTATATCCATCCAGGATACCTGGGCCAGGTCAATTAGGAAGGCCTGCTCGCTAAAGTGTTTTAGGGAGCATTTGACAGTGATGAGGGGTGGTCATTTGACCGCGGACCCGTTACGGACGCAGGCAATAAGGCAGTGATCGCTGAGATCCTGGTTGAAGACAGCTGAGGTGTATTTAGAGGGTATGTTAGTCAGGATGATATCTATGAGGGTACCCATGTTTACGGATTTAGGGTTGTACCTGGTAGGTTCGTTGATAATTTGCGTGAGATTGAGGGCATCTAGTTTGGATTGTAGGATGGCCGGGGTATTAAGCATATCCCAATTTAGGTCACCAAGCAGTACGAACTCTGAGGATAAATGGGGGGCAATCAATTCACATATGGTGTCCAGGCCACAGCTGGGGGCTGAGGGGGGTCTGTAGCAAGCGGCAACAGTGATAGACTTATTTCTGGAAAGGTGGATTTTTAGAAGTAGAAGCTCAAACTGTTTGGGCACAGACCTGGATAGTATGATAGAGCTCTGCAGGCTATCTCTACAGTAGATTGCAACCCCCCCCCCCCCCGGCAGTTCTATCTAGACGGAAAATGTTATAGTTGGGGATGGACATTTCAGAATTTTTGGTGGCCTTCCTGAGCCAGGATTCAGACACTGCTAGAACATCAGGGTTGGCGGAGTGTGCTAACACAGTGAATAACTCAAACTTAGGAAGTAGACTTCTGATATTTACGTGCAAGAAACCAAGACTTTTGCGATTACAGAAGTCAGCAAATGATAGCGCCTGGGGAGTAGGAGTGATACTGAGGGCTGCAGGGCCTGGGTTAGCCTCTACATCACCAGAGGAACAGAGGAGGACTAGAATACGGATACGGCTAAAGGCTTTAAGAACTGGTCTTCTAGTGCGTTGGGTACATAGAATAAAGGGGGCAGATTTCCGGGTGTTGTAGAAAAGATTCAGGGCATTATGTACAGACAAGGATATGGAAGGATATGAGTAAAGTGGAGGTAAACCTAAGCGTTGGGTAACAATGAAAGAGATAGCATCACTGGAGGCACCAATTGAGTCGGTCTCCGCGTGTATGGGGGGTGGGACAAAGGAGCTATCTAAGGCAGGTTTAGCTGGGCTGGGGGATCTACAGTGAAATAGTACAATTAGAAATAACCCGAAACAACAATAAGCTAACCATGTTTGGGCTGAGGCTAAACATAAACAGGATGTAGTACCGTAAAAAGGAACAGTCCAGCAGACATCAGCTGTATAGCTGAGTTATCATAAGGTCCGGTGAACAGCAATAGGATAGTTCGGAGGCTGCTAAAGCACTAGCGAGTAAGAGGCCACGGCTAGCGTGTGCTAGCGGGCCGGGGCTAGCAGATGGAATCTTCGTGGTCGACGTCGTAACCACATCAGACGATTTCGTCGGCAGACCAGTCATGTAGGATCGGCGGGGCTCCGTGTCAACACTAGGTGGTCCCGTCCGGTTGACAGAGAGGTAGATAGCCGGGAGATGGGCCTAGTTCAGGATGATTAGCCAGACCACAGCGTCCATTTTGTTGCAGCTAGCTGGTAGCTATGAATCCGGAGTTAAAGGTCCAGTGATTCAGTGATTCCGGCAGAAAAACTGATATGTTCTGGGTCGATAACGCGCTGTGCAGACTGGCCGAATAATAGTCCAGACTAGAGCTGGCTGGTGAGTGGTGCAGGCCACGGACAATGGTGAAAAACCGCTAACGGTAGCTGATAGCAAGTAGCTAGTTAGCTGGCTACTCCCGTCCGGTAGACCTAGAGGTAGATATGAGGCTAGCTCGAGGCTAACTGGTGCTTGCATCGGGGGCAGTGGTGATTAGCCAGACAGCAACATCCATTCGGTTGCGACTAGCTAGTTGCAATCCGGTGATTAATGTCCAGTGATTAAATTAATCCCGCAGAAAAAAAATCCAATGTTCTGGGTGAAATACCGCTAACTGTGGCTAATAGCAAGTAGCTAGTTAGCTGGCTAGCTAGTTTCAACTGGAGATTCTAGATAAAAGGTAAGTCAATAATAGAATCCGTTCCACATTGAGTGAGGCGGGTTGCAGGAAAGTATATTTTGTAGAAGGATGAAAAGTCTGATAGGGAAATATGTATGAAAAATACAAAAAAAACAGGGTATTTACAGGCTATTTACAGACACACGAAAAAAACAGAACTGCACTACTACGCCATCTTGGACTTCAACTGTGAGAGACGGAATCTAAAACAAAAATCCAGAAAATCACATTGCATGATTTTTAAGTAATTAATTTGCATTTTATTGCATGACACAAGTATTTGATCACCTACCAACCAGTAAGAATTCCGGCTCTCACAGACCTGTTAGTTTTGTAGACCTGCACAAGGCTGGGATTGGCTACAGGACAATAGGCAAGCAGCTTGTTGAGAAGGCAACTACTGTTGGTGCAATTATTAGAAAATGGAAGAGGTTCAAGATGACAGTCAATCACCCTCGGTCTGGGGCTCCATGCAAGATCTCACCTCGTGGGGCATCAATGATCATGAGGAAGGTGAGGGATCAGCCCAGAACTACACGGCAGGACCTGGTCAATGACCTGAAGAGAGCTGGGACCACAGTCTCAAAGAAAACCATTAGTAACACACTACGCCGTCATGGATTAAAATCCTGCAGCGCACGCAAGGTCCCCATGCTCAAGCCAGCGCATGTCCAGGCCCGTCTGAAGTTTGCCAATGACCATCTGGATGATCCAGAGGAGGAATGGGAGAAGGTCATGTGGTCTGATGAGACAAAAATAGAGCTTTTTGATCTAAACTCCACTCGCCGTGTTTGGAGGAAGAAGAAGGATGAGTACAACCCCAAGAACACCATCCCAACCGTGAAGCATGGAGGTGGAAACATAATTCTTTGGGGATGCTTTTCTGCAAAGGGGACAGGACGACTGCACCGTATTGAGGGGAGGATGGATGGGGCCATGTATCGCGAGATCTTGGCCAATAACCTCCTTCCCTCAGTAAGAGCATTGAAGATGGGTCGTGGCTGGGTCTTCCAGCATGACAACGACCCGAAACACACAGCCAGGGCAACGAAGTAGTGGCTCCGTAAGAAGCATCTCAAGGTCCTGGAGTGACCTAGCCAGTCTCCAGACCTGAACCCAATAGAAAATATTTGGAGGGAGCTGAAAGTCCGTATTGCCCAGCGACAGCCCCGAAACCTGAAGGATCTGGAGAAGGTCTGTATGGAGGAGTGGGCCAAAATCCCTGCTGCAGTGTGTGCAAACCTGGTCAAGACCTACAGGAAACGTATGATCTCTGTAATTGCAAACAAAGGTTTCTGTACCAAATATTAGGTTCTGCTTTTCTGATGTATCAAATACTTATGTCATGCAATAAAATGCAAATTAATTACTTAAAAATCATACAATGTGATTTTCTGGATTTTTGTTTTAGATTCTGTCTCTCACAGTTGAAGTGTACCTATGATAAAAATTACAGACCTCTACATGCTTTGTAAGTAGGAAAACCTGCAAAATTGGTAGTGTATCAAATACTTGTTCTCCCCACTGTGTGTGTAATATATATATATATACACAGTTGAAGTCAGAAGATTACATACACCTTACAATACATTTAAACTCAGTTTTTCACAATTCCTGACATTTAATCCTAGTAAAAATTCCCTGTCTTAGGTCAGTTAGGATCACCACTTTATTTTAAGAATGTGAAATGTCATAATAATAGTAGAGAGAATGATTTATTTCAGCTTTTATTTATTTCATCACATTCCCAGTGGGTCAGACGTTTACATACACTCAATTAGTATTTGGTAGCATTGCCTTTAAATTGTTTAACTTGGGTCAAATGTTTTGGGTAGCCTTCCACAAGCTTCCCACAATAAGTTGGGTGAATTTTGGCCCATTCCTCCTGTAAGAGCTGGTGTAACTGAGTCAGGTTTGTAGGCCTCCTTCCTCGCATATGCTTTTTCAGTTCTACCCACACATTTTCTATAGGATTGAGGTCAGGGCTTTGTATTGGCCACTCCAATACCTTGACTTTGTTGTCCTTAAGCCATTTTGCCACAACTTCGGAAGTATGCTTGGGGTCATTGTCCATTTGGAAGACCCATTTGCGACCAAGCTTTAACTTCCTGACTGATGTCTTGAGATGTTGCTTCAATATATCCACATAATTTTCCTTCCTCATGATGCCATCTATTTTGTGAAGTGCACCAGTCCCTCCTGCAGCAAAGCACCCCTAGAGCATGATGCTGCCACCCCCGTGCTTCACGGTTGGGATGATGTTCTTCGGCTTGCAAGCGTCCCCGTTTTTCCTCCAAACATAACGATGGTCATTATGGCCAAACAATTCTATTTTTGTTTCATCATTTCTCCAAAAAGTACAATCTTTGTCCCCATGTGCAGTTGCAAACCATAGTCTGGCATTTTTATGGCGGTTTTGGAGCAGTGGCTTCTTCCTTAATGCGCGGGCCTTTCAGGTTATGTCGATATAGGACTCGTTTTACTGTGGATATAGATACTTTTGCACCTGTTTCCTCCAGCATCTTCACAAGGTCCTTTGCTGTTGTTCTGGGATTGATTTGCACTTTTCGCACCAAAGTACGTTCATCTCTAGGAGACAGAACGCGTCTCCTTCCTGAGCGGTATGACGGCTGCGTGGTCCCGTGGTGTTTATACTTGCGTACTATTGTTTGTACAGATGAACGTGGTACCTTCAGGTGTTTGGAAATTGCTCCCAAGGATGAACCACACTTGTGGAGGTAAAATATTTTTTTATGAGGTCTTGGCACTGAGGTCAAGCAAAGAGACTCTGAGTTTGAAGGTAGGCCTTGAAAAACATCCGCACCTCCAATTGACTCAAATTATGTCAATTAGCCTATCAAAAGCTTCTAAAGCCATGACATTTTCTGGAATTTTCCAAGCTGTTTAAAAGGCACAGTCAATTTAGTGTATGTAAACTTCTGACCCACTGGAATTGTGATACAGTGAATTATAAGTGAAATAATCTGTCTGTAAATAATTGTTGAAAAAATTACTTGTGTCATGTACAAAGTAGATGTCCTAACCGACTTGCCAAAACTATAGTTTGTTAACAAGAAATGTGTGGAATCGTTGAAAAACAAGTTTTAATGACTCCAACCTAAGTGTATGTAAACTTCTGACTTCAACTGTATATATATATATATATATATATATACATACACACACACACACACAGTGGGGAGAACAAGTATTTGATACACTGCCGATTTTGCAGGTTTTCCTACTTACAAATCATGTAGAGGTCTGTAATTTTTATCATAGGTACACTTCAACTGTGAGAGACAGAATCTAAAAGAAAAATCCAGAAAATCACATTGTATGATTTTTAAGTAATTAATTTGCATTTTATTGCATGACATAAGTATTTGATACATCAGAAAAGCAGAACCTAATATTTGGTACAGAAACCTTTGTTTGCAATTACAGAGATCATACGTTTCCTGTAGGTCTTGACCAGGTTTGCACACACTGCAGCAGGGATTTTGGCCCACTCCTCCATACAGACCTTCTCCAGATCCTTCAGGTTTCGGGGGCTGTCGCTGGGCAATACGGACTTTCAGCTCCCTCCAAAGATTTTCTATTGGGTTCAGGTCTGGAGACTGGCTAGGCCACTCCAGGACCTTGAGATGCTTCTTACGGAGCCACTCCTTAGTTGCCCTGGCTGTGTGTTTCGGGTCGTTGTCATGCTGGAAGACCCAGCCACGACCCATCTTCAATGCTCTTACTGAGGGAAGGAGGTTGTTGGCCAAGATCTCGCGATACATGGCCCCATCCATCCTCCCCTCAATACGGTGCAGTCGTCCTGTCCCCTTTGCAGAAAAGCATCCCCAAAGAATTATGTTTCCACCTCCATGCTTCACAGTTGGGATGGTGTTCTTGGGGTTGTACTCATCCTTCTTCTTCCTCCAAACACAGCGAGTGGAGTTTAGACCAAAAAGCTCTATTTTTGTCTCAACAGACCACAGGACCTTCTCCCATTCCTCCTCTGGATCATCCAGATGGTCATTGGCAAACTTCAGACGGGCCTGGACATGCGCTGGCTTGAGCAGGGGGACCTTGCTTGCGCTGCAGGATTGTAATCCATGACGGCGTAGTGTGTTACTAATGGTTTTCTTTGAGACTGTGGTCCCAGCTCTCTTCAGGTCATTGACCAGGTCCTGCCGTGTAGTTCTGGGCTGTTCCCTTACCTTCCTCATGATCATTGATGCCCCACGAGGTGAGATATTGCATGGAGCCCCAGACCGAGGGTGATTGACCGTCATCTTGAACTTCTTCCATTTTCTAATAATTGCACCAACAGTTGTTGCCTTCTCACCAAGCTGCTTGCCTATTGTCCTGTAGCCCATCCCAGCCTTGTGCAGGTCTACAATTTTATCCCCGATGTCCTTACACAGCTCTCTGGTCTTGGCCATTGTGGAGAGGTTGGAGTCTGTTTGATTGAGTGTATGGACAGGTGTCTTTTATACAGGTAACGAGTTCAAACAGGTGCAGTTAATACAGGTAATGAGTGGAGAACAGGAGGGCTTCTTAAAGAAAAACTAACAGGTCTGTGAGAGCCGGAATTCTTACTGGTTGGTAGGTGATCAAATACTTATGTCATGGAATAAAATGCAAATGAATTACTTAAAAATCATACAATGTGATTTTCTAGATTTTTGTTTTAGATTCCGTCTCTCACAGTTGAAGTGTACCTATGATAAAAATTACAGACCTCTACATGCTTTGTAAGTAGGAAAACCTGCAAAATCGGCAGTGTATCAAATACTTGTTCTCCCCACTGTGTGTGTAATATATATATATATATATATATATATATATATATATATATATATATATATATATATATATATATATATATATATATATATATATATATATACATACACAGTGGGGAAAAAAGTATTTAGTCAGCCACCAATTGTGCAAGTTCTCCCACTTAAAAAGATGAGAAAGGCCTGTAATTTTCATCATAGGTACACGTCAACTATGACAGACAAAATGAGAAAAAAAATCCAGAAAATCACATTGTAGGATTTTTTATGAATTTATTTGCAAATTATGGTGGAAAATAAGTATTTTGGTCAATAACAAAAGTTTCTCAATACTTTGTTATATACCCTTTGTTGGCAATGACACAGGTCAAATGTTTTCTGTAAGTCTTCACAAGGTTCACACACACTGTTGCTGGTATTTTGGCCCATTCCTCCATGCAGATCTCCTCTAGAGCAGTGATGTTTTGGGGCTGTCGCTGAGCAACACGGACTTTCAACTCCCTCCAAAGATTTTCTATGGGGTTGAGATCTGGAGACTGGCTAGGCCACTCCAGGACCTTGAAATGCTTCTTACGAAGCCACTCCTTCGTTGCCCGGGCAGTGTGTTTGGGATCATTGTCATGCTGAAAGACCCAGCCACGTTTCATCTTCAATGCCCTTGCTGATGGAAGGAGGTTTTCACTCAAAATCTCACGATACATGGCCCCATTCATTCTTTCCTTTACACGGATCAGTCGTCCTGGTCCCTTTGCAGAAAAACAGCCCCAAAGCATGATGTTTCCACCCCCATGCTTCACAGTAGGTATGGTGTTCTTTGGATGCAACTCAGCATTCTTTGTCCTCCAAACACGACGAGTTGAGTTTTTACCAAAAAAGTTATATTTTGGTTTCATCTGACCATATGACATTCTCCCAATCCTCTTCTGGATCATCCAAATGCACTCTAGCAAACTTCAGACGGGCCTGGACATGTACTGGCTTAAGCAGGGGGACACGTCTGGCACTGCAGGATTTGAGTCCCTGGCGGCGTAGTGTGTTACTGATGGTAGGCTTTATTACTTTGGTCCCAGCTCTCTGCAGGTCATTCACTAGGTCCCCCCGTGTGGTTCTGGGATTTTTGCTCACCGTTCTTGTGATCATTTTGACCCCACGGGTGAGATCTTGCGTGGAGCCCCAGATCGAGGGAGATTATCAGTGGTCTTGTATGTCTTCCATTTCCTAATAATTGCTCTCACAGTTGATTTCTTCAAACCAAGCTGCTTACCTATTGCAGATTCAGTCTTCCCAGCCTGGTGCAGGTCTACAATTTTGTTTCAGGTGTCCTTTGATAGCTCTTTGGTCTTGGCCATAGTGGAGTTTGGAGTGTGACTGTTTGAGGTTGTGGACAGGTGTCTTTTATACTGATAACAAGTTCATACAGGTGCCATTAATACAGGTAACGAGTGGAGGACAGAGGAGCCTCTTAAAGAAGAAGTTACAGGTCTGTGAGAGCCAGAAATCTTGCTTGTTTGTAGGTGACCAAATACTTATTTTCCACCATATTTTGCAAATAAATTCATTAAAAATCCTACAATGTGATTTTCTGGAGAAAAAAATTCTCAATTTGTCTGTCATAGTTGACGTGTACCTATGATGAAAATTACAGGCCTCTCATCTTTTTAAGTGGGAGAACTTGCACAATTGGTGGCTGACTAAATACTTTTTTTCCCCACTGTGTGTGTGTATATATATATATATATATATATATATAAAAATAATACAATCTAGAACACACGAACAGCGGATATGTGACTATTTCTTTCACTTTTCACCTGTAAGATGTAACTGCAATTTCATCTGTCCGTCAGGTTTGCAATGCCCAGTGCAACCAGCATACATAAAACATGTTAAGGCAGAAAAACAGTTGCTATGATGACACATTTATGAACATGTTTATTAACAAAGTCATGAAACCATAGTGCAGAACCTGTGACGTTGAGTCAATACTGTGGGAAAGACGGGTCTATCTTCTGGGCCCAGGCCATCAGCCCTCCACAGATGTCTTTAACAGTGACAAAGTCCACTTCAGAGCCCGACATCTTCTCCATGACCTGAACTGCCTTCTGGGAGTCATTACCCAGCTTACAGATCACATACACTGCAGCAGTGAAACACAAACAGATCAAATTGATGAGTAGCTTCGATTTCCTGGCATCTCACAAGAATACCACATCTGGCTGGCTATGCAAGACTAGGTGAGTTGTAAGTTGAATGTATAAAATGGGCAAGAAATATTCCTTGTTTGATGCTTGTCCAGAATCAGAGCTATGGCATGGTATTCTAATTCACTATTGGATGTGTTATGGACATGATATGACTTGTAAACTCAGGTCCCTTCTTTCACTCTTGACACCTGAATCGATTTGAAACTTTCAAGGTGTACTAGTTCAACTAAAAGGTCTGTGTTTACACTGTCGTTCCCAGAATTACCAATTAAAATAGCTAATTAATAACAAAATATACACAGGCTTGCTGGAAATACACTCTGCAGAAATAAAGACCATGATGACTATTCAATAAAAAGAGGCCAGCTGTTCACGATGACAGTATATTCTTGTTTTGGAAAAAGGATTACCTAGCAACTCCACCTCCCGTCAATGGCTGTCCAAAATAGGCGAATACCCTCGCAGTACAAGGCTATACAGACTTAATTAGCACTCAAATTACCCCTCTTTTGTTCAGTGAATATAGAGCTGCTCCATACACCTAGCTAGCTACTGAATAGCCACTGCGTGTTGTAACCTGCGAAGCTATATGGAGACCTACAGTGGCTTGCGAAAGTATTCACTCCCCTTGGCATTTTTCCTATTTTGTTGCCTTACAACCTGGAATTAAAATGGATTTTTTGGGGGGTTGTATCATTTGATTTATACAACATGCCTACCACTTTGAAGATGCAAATTTTTTTTCTTCTTGTGAAACAAACAAGAAATAAGACAACTTGAAAACTTGAGCGTGCATAACTATTCACCCCCCCCCCAAAGTCAATACTTTGTAGAGACACCTTTTGCAGCAATTACAGCTGCAAGTCTCTTGGGGTATGTCTCTATAAGCTTTGCACATCTAGCCACTGGGATTTTTGCCCATTCTTCAAGCCAAAACTGCTTCAGCTCCTTCAAGTTGGATGGGTTCCGCTGGTGTACAGCAATCTTTAAGTCATACCACAGATTCTCAATTGGATTGAGGTCTGGGCTTTGACTAGGCCGTTCCAAGACATTTAAATGTTTCCACTTAAACCACTCGACTGTTGCTTTAGCAGTATGCTTAGGGTCATTGTCCTGCTGGAAGGTGAACCTCTGTCCCAGTCTCAAATCTCTGGAAGACTGAAACAGGTTTCCCTCAAGAATTTCCCTGTATTTAGCGCCATCCATCATTCCTTCAATTCTGACCAGTTTCCCAGACCCTGCCGATGGTGTTCTTGGGGTGATGAGAGGTGCTGGGTTTGCGCCAGACATAGTGTTTTCCTTGATGGCCAAAAAGCTCAATTTTAGTCTCATCTGACCAGAGTACCTTATTTTTTCTTTAAGCAATGGATTTTTTCTGGCCACTCTTCTGTAAAGCCCAGCTCTGTGGACTGTACAGCTTAAAGTGGTCCTATGGACAGATACTCCAATCTCCGCTGTGGAGCTTTGCAGCTCCTTCAGGGTTATCTTTGGTCTCTTTGTTGTCTCTCTGATTAATGCCCTCCTTGCCTGCTCCGAGAGTTTTGGTGGACGGCCCTCTCTTGGCAGGTTTGTTGTGGTGCCATATTCTTTCAATATACTTCTCCACAACTTTGTCCCTGACCTGTTTGGAGAACTCCTTGGTCTTCATGGTGCCGCTTGCTTGGTGGTGCCCCTTGCTTAGTGGTGTTGCAGACTCTGGGGACTTTCAGAACAGGTGTATATATACTGAGATCATGTGACAGATCATCTGACACTTAGATTGCACATAGGTGGACTTTATTTAACTAATTATGTGACTTCTGAAGGTAATTGGTTGCACCAGATCTTATTTAGGGGCTTCATAGCAAAGGGGGTGAATACATATGCACGCACCACTTTTCCATTATTTATTTTTTAGAAAAAGTTATTTTTTTCATTTCACTTCACCAATTTTGACTATTTTGTGTATGTCCATTACATGAAATCCAAATAAAAATCAATTTAAATTACAGGTTGTAATGCAACAAAATAGGAAATCGCCAAGGGGGATGAATAGTTTTGCAATGCACCATACGTAAAAATGTATGCACGCATGACTGTAATTCGCTTTGGATAAAAGTGTCTGCTAAATGGCATATTATTTATTATTATTTACTGTATTGTCAGTCATGTTACCTGGGACCTGGGATTCACTCGACATCTGCTCTTTCACTCTGCCAATGCTCTCCTTCAGCACTCGGATATGTTCACTTTTCCTGTCCTCTAAACTGGAGAGAGGAATGTCTAGCAATGATATAAGGAAATTAAACATAACTTACCATTGAATCGAGTACAATTAACTCAGATCAGAACACTTATGAAAGCACAGGGATGACTGACGTTATTAATAGCAGTATTTATAGTATTTATATCCTCCTCACTAACTCCATATCTTGCTAATGGTAACTATATAGCTAGTGGAGTACAATGACAGGAGGGCATTTAGCCAGCAGAAGGATACTGAGGGAGGTGGGCAGGTGACATATATCCACCTCCACTAGAGGGCGTACGTCCAGCAGGAGATGAGCAGCCGTGTTGTCCACTATAGATTTATACTCCTGGCAATACAAAGGAGAAATTACAATGGTTGTCAATGGTCACTTACAGCACTCACTTTGTTAGACAGTGTATTGTTTAAAGGTCTGCCACATCCAAATTCAAGTTGCTGGTATTATGTGAGATGACACAAAGATGGCACAAAGACTGGTTGAGTTGCTTAGGCTATTCACTATATGCATTGTACAACTGGTTGCCTTTTTTGAGTGGAGTTGGGTGGAGTACGTTAAACGTTTTGTCACATTATTTCAATTATAGGAAATAAAACTGTTTCCAACTCCATGCCTTGCATAACCTCTATTATAGGCCAATCAATCATGATTAGGGGACTGAGTGGCGCAGCGGTCTAAGGCACTGCATCGCAGTGCTAGAGGCGTTACTACAGACCCGGGTTCGATCACAACCGGCCGTGATCGGGAGTCCCATAGGGAGGCGCACAATTGGCCCAGCGTCGTCCGGGTTAGGGGAGGGTTTGGCCGGTTAGGCCGTCATTGTAAATAATAAATTTGTTCTTAACTGATTTGCCTAGTTAAATAAAGGTTAAATAAAAATAATCTTCATCTTAATGGCTCAATTCTTTTTAAACCTGTGATTTAGCAGAAACCCAAACAACTCCTAAACCACTACCATTTCTGTCAGTGCCAACTAACAAATATGTTATTATTTTCCGTAGAAAACGTAAATTCGAGTTTTAGACATTTCCCATTTAGGGTTGGGTCAGCTTTTAGATTCAATCTGGGTTTATGAATGCACACGAATCACAGAAAATCAAGTGTAATCATGCAATAATCATAATTATAAAACAGAAAGTCATCGACTATACTCTACCTGCACTGTTACCCTCTGGTCTTTGGAGAGAAGGTTTAGTCTTCGACACTGAAAGAAAACCCAGAAAATATTAGGTAAATATTCAAAGCAAACATTGAAACTAAAATTGTCCTATAATTGATGGAAAATGTTTTTTTAGTCGAGCAAAGTACGGAAAACTCCTTTTGACATACAGTGCATATCTCTGCTATTTATCTAAATGATGGATAATTAACCCATTTTCCTGGCACAACATCCCATGTGCTACGTGTAGTTTCTAAGCCGTGATGACACTCACTTTGGCCATTTTAGATTGAGACATACCACCTCCCCTTAATTTAAAATGATAACTTAACCCCTTGAACTGTATTAAATTGCAACTCAATATGCAATATGTTTACCTACATGGCCCCTCTTCTCAGCGACCCCTGACCTTATCTGTGGCAGCAGACCCACAGAACTTCTCATAGTCCACTAGGTGTCTGACAGTGGGGTTCTCGCCACACACAGCACAGCTGGCCTGCTTGGACCGCAGCCTGATGGACCGGAATTTTGCATCCTGGGCATCAAACATCAACAGCTGTTGGCCACAGGAAGCTGTCACACTCAGTCAAGGAAAAGGCTCCTGTCTGACTGACAAACATCACAATGTTCTTTGTATTTTCAGAAACAGACCTCATAAAGGCCCTGAAAATTTACAGAATTTCCTCTCTTTTCGTCAAGCGTTATCAGATGGGCATGGTCATGAAGAAAAACACCCCTTCCTTCCCATGCTACACTGACTCATTCAGGCTTTAATTCATCCAGTCAGCACCATGACTAAGCAGAACGTGTTGTTTCATTGTACAGTAGCTAAGTAGTGGGGCAGTGGAGTGACTCAGGGAGCTTTCACTGGGAAGGATACAGCCCTGTCTGGAGGCAATCTTCAGGACCTCCAACGCTTGGAAGCATCCCATGATCCCTGGCACTAAGAAATAAGAGTGCAACATCAACAATATATTCCTCTCTCTACCTAAAAGTAACGACATGAATTAGAAGAGGACTCACCAACTCCTAGGATCCCTCCATCAGAGCAGTTGGTCACCATCTCTGGGGGTGTAGGCTTTGGGTACAGGCACCTGTAGCAGGGGCCTCCACGGTAGTTATACACTGTCAGCTAGACACAGACAAGAGGGGTTACTATGCAGAAAGGAGAATCAATAAACACATTCCATTTACTAGTCAGTCATCTGTCAGACATTTATGTAAATCCAGTTAGCATGTGGGGACTTAAATATAGAGACTCAAATGTAACTAGATCCTTACCTGGCCCTCCATTCTCAGGGCACTGGCAGATACTAGGGGCTTGCCACTGAGGACACAGGCATCATTCACCAGATACCGGGTGGGAACGTTGTCCGAACAGTCAGCCACAATGTCGTACATGAGGTGGATAATGTCAAGGAGTAAAAATGCAGTGATTTTCTTCGCTCAAAAAGTCACAGTGTTATGGTAAATGTTTGACTATTGGATTTGATGACACGGAAATCGTGTTTGACAAACACTAAAACCTCTTCTTTAGCCCCTGTAAGATAATATAAAGGTACAAGGCTGAGAGGGAGGATACTGTTGGATGAGCTGTAAGGCGTTCTCTGGAGAGAGCTGGAGGTGGTAGGGAATGCATTCTACTGTGGAGTTCAACCTGTAGACACATAAAAAGGACAGACAAGGCCATTCACATTCAACCCATCATGCTAATTTTGGAGAGCAAGAACTACTGCACAAAATATTGGCTTACTAATGCTCTTTTCCTCTGAATGTCAAAACCTTAAAGACACCCTTAAGTGATTTTCCTGTTGAAAAGCGATATCCCAAGTATAAATACCCCCACTTGTGCCATGTCATGAGGCACCTGGACCACATTTTGAGATGTGCCTTTTGTTAAGTAAATCAGGTGTTAAATGAGGTGAAAAGGAGACTGGAGTAGGATTTTAACATTCAATTTTAATACCATTAATGTACTGTATGTACACTAACAAATAAGAGTGGGGACTATGCCTATACAGTTTATCTGAAAGCAAGCTATTGCTGTTTGGGTAAATGGCACCACCAAGTGGCTATAGCTATGCTGTGGAGGTTAATCACAGTACTGCAGCATCAGTGAGCGAAGGACCACAAGCAGTGCTTTCAAAAATAAATAAACAGAGCAAAATAGTTGATTATTTGTGGACAGTCAAAACAACAGTGTAATACAACCTGTGACATTGTAGTGAGATGGCAGTGAATGAACCAACTTATGGTAGGCCTACATGCCAGTGACAGACATGATTGCAGTCCATGTACCAGCCTGTGCAGGCCCCAGTTGCCTCCTGTACCTTCTGACAGCGTGGGCAGCAGACTGGGCCTTGGCCTGGCCCTGGCTGTCCTCTCCATGGAGCACCTGTCTGTGCAGGTTACTCAGCTCCACCTTATCATAGTCCAGAAGACCCACACGCCCTGGGGTAATAGAGGGATGGACCCATGTTATAACAGTGTACACACACATAAGTATTGCATATCCCTAAAGGTTCACAGGTATGTTACATGTATTAGGCCTACCTAATAATTTGTGAAGTTATGCCATCCTCAAATGCTTTGTTGATTTGTATTGATTCAAGGGACTTGTACATCTATTTGGATGTACAGCATATGAATCCTTGACCATTACGGAGGGTATAACTTACTGAAATTCTCTTTCCCCACATTTTTACCTACCGATTCCTGCTGCAGCTAGATACTGTGCCAGGGGACAGCCTAGTCCTCCACACCCCACAACCAGCACTGACGTCTGGGAGAAGTTTAGCTGACCTGCAGAGATCAAAGGATGTGTTCAATAATGTGTTTTTCAATAGTGTTTGACTCAATCAGAGATTGGGTGAAAGCTGTCATTATTACCTTGAACACCCAACTCTGGCAGTAGAAGCTGTCTGCTGTAGCACATCTTCATTGGACAGGGCTGCCTTGAGTTTCAGAGGTGGAAGTGTTGACACTTTCTCCTGCAGCTGCAGATCTGTCAAACTGCTCTGATTTCAGTGGAGAAAGGGTGGTGGTTCAGAATACGTTAAAGTTGTTGTTATTTTAGACAATAACCAAATATAACATGTCAAGGGACAGAAAGTCAATTGATTTGTAGGCTAGATAGTCTCGCGAGGCTATCCTTCCAAATCTCGTCTTGTTGACTCAAACTAAATATTAAGTTTTTACATTTTAGTCATTTAGCAGACGCTCTTATCCAGAGCGACTTACAGGAGCAATTATGTTTAAGTGCCTTGCTCAAGGGCACATCGACAGATTTTTCACCTAGTCGGCTCGGGGATTAGAACCAGCGACCTTTCGGTTACTGGCACAAAGCGCTTAACCACTAAGCTACCTGCCGCCCCGGCAACAAATATGTCTTACACGCTGCTCAAACCAAAGCATCTTTGCTCAAACTCTGAATCATATAGCTACATTATGACTTGCTCTGCTGCTAAATAGCCACTGCAAGCACTAGGTTACAGCTACCTACTGGTATTCAATGTAAAAGCTAAAGAGAGACATAGGCCTACCTTTTCTAATTGTGCCAGTTTATTCTTCAATGCAACTATCTCTTTTTCTTTTTCCATAAGCCGTCCCTTCAAGCAGGAAATCTCTTCCGCCATTGCTGCAATGCGATAGAAAACACGTGCGATACAAAACTGTCACAAAGTTATCCAAATGATGTCACAATGTTGCTGGCTGTTACTGTTTCAGTGGTGTTTGTTGTCATTTGTAGCACTCGGTACTTCCTGGTCTACAGAAGAGACCACGTGCCAGTTGGGGGTGCGTTCCAGCGTCACGTTGAATCGAGCGGGTCGATCAAGGCACTGCATGCGCTGCTGTCACTGCGCAGTTTAGTTCCCACAGTTTGATTACTTTACTAGTAGGTCTATAGGCCGCTAAGGTCATTGAAAAATGTAACGCTGAATGGAGAGAGAATAAAGACCAGGCTCTGTTCATATTGATGTTGACCTTTCAGTCTGAAGTCCCAGAGAATCCACACCAGAATCAGAATCATCACCACATGCCAATTATACCCTGAAACAATAGAGAGCTACTGATCTACAGAGCATAGTGTAGGCTACAGGGGGAAGGGTGTTGTTATGCTCTCATTCACCATCTTTTTTTTCTTTCTACCACTCACTGTCCAGGCGCTAAGTCCCAGTTACCAGGACAACAGATGATCACTGCAGAAGAGGCAGCTGAACTATGAGACCAAACGAAAACGATCTGGGTCGGTGGAATACGATCAATACCTTATTTGATGTCCGTGTGTGTCTTTCCAGAATGATATTCAAGCTTAGTTTGTTATAGACAGATTCAGGACCTATTTGCTTTCTCCTTTATAATCTCCTATATTTACATTGTAATCATTAACAGTAGTGAGTGTATACATTCTCTTTTTCATACTGGTCCCCCATAGGAATCAAACTCATAACCCTTGTGTTGCAAGCGCCATGCTCTATCAACTGAGCCACAAAGGACCAACTGTAATCTTTGATTTGACGATTGGGTAACCCTGTCAGATTATGTGTAGCTTGTCTTGATGGTGCACATTAGCCAGAGACAATATACAGATGATCATATAGCAAGGTGTTGTAAACAAGAGACATCAAAGTAACACACTGTAGCAAATCATAATGGCCAATTGCACAATTGGCCCAGCGTTGGCCGGTGTAGTCTGTCATTGTAAATAAGAATTTGTTCTTAACTGACTTGCCTAGTAAAATGTTAATGTATCACTAGAGGAGTTTTCTACTTTGTAGGTCTGCACGTTGCAACTGTAGCACAATGTTCTTTCACAGTTTCTAAACTGTATATTTCCTTCTACACACTGTAGATCCCCAAAACCATTGGAACAAGATGGTAGTGATTAGCAATGGTATTAGTTTCCCTGCATGGATGTCTTTGCTCATAGCTTTGTGAGAGGTTGAAGCCTAGCGTAGCGGTTAAGAGCGTTGGACCAGTAACCAAAAGGTTGCTGGTTTGAATCTCAGAGCCAAAACATCTGTCGATGTGCCCTTAAGCAAGGCACTTAACCTAATTGCTCCTGTAAGTAGCTATGGATAAGAGCATCTACTAAAATGTTAAAATGTTAAACTAATCTACCTCCTTGGTTGAACTAACTGTGATTAATGAGGACAAGTATTGCATCTGTGATGCCTTTTTTCAACCCACAGGCTGATCCTCATGGATATCAGAGAAGCTGCCCTGATTCTGATTCTCTTGTCTTATCTTGTCCCTCTCGTCTCCTCTCGTCTTTTCTGTCCAGATTGGCCACAAGCCCAGCACCCTCAGCTCCAGTGACATCACCAGGGTCTTGTCACACACAGACTTGAACCAGATGTGGCAGAGGGACCTCAGGCCTCTGCTAGTGTCACGGTACCCCATCTCTGCAGGTAGCCTGGCAGTGCAACAGGTCGGTATCCCCATGGCTGAGGGCATGAACAATCGACTGTGTGTGGTCTACTTATAACGTCATAGAGATGATTAGGCTAGTCAATCGATGTAGGAGAGGGGTTTTAGTCAGTTCTTCTCAGTCAATTACCAGGATGACGTCCGATAAGTGTTTCCCAATGTGTTTCCCAATGCTTTGTCTATTTAATTGTGAAACATGTGTCTCCCACTAGCACATCTAGAGCACCCTGGGTCCCCTAGGGCAGGCTGGGATGTTAAGGAGGACACGTTTGAGTCACACACCCCTTACGGTCCCATGACCTTCAACAACATCATCGCAACTCTCAACCCCTCCGCCAAGCGCCGTCTGGTGCTGGCGTGCCACTATGACTCCAAGTACTACCCTCCCCAGTGGCATGGGCGTGAGTTCCTGGGTGCCACGGACTCAGCGGTGCCCTGTGCCATGATGCTGGAGCTGGTACAGGCTCTGGACCACGAGTTGAAGACTCTAAAGGTGGGGAAAGGTTGAGAATTTTCTTATGTGTCCACTTTAGTCTGTAGAATCATTTATAGAATGCAGAATAGTTTGCTGAGCAATATTAAATCAGAAAAGTTAGGAAAAACCCACTCAAAGTTTTTACACAGCTGTAGCCAAGATCAACAAAGAATTGCAGGATGTTGAGAAATGAAAAGAGATCAAATCAAATCAAATCAAATTGTATTTGCCACATGCGCCGAATACAACAGGTGTAGACATTACCGTGAAATGCTTACTTACAGCCCTTAACCAACAATGCATTTATTTTTTAATAAAAAAGTAAAATAAAACAACAACAACTCTGTAGCGCAATTGGTAGAGCATGGCGCTTGTAACGCCAGGGTAGTGGGTTCGATCCCCGGGACCACCCATACGTAAAAATGTATGTGCACATGACTGAAAGTCGTTTTGGATAAACGCGTCTGCTAAATGGCATATTATTATTATTATTATTAAAAAGTGTTGAGAAAAAAAGAGCAGAAGTAAAATAAAATGACAGTAGGGAGGCTATATACAGGGGGGGTACCGGTGCAGAGTCAATGTGCGGGGGCACCGGCTAGTTGAGGTAGTCGAGGTAATATGTACATGTGGGTAGAGTTAAAGTGACTATGCGTAAATAATTAACAGAGTAGCAGCAGCGTAAAAAGATAGGGTGGGGGTGGGGGGGCAGTGCATGTAGTCCGGGTAGCCATGATTAGCTGTTCAGGATTCTTATGGCTTGGGGGTAGAAGCTGTTGAGAAGCCTTTTGGACCTAGACTTGGCGCTCCGGTACCGCTTGCCATGCGGTAGCAGAGAGAACAGTCTATGACTAGGGTGGCTGGAGTCTTTGACAATTTTGAGGGCCTTCCTCTGACACCGCCTGGTATAGAGGTCCTGGATGGCAGGAAGCTTGGCCCCAGTGATGTACTGGGCCGTACGCACTACCCTCTGATGGAATTCACTTAGCAGTCAGAGAGCCTCCTCACATTGCTGTCTCTGCTGCCCTTCTCCATGGGTCAGCTGACCTCAGTCTGAGGGGGTGGGTCCTGAGTGACAGGGGCTGCCATAGGGCTGGGCCAGGGGACATGTTTATCTGACTGTGCAGACAGTGACAAAGGCCACCATGAATAATGATTTCTTCATAGCAGTGTTTTGTTTAAACCAATAGGTGGCAGCAAAGTAGTTCCCAAAGTACTGTGTGCAGTGACCAATAAACATCTCTTTCACTTTCTGCCCCCCCTTTTGTCTTTCTCTCTGTCTCACTCTCTCTCTCTCATTCTCTCTCAGGGATCCAGTCCCAACCTTTCTCTCCAGCTGTTGTTCTTTGATGGTGAGGAGGCTCTGTTCCAGTGGACCTCTACAGATTCCCTGTATGGCTCCCGCCACCTGGCCAAGAAGATGGAGAACGCAGCACACCCACCTGGAGCCACAGACACCAATGAAATGCATGGCATTGTATGTCAGGCATTACAGGCACATACAGTGCATTCGGAAAGTATTCAGACTCCTTGACTTTTTCCACATTTTGTTACGTTACAGCCTTATTCTAAAATTGATTAAATTGTTTTTTTCCCTCATCAATCTACACACAATACCCCATAATGACAAAGCAAAAACAGGTTTTTAGAATTTTTAGCAAATGTATTTAAAATAAAAAACGGAAATATCACATTTACGTAAGTATTCAGACCCTTTACTCAGTACTTTGTTGTAGATATCACGGATCCCCCCGGTACTGCTGCTCATTCCGTTCACCAGCTCCGGAGGTCTACAGTGGCTTGCGAAAGTATTCACTCCCCTTGGCATTTTTCCTATTTTGTTGCCTTACAACCTGGAATTAAAATTGATTTTTGGGGGGTTTGTATCATTTGATTTACACAACATGCCTACCACTTTGAAGATGCAAAATATTTTTTATTGTGAGACAAACAAGAAATAAGACAAAAAAACAGAAAACTTGAGCGTGCATAACTATTCACCCCCCCCCCAAAGTCAATACTTTGTAGAGCCACCTTTTGCAGCAATTACAGCTGCAAGTCTCTTGGGGTATGATAAGCTTGGCACGTCTAGCCACTGGCAAAAGGCAAAACTGCTCCAGCTCCTTCAAGCTGGATGGGTTCCGCTGGTGTACAGCAATCTTTAAGTCATATCACAGATTCTCAATTGGATTGAGGTCTGGGCTTTGACTAGGCCATTCCAAGACATTTAAATGTTTCCCCTTAAACCACTCGACTGTTGCTTTAGCAGTATGCTTAGGGTCATTGTCCTGCTGGAAGGTGAACCGCCGTCCCAGTCTCAAATCTCTGGAAGACTGAAACAGGTTTCCCTCAAGAATTTCCTTGTATTTAGCGCCATCCATCATTCCTTCAATTCTGACCAGTTTCCCAGTCCCTGCCAATGAAAAACATCTCCACAGCATGATGCTGCCACCACCATGCTTCACTCTGGGGATGGTGTTCTCGGGGTGATAAGAGGTGTTGGGTTTGCGCCAGACATAGCGTTTTCCTTGATGGCCAAAAAGCTCAATTTTAGTCTCATCTGACCAGAGTACCTTCTTCCATATGTTTGGGGAGTCTCCCACATGCCTTTTGGCGAACACCAAACGTGTTTGCTTATTTTCTTCTTTAAGCAATGGCTTTTTTCTGGCCACTCTTTCGTAAAGCCCAGCTCTATGGAGTGTACGGCTTAAAGTGGTCCTATGGACAGATACTCCAATCGCCGCTGTGGAGCTTTGCAGCTCCTTCAGGGTTATCTTTGGTCTCTTTGTTGCCTCTCTGATTAATGCCCTCCTTGCCTGGTCCGAGAGTTTTGGTGGGCGGCCCTCTCTTGGCAGGTTTGTTGTGGTGCCATATTCTTTCCATTTTTTAATAATGGATTTAATGGTGCTCCGTGGGATGTTCAAAGTTTCTGATATTTTTTTAGAACCCAACCCTGATCTTTGCCTCTCCACAACTTTGTCCCTGACCTGTTTGGAGAGCTCCTTGGTCTTCATGGTGCCGCTTGCTTGGTGGTGCCCCTTGCTTATTGGTATTGCAGACTCTGGGGCCTTTCAGAACAGGTGTATACAGTGGGGAAAAAAAGTATTTAGTCAGCCACCAATTGTGCATGTTCTCCCACTTAAAAAGATGAGAGAGGCCTGTAATTTTCATCATAGGTACACGTCAACTATGACAGACAAATTGAGAAAAAAAAATCCTGAAAATCACATTGTAGGATTTTTTATGAATTTATTTGCAAATTATGGTGGAAAATAAGTATTTGGTCACCTACAAACAAGCAAGATTTCTGGCTCTCACAGACCTGTAACTTCTTCTTTAAGAGGCTCCTCTGTCCTCCACTCGTTACCTGTATTAATGGCACCTGTTTGAACTTGTTATCAGCATAAAAGACACCTGTCCACAACCTCAAACAGTCACACTCCAAACTCCACTATGGCCAAGACCAAAGAGCTGTCAAAGGACACCAGAAACAAAATTGTAGACCTGCACCAGGCTGGGAAGACTGAATCTGCAATAGGTAAGCAGCTTGGTTTGAAGAAATCAACTGTGGGAGCAATTATTAGGAAATGGAAGACATACAAGACCACTGATAATCTCCCTCGATCTGGGGCTCCACGCAAGATCTCACCACGTGGGGTCAAAATGATCACAAGAACGGTGAGCAAAAATCCCAGAACCACACGGGGGACCTAGTGAATGACCTGCAGAGAGCTGGGACCAAAGTAATAAAGCCTACCATCAGTAACACACTACGCCGCCAGGGACTCAAATCCTGCAGTGCCAGACGTGTCCCCATGCTTAAGCCAGTACATGTCCAGGCCCGTCTGAAGTTTGCTAGAGTGCATTTGGATGATCCAGAAGAGGATTGGGAGAATGTCATATGGTCAGATGAAACCAAAATATAACTTTTTGGTAAAAACTCAACTCGTCGTGTTTGGAGGACAAAGAATGCTGAGTTGCATCCAAAGAACACCATACCTACTGTGAAGCATGGGGGTGGAAACATCATGCTTTGGGGCTGTTTTTCTGCAAAGGGACCAGGACGACTGATCCGTGTAAAGGAAAGAATGAATGGGGCCAAGTATCGTGAGATTTTGAGTGAAAACCTCCTTCCATCAGCAAGGGCATTGAAGATGAAACGTGGCTGGGTCTTTCAGCATGACAATGATCCCAAACACACCGCCCGGGCAACGAAGGAGTGGCTTCGTAAGAAGCATTTCAAGGTCCTGGAGTGGCCTAGCCAG
Source organism: Coregonus clupeaformis (assembly GCF_020615455.1). Classification (NCBI taxonomy): domain Eukaryota; kingdom Metazoa; phylum Chordata; class Actinopteri; order Salmoniformes; family Salmonidae; genus Coregonus; species Coregonus clupeaformis. The sequence continues at coordinate 16,747,701 of NC_059216.1, forward strand.
TCTCCAGATCTCAACCCCATAGAAAATCTTTGGAGGGAGTTGAAAGTCTGTGTTGCCCAGCGACAGCCCCAAAACATCACTGCTCTAGAGGAGATCTGCATGGAGGAATGGGCCAAAATACCAGCAACAATGTGTGAAAACCTTGTGAAGACTTACAGAAAACATTTGACCTGTGTCATTGCCAACAAAGGGTATATAACAAAGTATTGAGAAACTTTTGTTATTGACCAAATACTTATTTTCCACTATATATAATTTGCAAATAAATTCATTAAAAATCCTACAATGTGATTTTCTGGATTTTTTTCTTCTCATTTTGTCTGTCATAGTTGACGTGTACCTATGATGAAAATTACAGGCCTCTCTCATCTTTTTAAGTGGGAGAACTTGCACAATTGGTGGCTGACTAAATACTTTTTTCCCCCACTGTATATACTGAGATCATGTGACAGATCATGTGACACTTAGATTGCACACAGGTGGACTTTATTTAACTAATTATGTGACTTCTGAAGGTAATTAGTTGCACCAGATCTTATTTAGGGGCTTCATAGCAAAGGGGGTGAATACATATGCACGCACCACTTTTCCTTATTTATTTTTTAGAATTTTTTGAAACAAGTTATTTTTTTCATTTCACTTGAGGTGGTATTGAAGAAGTCAGGCGCAGGAGGGTAAATCACAGAATAACAGGCTTTAATCCGCAAAATACAGGTTTACGCAGAAATGCGTCAAACACACTCCAGAGCACAAAACAGGCGCACTGGAAAATACAAGGCACACGGGAAAATACTCCCGTCGATACACAATACACGAGCTCCACCGAGCTTCACAAACCTCCACAATAAACAATCACCCACACAGACAAGGAAGCAGAGGGAACAATTATACCAAGACTAATGAGCGAATAAGGACCAGGTGTGTGTGATTGAAGACAAGACAAATGGAGTGATGATAAATGGATCTGCAGTAGCTAGTAAGCCGGTAACGCCGAACGCCGAAACCTGCCCGAACAAGGAGGGGAGGCAGCCTCTGCGAAAGTCATGACAGTACCCCCCCCATTGACGCACGGCTCCAGCAGTGCGCCGATCCTGGCCTCGGGGATGGCCAAGAGGACGTGGAGCAGGGCGAGCCGGATGGTGACGGTGGAAATCCCGTAACATGGAGGGATCGAGGATATCCCTCACCGCAACCCAGCACCGTTCCTCCGACCGTACCCCTCCCACTCCACGAGGTACTGAAGGCCCCCCACCCGACGCCTCGAATCCAGGATGGAACGGACAGAGTACGCCGGGGCCCCCTCGATGTCCAGAGGAGGTGGAGGGACCTCCCGCACCTCAGCGTCCTGGAGCGGACCAGCTACCACCGGCCTGAGGAGAGACACATGAAACGAGGGGTTAATACGGTAATCAGGGGGAAGTAATAACCTATAAGTGACCTCGTTGACTCTCCTCAGGACTTTGAACGGCCCCACAAACCGCAGGCTCAGCTTCCGGCAGGGCAGGCAGAGGGGCAGATTCTGGGTCGAGAGCCAGACCCAATCCCCCGGTAAAAAGACGGGGGCCTCACTGCGGTGGCGGTTAGCGATGGCCTTCTGACGACGCACGGCGTGTTGGAGGTGAACATGGGCAGCATCCCACGTCTCCTCCGCGCGCCGAAACCAGTCATCCACCGCAGGAGCCTCGGTCTGGCTCTGGTGCCACAGTGCCAGAACCGGTTGGTAACCTAGAATACACTGGAAAGGCGTTAGGTTAGTGGAGGAGTGGCAGAGAGAGTTCTGGGCATATTCTGCCCATGGCAAGAACACCAACCACTCCCCCGGCCCCTCCTAGCAGTAGGACCGCAGGAACCTACCCACGTCCTGATTTACCCATTCCACCTTCCCATTACTCTTGGGGTGGAACCCAGAGGTCAGGCTGACCGAGACCCCCAGACGTTCCATGAACGCCTTCCAGACCTTGGACGTGAAATGGGGACCTCGGTCAGACACTATATCCTCTGGTACCCCGTAGTGCCAGAAGACATGTGTAAACAGGGCCTCCGCAGTTTGCAGAGCCGTGGGGAGACCGGGCAGAGGAAGGAGGCGGCAGGCTTTAGAAAAGTGGTCCACAACGACCAGGATGGTGGTTTTACCTTGGGAGATGGGAAGATCAGTTAGAAAATCAACACTTAGGTGAGACCATGGTCGTTGTGGAACTGGTAAAGGTTGTAACTTACCAGCTGGGAGGTGCCTAGGTGCCTTACTCTGGGCACACACTGAGCAGGAGGAGACATACACCCTCACGTCCTTAGCCAAGGTAGGCCACCAGTATTTTCCGGTCAGGCAGCGCACTGTACGGCCGATACCTGGGTGACCAGAGGAGGGTGACGTGTGTGCCCAGTAGATCAGACGATCACGGATAAGAGCAGGCACGTACTGTAGCCCATCTGGACACTGAGGTGGAGAGGGATCCGTGCGTAATGCCTGCTCTATATCCGCGTCCATTGCCCATACTACCGGCGCCACAATGCAGGAGGCCGGCAGTATGGGAGTGTTGTCTCTGGGCCTTTCCTCTGTGTCATACAGCCAGGACAGCGCGTCTGCCTTCACGTTCTTCGTACCCGGGATGTATGATAGAGTGAAATCAAACCGGGTGAAGAATAGGGCCCACCTGGCCTGGCGAGGATTCAACCTCCTCGCTGCACGGATGTACTCCAGGTTACGGTGGTCCGTCCAGACGAGGAAAGGGTGTTTTGCCCCCTCGAGCCAATGCCTCCACATGGTCAAGGCTCGGACAACAGCTAACAGCTCCCGATCACAAACGCTGTAGTTCTGCTCCGCCGGGCTGAGCTTCTTTGAAAAGAACGCACGGGGGCGGAGCTTGAAGAGCGTTGACGACAACGTGTGGTGAAATGTCGCTTTGCGCCACCAGTGTGGCACTGGCGTTGTCGTCCTCCGCTCTCTCGGCTAGCGGTTCCACCCATCTCCATCGGTTCTGGATCCGAGTTGGCCGGGATGGAAACGGGCAGACCTTCTCAAGGACGTCCTCTGGTTGCCAGCAGGTTGTCCAAAACGAATGGCCATGTTCACCAGTTGCGAGAAGGACAACATGGTGTCACGGCAGGCTAGCTCCCGTCGGACGTCCTCTCGCAGATGGCACCGGAACTGGTCAATCAGGGCCCGCTCGTTCCACCCGGACCCAGTTGCCAGAGTTCGAAACTCCAATGCAAAGTCCTGCGCAGTCCTCGTCCCCTGCCTCAGGTGGACCAGCCGCTCACTCGACCATCGGGCGGGTGATCGAAGATCGCCCGGAAGAGGCGAGCGAACTCCCCGTAGTTCTCCAATGCGGCTCCTCCTTCGTTCCACACCGCGTTGGCCCACTCCAGGGCTTTCCCAGAGAGGCAGGAGACGAGGGTGGACACCTTCTCCCGCTCCGATGGAACCGGCCGGATGCTGGAGTAGTAGAGCTCCAGTTGGAGAAGAAATCCTTGGCACAGCGCCGCTGACCCGTCGAACTCCCCTGGTCGGGATATCTGGATCCCTCCGGGTGCTGGGGTATAGGTGGCGGGATCCGGTTGACCAGCGGGTCTCGACGGATCGGGCTCTCTCCTCTCCAGGCGTTGGACGACCTGAAGAAGCCTACCCATCGCTTCACCCAAGCTGGCTAGCATAGTTGAATGCTCCTTGAACCGTTCCACGACTCCAGGCATGTGCGTCTCTCCCGCTGACTCCATATTCAGGTGGGTGATTGTGTGATGAGGGTGTGTTGAAGAAGTCGCAGGAGGGTAAATCACAGAATAACAGACTTTAATCCGCAAAATACAGGTTTACGCAGAAATGCGTCAAACACACTCCAGGGCACAAAACAGGCGCACTGGAAATTACAAGGCACACGGGAAAATACTACCGTCAATACAGAATACACGAGCTCCACCGAGCTTCACAAACCTCCACAATAAACAATCACCCACACAGACAAGGAAGCAGAGGGAACAATTATACCATGACTAATGAGCGAATAAGGACCAGGTGTGTGTGATTGAAGACAAGACAAATGGAGTGATGATAAATGGATCGACAGTAACTAGTAAGCCGGTGACGCCGAACGCCGAAACCTGCCCAAACAAGGAGGGGAGGCAGCCTCGGCGGAAGTCGTGACATTTTGACTATTTTGTGTCTGTCCATTACATGAAATCCAAATAAAAATCAATTTAAATTACAGGTTGTAATGCAACAAAATAGGAAAAACTTAAGGGGGATGAATACTTTTGCAAGGCACTGTACGTCACCGGCCTACTAGGCGTCACTGATCTGGTTCATTACCACCAACCCTGGACTGTCTTGTCTCACACCTGGTTCCCATTCCCCTTGATTAGTATGTGTATATACACTACCGTTCAAGAAAAACACTTTTTTTGTCCATTAAAATAACATCAAATTGATCAGAAATACAGTGTAGACATTGTTAATGTTGTAAATGGCTATTGTAGCTGGAAACGGCTGATTTTTAATGGAATATCTACATAGGCGTACAGAGGCCAATTATCAGCAACCATCAGTACTGTGTTCCAAAGGCACGTTGTGTTTGCTAATCCAAGTTTATCATTTTAAAAGGCTAATTGATCATTAAAAAACCCTTTTGCAATTACGTTAGCAAAGCTGAAAACTGTTGTGCTGATTAAAGAAGCAATACAACTGGCCTTCTTGAGACTAGTTGAGTATCTGGAGCATCAGCAATTGTGGGTTCGATTACAGCCTCAAAATGGCCAGAAACAAATAACTTTCTTCTGAAACTCGTCAGTCTATTCTTGTTCTGAGAAATGAAGGCTATTCCATGCAAGAAATTTCCAAGAAACTGAAGATCTCGTACAACGCTGTGTACTACTCCCTTCACAGAACAGCGGAAAATGGCTCTACCCAGAATAGAAAGAAGAGTGGGAGGCCCTGGTGCACAACTGAGCAAGAGGACATATACATTAGAGTGTCTAGTTTGAGAAACAGGCGCCTCACAGGTCCTCAACTGGCAGCTTCATTAAATAGTACCCGCAAAACACCAGTCTCAACGTCAACAGTGAAGAGGCGACTCCGGGATGCTGACCTTCTAGGCAGAGTTGCAAAGAAAAAGCCATATCTCAGACTGCCCATCTTAATCTTTTATTTTTATTGGCCAGTCTGAGATATGGCTTTTTCGTTGCAACTCTGCCTAGAAGGTCAGCATCCCGGAGTCGCCTCCAAAAGGGCTGCAGGAGAGGTACAGATGGAGTTAGCCTGCCGTGATGACAACCTGTCACTCGACCAGCTCATCAGCATGGCGATCCAGTTGGACAACCTCCTGCGGTCCAGACGAAGATCTGCACGGAATCCGGAGCCCATGGCTACAACTGCACCGTGGCCAGAGCCGATGGAGGTGGGCTCTGCACATTTGCCCGAGGCAGAGCATCGGAGAAGGAGGAATCTGGGCCTCTGCTCCTATGGTGGAGAAAGGGGTCATTTCTCCCCGGCCTGCCCTCTATCCACTAATAGGCGAGGAGGTGACAAGCCAGGGAATTCCCCTGCTCCAACCCAGGCAGAGGAGAGGCAGAAAGAGGAGACCCCCATCCTCCCTCCGTTCCGTATCATCGCGCCAGTGGTGTGGGATGTGTACGCCGACATACAGCAGGCCCTGCGTACGGAACCCGCACCTGCACAGTGCCCGGAGAACCGCGCCTACGTGCCCACGGGTGTGCGGGACCGCCTCCTTTCCTGGGCGCACACGGCGCCTGTGTCGGGTCATCCTGGGATACGCCATACCATCGCCTGCCTGACTGAGAAGTACTAGTGGCCCACCTTGGCTAGGGACGTCCGGATTTACATCTATTCCTCTCAGAGGACTTTGTCACTGACCTTCCCCCCTCCCAGGGGAACACCACCGTTCTCGTCGTTGTGGACCGGTTTTCCAAAGCTTGTCTCCTCCTTCCTCTGCCTGGGTACCCGTCGGTCATGCAAACCGCGGAGGCTCTTTTTACACACGTCTTCCTGCACTACGGGATCCCGGAGGACATTGTGTCAGACTGTGGTCCTCAGTTCACCTCACGCGCATGGAAAGCGTTCATGGAACGTCTGGGGGTCACGGTCAGTCTCACCTCCGGGTACCGTCCTCAAGCTAATGGGCAGGTGGAGAGGGTCAATCAGGAAGTGGGCAGGTTCCTGAGGTGTTACTGTCAGGACCGCCCGGGGGTGTGGGCGGATTTTCCACCTTGGGCTGAGTACGCGCAGAATTCACTCCGCCACTCCTCCAGTCTATGTTGGGGTATCAGCCGGCCCTGGCACCTTGGCATCCGAGCCAGACCAAGGCCCCTGCGGTGGACGAGTGGTTTCGGCATGCTGAGGAGATCTGGAACGCTGCGCACACTTGTCTCCAGCGGGCCGTGCGTTGGCACAAGGAACTGGCCGACCACCACCACAGTGAGGCGCCTGTTTTCTCTCCAGGCAACCGGGTCTGACTCTCCACCCAGAACCTGCCCCTCCGCTTGCCCTGCCGGAAGCTGAGCCTGCGGTTTAAAGTCCTGAGGAGGGTTAATTAGGTAACGTACCGTTTGCAACTCCCTGCTGATTACCGCATGAAACCGACTTTTCATGTGTCTCTCCTCAGGCCAGTGGTGCCTGGTCCCCTCGCTGAGGCTGGTCCCAGTGACGCCCCGCCTCCTCCTCTGGACATCTAGGGAGGTCTGGCGTACTCGGTCCGTGAAGTCCTGGATTCGAGGCGTCGGGCGGGGCGTCTCCAGTACCTCATCGACTGGGAAGGGTACGACCCAGAGGAGCGTTACTGGGTTCCTGCGGTGGACATCCTGGATGCTTCGATGACCAGGAATTTTCACCGTCGGCACCCTGACCGATCCGCACTGCGTTCCTGTGGTCGTCCCGGGAGGCCGGTGTCATCCCACTGCTAGTGCAGCGCGTCGGGGTATTGTCACGAGTCCCCCCGGTACTGCTGCTCATTCCGTTCACCAGCTCCGGAGGTTTATGTCACTGGCCTTATAGGCATCACTGATCTGGTTCATTACCACCAACCCCGGACTGTCTTGTCTCATTACGCACTCCTGGTTACCATTCCCCCTGATTAATATGTGCCCTCTGTTCCCCATTGTCCTGGTCGATTATTGTCCCATGTCCGTTGGTCTTGTGAGTACCGTGTATTGTGCTCTTGTTATTACCGGTCTCGTCCCATGTATTGTTTAGAGGTTTACACCTCGCTCTTTTGTTTGGGTTACATCCCTGAGTTATATATATATATATATATATATACGTTGTGACGTCACGAGAGGCTACACAGCTTTCAGCGGGGTTGCTCAAGTAGTGCAAGGAGACCAGGTTCAACCAAAACAAGGATTTTATTAAAGGTCTTGGGAAACTAACGAAATTATAACACAATTCTGTTCTCTGGTGGCTCTTAAGGGTTAACAGTTCAGGGATGTCTCTTCCACATCCAAAATCATAACTCTCCCTCGCTCAAATAACTTTTCCCCAGCCTTACTGTATTCCACGTTGCAGCTAGTGGCCAACCCAGCAAAACGTCCTTCCAAATGTCCCACACGTATTTCCACAGGTGCATATATCCAAAGGTGAGTATTTCCCAAAGGTAAGTATCTCCAAATCCTTATATTCCTCATGGAAGTGGACGTGCAGCACTCTTGTCCTCCAGAGAGCCCAGGTTGGAGACTGTGTCTCTTCCCCCCCCACACACCCTCTCAGTGTGTCTCTTCCCTTCCCAAACCTTCAGCTCATCAGCTCCTCCTTTGTTTCAGCTGCGTGGGAAGATTGGCCATAGAGGGGTGGAGTTCCCGACCATACCAGCAGATGGAGCCATAGCTGTCTGGGTTTGCAGCCACCTCAGGGGGATGTAACGTCCCTCCAGGACACAGCCTCTCGTGACATCACACATCCCCCCTCCTCGGGACCGACGTCCTCGTCGGGGTAAAGGCAGCGAAGAAGGCATCACGCCGGGAGAGGGCGTCCGCATTGCCGTGGTGCTTGCCAGACTGCTCTCTCTTCAACTCCTCCAACTCTAGGACCAGGGACTCAGCCTCCTGTTGTCTCTCCTTGAGTTTCTTACTGAACGCATCAGCCTTGGTTTTAGCAGAGTTTAGCTTCTGTTGAGCAGCTTTCAGTTCCTTCTCTCTCTCTGCCTCCGCATTCTTCATCTTGTTCTCCAACACCTTGTACTTCTCCTCTGCCTTCTTCTGGACCTCCTTACTCCTGCGCAGGGTCTCCTCACACTCCTCGATGGTCCTGCGCAGCCTCTCCAGCTCCTCCTGTTGCTTATGGAAGGAGCTCTGTTGGAGTTTAGCCTGGAGGATATCTAACTCTTCTGTCTTCATGTCTAACTGTTGCTTTAACAAACGATACCTCTCAGCGGTCCCCTTCAGACCAGACAGTTCTTTGTCCAGATTCTGTAGCTCCGTCTCTGTGTCGGTCTGGGCACCTGCCATCCCTATCCGAGCCCGGGCGGGAGTGAGTAATTCGGAGGATTGCACCGGAGCCTTCCCAGGATGAGTCTTGCCTCTCCGTTTCCGAGGTACTCGGGTTATCCTCTCCTGAGACTCTCTCCAGAGTGGGTAAAAGGCTGGGCAGTCTCGTCCAATTAGGACAGGGACGGGGAGGGAATCAACCACCCCCGCCGTCGTGTGTATGGTTCCCCGTGTGCTGGTCATTGTAAGTTCAGTAATGGGGTATTCTCTGGTGTCCCCATGGACACAGGAAACTGGGAGGACTTTCCCCGGGGGTCAGACACGTTGGGCCCACCAAATCCTTACGCACCAGGGTGGCCCGGCTACCAGAATCCAGTAAGGCCTCCACATCATGGTGATTCACAGTTACCGGGCAGGTGGGGGGTCGATCTGGGCCGCCATCTACGACTCCCAAGAGCGAGGCAAACGGTGTGTGGGTGCTGAGCTGGAGGACTCCGCAGTGGGCATAGGTTCATCGGCTGGTTTCCCACACTGCCAGGAGATATGTCCCATCTCCCCACACCGGTAACACTGTCGAGTTTCCCCCCTCCTGGTGTACTCTTCTTGGACCCGCCTGGTTTCTGGCTCCCCCTGGAGCCGGGATAAGTCCTGACGTGGCTGGGTTCGAGACCTTGGGGTCCTTTGGACGGGTTCTTCCCATTTGTGGTGGGGCCGCACTCCTGGGGTCTTTTCGGGAAGCATTCAGCATCTCCGCTGTGGCCTGGTACTTTTCCACAGCTTCCACGGTCAGATCAGCCGTGGTCAAGGCCTGTTGACTGATGAACCGTTTTGCCTCATAAGGCAGGGCGCGTAGGTAACGATCCACCACAACGGCCTCCACCACCGCCGCTGCTGTATTCCTCTGCGGATCCAGCCATTTCCTTGCGATTCGGACAAGTTCATGCATCTGCGCCCGAGGAGGTTGGTCTGGTTGGAAGGTCCAGCTGTGAAAGCGCTGGGCCATACCAAACTTTGTGAGTCCATATCTGCTGAGGATCTCAGACTTCAGGGCATCATAGTCAGTAACCTGGTCAGGGCCCAGGTCCCGGACAGCATTCAGCGATTCCCCGGTTAGGAAGGGGGCTAACAGACCAACCCACTGTTGCTTGGGCCAGGCTTCCCTAGTGGCCGTGGCCTCAAATGCATGCAGGTATGCCTCAATGTCATCGGTAGCTCCCATCTTAGATATAAAGTCACTTGCCTTTATTGGGCGGGTATTTTGGACAACCATCTGTCTCTGCAACTGCAATTCCTCTGCCTTCAGAAGGTTGGCTTTCTTTTGCTCCTCCAAGAGAGCCACGTTTGCTTGCATCTGGGCTTGCTGGCCAGCAACAAGGGCTTTCAATATGTCCTCCATTTCAGTCGGGCGGGGAGCCTACGGCCAACTTGGAAAACTGGGTGATCAAACCTTCGGTATCCTCCTCTGACATGCACTATTAACGCTGAGCGTGCCCGTATTCTCCACCATCTGTGATGTCACGAGAGGCTACACAGCTTTCAGCGGGGTTGCTCAAGTAGTGCAAGGAGACCAGGTTCAACCAAAACAAGGATTTTATTAAAGGTCTTGGGAAACTAACGAAATTATAACACAATTCTGTTCTCTGGTGGCTCTTAAGGGTTAACAGTTCAGGGATGTCTCTTCCACATCCAAAATCATAACTCTCCCTCGCTCAAATAACTTTTCCCCAGCCTTACTGTATTCCACGTTGCAGCTAGTGGCCAACCCAGCAAAACGTCCTTCCAAATGTCCCACACGTATTTCCACAGGTGCATATATCCAAAGGTGAGTATTTCCCAAAGGTAAGTATCTCCAAATCCTTATATTCCTCATGGAAGTGGACGTGCAGCACTCTTGTCCTCCAGAGAGCCCAGGTTGGAGACTGTGTCTCTTCCCCCCCCACACACCCTCTCAGTGTGTCTCTTCCCTTCCCAAACCTTCAGCTCATCAGCTCCTCCTTTGTTTCAGCTGCGTGGGAAGATTGGCCATAGAGGGGTGGAGTTCCCGACCATACCAGCAGATGGAGCCATAGCTGTCTGGGTTTGCAGCCACCTCAGGGGGATGTAACGTCCCTCCAGGACACAGCCTCTCGTGACATCACAACGTGTTTGTTTTGGGCTTCGTCCCCGTCGTACCTTGTCTTGGGTGGAGAAAATAAAACCCCTTTACGTATTCCTGCCCCTGTCTTCAAATCCTTATACAACGTGACAGAAGAACCTTTGGCAGCGATTACAGCCTTGAGTCTTTTTGGGTATGACGCTACAAGCTTGGCACAGCTGTATTTGGGGAGTTTCTCCAATTCTTCTCTGCAGATCCTCTCAAGCTCTGTCAGTTTGGATGGGGAGCTTCGCTGCACAGCTATTTTCAGGTCTCTCCAGGGATGTTCGATCGGGTTCAAGTCCAGGCTCTGACTGGGCCACTCAAGGACATTCAGAGACTTGTCCCAAAGCATCTCCTGTGTTGTCTTGGCTGTGTGCTTAGAGTCGTTGTCCTGTTGGAAGGTGGACCTTCGCCCCAGTCTGAGGTCCTGAGCGCTCTGGAGCAGGTTTTCATCAAGGATCGCTCAGTACATTGCTCCGTTCATCTTTCCCTCGATCCTGAATAGCCTCCCAGTCCCTGCCGCTGAAAAACATCCCCTCAGCATGATGTTGCCACCGCCATGCTTCCCCGTAGGGATGGTGCCATGTTTCCTCCAGACGTGACGCTTGGCATTCAGGCCAAAGAGTTCAATCTTGTTTTCATCAGACCAGAGAATCTTGCTTCTCATGGTCTGAGAGTCCTTTAGGTGCCTTTTGTCAAACTCCAAGCGGGCTGATATGTGCCTTTTAATGAGGAGTGGCTTCCGTCTGGCCACTCTACCATAAAGGACTGATTGGTGGAGTGCTGCAGAGATGGTTGTCCTTCTGGAAGGTTCTCCCATCTCGACATAGGAACTCTGGAGAGTGACCATCGGGTTCTTGGTCACCTCCCTGACAAAGGCCCTTCTCCCCCGATTGCTCAGTTTGGCCGGGAGGCCATTTCTAGGAAGCGTCTTGGTGGTTGTAAACTTCTTCCATTTAAGAATGATGGAGGCCACTGTGTTCTTGGGGACCTTCAATGCTGCAGAAATTTTTTGGTACCCTTCCCCAGATCTGTGCCTCGACACAATGCTGTCTCGGAGCTCTATGGACAATTCCTTCGACCTCATGGCTTGGTTTTTGCTCGGACATGCACTGTCAACTGTAGGACCTTATATAGACAGGTGTGTGCCTTTCCAAATCATGCCCAATTAATTGAATTTACTACAGGTGGACTCCAATCAAGTTGTAGAAACATCTCAAGGATGATCAATGGAAACAGGATGCACCTGAGCTCAATTTCATGTGTCATAGCAAAGGGTCTGAATACTTATGTAAATGTTATATTTCAGTTTTTTATTTTTAATAAATGTGCAAACATTTCTAAAAACCTGTTTTTGCTTTGTCATTATGGGGTATTGTGTGTAGATTGATGGGGGGAAAAAACTATTTAATTCATTTTAGAATAAGGCTGTAACATAACAAAATGTGGAAAAAGTCAAGGGGTCTGAATACTTTCCGAATGCACTGTATTTAAACACTCAAACACAAATTCAGCAAATTCAGCGCTTATCGGGACCTAAGATTCACCTTGTTGCAGTGCAGCAGGGATGGGCTATCTTAAAATATATCTTAAGTCTCATATGTTTGATTTATAAACATATATTTTAGCCTTAACAAGCAACCGTTAAGGAGGCGTGAGTAGTGGAATATATTTGGACATTCGTCATGTCATCTACAATAACATTATGTCAAATAAATCTAAGATGTGTTATTCTGTATTCTAGCTGTATCCTAGCTATGGAGATATAGTACTACTGTTGTTTAAACAAATATAGCACCATTCCTGTCAGGGAAGAGAGATAAAGGAGACTATCTCAGAGAGGCTCATAGCCCTGCAGTGAGGTAAGTGTGTGTTTTAGAGAGGGGCCATGCATTGGGCATGGCACTAATGTAACACATGGAGGAACGCATGATGTCATCCTTAACCTCAAAGCTTCCAGGGAGTGGGCTTTTAGGGAGTTATCTCCAGGCTGTGGAGAGTTACTTTCCCATGGGACCTGGCTGGTGGACCCTCTCACACACTGACCTGAGGGGATCCTATTTATTCCTCTCCTCTTCTTCTTCTTCCCTTCTTTCTCCCTCTCCTCCAAGACCTGTTTGTGCTCTTAGACCTGATTGGAGGCCCTAGCCCTCGCTTTGGCAACCAGTTCCCCAACACTGCCTGGTGGCTCACCAGAATACAGAACATTGGTGAGAGCTCACACTCTCTGATCTCTGTCATTCTATCAGCCAATGTCTGTCTGTCTGTCTGTCTGTCTGTCTGTCTGTCTGTCTGTCTGTCTGTCTGTCTGTCTGTCTGTCTGTCTGTCATTCTATCAATCTCTATCTGTCTGTCTGTCATTCTATCAGCCTCTGTCTGTCTGTCTGTCTGTCTGTCTGTCTGTCTGTCTGTCTGTCTGTCTCTCTTTCTCCCTCTCCCTCTCTCTCTCTCTCTCTCTCTCTCTCTCTCTCTCTCTCTCTCTACTCTGTAATTAGCTAAGCCCTGTGTTGAATGTTCCCTCTCTTTTCAGAGTGTCGTTTGCATCACATGGGCCAGCTGAAGGACCATCCAAATGACATTACATTACTTCTGGCCCGGTATGCCTGTGGGTCCGGTGCAGGATGACCACATGCCATTCCTAAACAGAGGTAAACACACAACACACTGGTTCTGACACAGGCTTGGCTGTGTTCTGTAGGGTACTAATGACCTTTGTATTCTGATTTCATCTCAGGTGTGCGCATCCTCCATCTCATCCCCACCCCTTCCCCTCAATGTGGCACACGTTTGATGACAACGAGCAGAACCTGGACCGCTCCACCATCGAGAACCTCAAAAAGATCCTGCAGGTGTTCGTGCTGGAGTACCTCAACATGAAGCCTCAATCCCTGAACCCCCAAAACACACACTAAATGTTAGGGCTTGTCTGGTTCTAGTGGGACCATAGGTCTCTCTACATACATCAAATATGACAGGATTTAGGATGTCTTTTGTTTTGGAAACATGAAGCTGTGTAAAGGTACACGTTCTTGATGTTGTTTAGTAATGTCTACATTTGGATAAACTCTTGCAATCCTCCTCAATAAAATCCCAAAGCGATGAAAACACCAAGCCCAGTGAAGTGGGATCCTGTGGAAAGCAGGGCAGCTATCATAAGATCCCTATCCACTGAGCTCTCCTTGCTCTCACACCCTCCTTTCAGCACCCTGTCTTCACAGCCAGGGCCAACACACACACACAGCCTTATCGATGCTCTGTCCCCAGCCTCCAGACTACCACACAGGATCTTCTGTGTGTCTGCTTTCACAGTGCTCTCTTTATGTCCCAACATCCCCTTCTCTGTCTAAGGAGCTATGCTTGTGCCCCACTAGCCAAGAGGAAGAGAAGGGAGACATACAGATAGACTAACTAGATAAACATTGTTAAGTAGTGGCGTATGACTTGCTATTGTGTTATTTCTGTTGTTTATACTGGTACATTACTGTCTGCCTTCTATCTGGTTATCCAAGCTGATAATACACAGTAACAGAGAGGCTTATTCCCTTGCTTTCCAGAGGGATGGAGATCATTTCAATATTAATTGGAGGAGGGTTTGGAACAGCTGTGGCAGGAGACAGTGGCTCATGTTGGTGCATTAATGTACAGAGCCTGACATCATTCCTAGAAGCCTTGTAATTCTATACGATCACACAAAGATCTGCTGGGGGCCTTGCTATCTGTGTCTGAATGTGTATGACATTAAACTGTCCAGTTCATATTAGTATAGAAAATCTTGCAGGTCAGGAGATAATATCTATATTTGTATTGTTAATATGTCATCTTTATGTTCTCCTTATATCCTGCAAGGTCACATAGAAATCTAAGGTGAAAAGCCTGTTGTGTTTTTATGACAATGTTAGCTACATTTTGATGTTCTGCATTGCTTGCTGTTTGGGGTTTTAGTCTGGGTTTCTGTATAGCACTTTGTGACATCTGCTGATGTAAAAAGGGCTTTATGAATACATTTGATTGCTTGATTGATGCTGGTCTTGAGATAATACACACTGCAAAAAATGTACTTCCTTTATTTGAGTCTGAAATAAATGTTGATCCCAAAAAAAAGAACGCCTCTCCTTACGCACTGTTTACCTTTGAAGATCTTGTTTTTTTGCTTTGGTCGTCGCTGCTGGTATTTTGGATGGCAAAAGTGAAAGAAAAGCGGTTGACATTGTTTGTGTGACAGCGGGTCAGAGCAGTGAACATAGGTGGCCTGTGCTGTGCAGGAGGAAGCACACGCTCCTATTGAAATCCTGTTCCTAGACAGGAAGAGATGACAACTCTGCTATTCTCTTTAGCTCGGCCCAACGCTCAGATTAGCCTTCTGCTCCGTTTGAGTCAGGCGTTCCCTATATCCCACCCCCTCACCTTTCCTCATCCTCACACTTTACCACTCTCCTCACCCCCATCTCCCCCCATCTCCCCCCTCCTCACCCCCATCTCCCCCCTCCCCCTCATCACCCCCTCCCCCCTCATCACCCCCTCCCCCTTCACCCCTATCTCCCCCCTTCACCCCTATCTCCCCCTCCTCACCACCATCTCCCACCTCCTCACCCCAATCTCCCCCTCCTCACCCCCATCTCCCCCCTCCTCACCCCATCTCCCCCCTCCACCCCCCTCAGCCGCTACCATGACCCGAGGGGCCTGCTGTCTACCCAGGCCTCCTCTAGACAACAATCCCATGATTCGGTAATCCTGTCAGGACCTCCCCTTAAATTCCACGCTTCACAAATCCCCTGGATTCACCACACTGCCCTTGGAAGGAATGTGGAGTAGGCTACGGACTCCCCCACTCAGTGCTGCCATTCAGACATATTTATGATGCATAGCAACACTAGAGGACATACTGTATGCTGTACCATGGGAAATATTAAATGGTGTAATAACTGTTAAGGCCCCATTTGTCAAACACTCATATCATTATCTGTGGCATGTTGTCTTCT
The DNA here is from genome assembly GCF_020615455.1 of Coregonus clupeaformis. Taxonomy (NCBI): domain Eukaryota; kingdom Metazoa; phylum Chordata; class Actinopteri; order Salmoniformes; family Salmonidae; genus Coregonus; species Coregonus clupeaformis. The sequence goes on from NC_059216.1 coordinate 16,763,244, forward strand.
AACCTAAACAACATCAAGCATAAACACTACTGTACATTCTTAAGTGAAGTATTATCCTCTCCTCTGGATCTTAACATCGTTTTGTTATACAGTAGTTTGTGATATAATTTTTTACTTAGCAACATAATACCAGCTTCAAGTTCCTCTGTGTCCACATCACTAAGGAACTAACATGGTCCACACACACCAACACAGTCGTGAAGAAGGCAAAACAACGCCTCTTCCTGAAAAGATTTGGCATTGGCCCTCAGATCCTCAAAAAGTTATACAGCTGCACCACTGAGAGCATCTTGACTAGCTGCACCACCACCTGGTATGGCAACCGCTTGACATCCGACTGCAAGGCGCTATAGAGGGTAGAGTGTACGGACCAGTTCGTCACTGGGGCCGAGCTCCCTGCCATCCAGGACCTCTATACCAGGCGGTGTCAGAGGAAGGCCCTAAAAATTGTCAAAGACTCCAGCCACCCAAGTCTTGGACTGTTTTCACGGCAAACGGTACCGATGCACCAAGTCTGGAACCAACAGGACCCTGAATAACTTCTACCCCGAAGCCATAAGACTGCTAAATACATTGAACAAAAATATAAACGCAACATGCAACAATTTAAAGGATTTTACTGAGTTACAGTTCATATAAGGAAATCAGTCAATTGAAATAAATTAATTAGGCCCTAATCTATGGATTTCACATGACTGGGAATAGAGATATGCATCTCTTGGTCACAGATACCTTTTAAAAAAGGTAGGGTCCGTGGATCAGAAAACCAGTCAGTATCTCCTTCACATAGAGTTGATCAGGTTGTTGATTGTGGCCTGTGGAATGTTGTCCCTCTCCTCTGCAATGGCTGTGCGAAGTTGCTGGATATTGGTGGGAACTGGAACACGCTGTCATACGCGTCAATCCAGTGCATCCCAAACATGCTCAATGGGTGACATGTCTGGTGAGTATGCAGGCCATGGAAGAACTGGGACATTATCGGCTTCCAGGAATTGTGTACAGATCCTTGTGACATGGGGCCGTGCATTATCATGCTGAAACATGAGGTGATGGGGGCGGATGAATGGCACAACAATGGGCCTCAGGATCTCATCACAGTATCTCTGTGCATACAAATTGCCATCTCTAAAATGCAACTGTGTTCGTTGTCCGTAGCTTATGCCTGCCTATACCATAACACCACCGCTATCATGGGGCACTCTGTTCACAACGTTGATATCAGAAAACCTCTCGCCCACACGACACCATACACGTGGTTTGCGTTTGTGAGGCCGGTTGGATGTACTGACAAATTCTCTAAAACGACGTTGAAGGTGGTTTATGGTAGACAAATTAACATTAAATCCTCTGGCAACAGCTCTGGTGGACATTCCTGCAGTCAGCATGCCAATTGAACGCTCCCTCAAAACTGGAGACGTGTGGCATTGTGTTGTGTGACAAAACTGCACATTTTAGAGTGGCCTTTTATTGTAATGATCATGCTGTTTAATCAGCTTCTTGATATGCCACAAATAAGCTTTTTGTGCGTATGGACGATTTCTGGGATCTTTTATTTCAGCTCATGAGGCATGGGACCAACACTTCACATGTTGCGTTTATAGTTTGGTTCAGTGTAGTTAACCAAATAGCTACCCAGACTATCTCCATTGACCCTGTTTGCACTAATTCATCTGACTCATCACATATGCTGCTGCTGTTTCTTATCTATCCTGTTGCCTAGTCACTTTCCCCTACCTATATGTACATATCTACCTCAATTACCTCATACCCCTGCACATCAACTCGGTACTGGTACCCTGTGTATATAGCCAAGTTATCATTACGCATTGTGTATTTATTTGTTGTGGGTTTCTTTCTATTCTTTTTCTATTTTTCTCTCTATATTGTTGGGAAGGGCCCGTAGGTAAGCATTTCACTGTTAGTCTACACATGTAGTTTACGGAGCATGTGACAAATACAAATTGATTTGATTTTAATACTACTCTTGCAGAGCCCCAGATGCCTCATATGAAGAGTTATTCCTTCTTCAGCATCTCCTGATCTTCATCATATTCCTGCGATATTACAGAACTCACTCTCCTTGGCCTCCCTGGGGGATTCGTGCCTGTGTTTTCTCACACACTAATTGTTTCCATCATGTCTCAGTAAGTTATACTCCACAACACCGCCACAATGCCTTTGTTTAACCTTTCTGTGTGATGTGCACAAATTGAACTGGCATGCAGTGATGTGAGTGATGATGACTTCCTTGATCCGCCTACTCATCACAGCCCAATTTAGCCTTGTTATTTTGAACGATACCTACTGAATTATTCCTACAGTTGTTGAAGAGATGAAGCTGTGTTCGTAGTGGGGTTAGGCACAGGGAACTATATGCACATCAGGATTATTTCTCTGGTCCCCATTTTGTAATATTTTCTTTGTATTTGCCCCTCCCAAATCCCTGTTAGTGCACTGATCAAACAGGAAACTCCCTGACAGGTAAGTCTACGGGTAGTTATAGTCAAACAGGTTAAAACACCAGACTAGATCTGCATAACCTCTCAAATTTCTTACAAATCCTGTCTCTGGCATTGTGTATCTCCTAGTGATAGACTGGAACCATTTCATGGTATGTTGTGCAGGTGATTGATCAGAATAGTGTGTCTAAGTCTATTTGATCTAGCCCTTTATTCTTTCCCTCTAACCTGAGGGAAGAGCATTGACACGCACCATGCCTCTCTAGGCCTTGTCATTATAGCCTAGCCTTGTTATTTTACATGAATTATTCCTGTTGTTGAAGAGTTGAAGCTGTATTTGTGGTGGGTGGTGGGGTTACCCACATGAAAAAATACTACAGTTTACTATAGAATACTTTTTTCCACACCATAGTATCCTTCGATCATGTGTAGTACTTACTATATCATTTTGTAGTATACTGTAGAATACTATACTAAACACTGTAGTATCCCTCGATTGTGTAGTACTTACTATAGAATGTTGTAGTATACTGTAAAATACTATACTACACTCTGTACTATCCCTTGATCATGTGGAGTACAAACTATAGAATTTTGTAGTATACTGTAAATACTACAGTATTATCTGAAAAAAAACACTAGTAAATGCTACAGTAATGTCCTAAACACTACAGTATGCAAAAACACTACCGTTTTTTAAAAAACTATAGTAATGCTACAGTATTGAATTTGCATATACTCCACCCATTCCCATCCCCCATATCACAATTTGCGCCACCCATGAATGAGAAACCTACATGTCAAGTATAGACCATATACTGTAGTGTGCTTCCTACAAGTTATGTAAATGAGCAGAAGCGCTAAACTATCTGTACAGACTCCAGACCTACCATCCTAAATTTGCTCTTCTATGCGCCCACTTCTGTCAAAGATAATAAATAAAAAATGCTATAGTAAATACTGAATTAATGTCTGCAAAAACACTACAGTAAATACTACAGTTTACTACAGTACGTAAAAACACTACAGTAAATACTACAGTCCGCAAAAACGCCACAGTAAATACTACAATCCGCAAAAACAAACCATTGATTACATAATTTGGGCCTCCTGTAGCTCAGTTGGTAGAGCATGGTGCTTGCAATGCCAGGGTTGTGGGTATGAAAAAGGTATGCACTCACTAACTGTAAGTCGCTCTGGATAAGAGCGTCTGCTAAATTACTAAAATGTAATAATTTAGCTGACGCTCTTATCCAGAGCAATTAGGGTTAAGTGCCTTGCTCAAAGGCACATCTCCAGATGTTTCACCTATTGAGCTTGGGGATTTGAACCAGCAACCTTTTGGTTACTGGCCTAACACTTAACCACTAGGCTACCTGCCACCCCACACTACAGTTGTCTTTTACTACAGTATTTATACTACAGTTAACTTCAGTCCGCAAAAACACTACAGCGAATACTACAGTAAAGGCCACAAAAACATATAATACTATAGTATTTATACAATAGTATACTATAGTATTTTTTCATCTGGGTAACCTGAGGGAAGCGAATTGACACGCACCCTGCCTCTCTAGGCCCTGTCGTTCAGTTTAGCGGGCATAAAGAGTAGCATGTTCAAACAGGGAGGAGGAGAGAAAGCAGAAGTAATAGTAGAGTAGTACTGATTGTGGTTTCCAGTATTTTATTGCCTGGCAGCAAAGTGATATGTGCTCAGGTGTAATTGAAGCTGAACTGTAATTGTCTGATGATTAAAGTGTAGCTTGTACCTTCCAGCTGTGCTGAGGGGAAGGTTAGTAGGGGACTCTCCCTAACAAGGTGTGTTTTAGAGAGAGGGAGGGGGTTTGCAAATATATTGGGTTTGTTTAGGAAACCATCTGTTACTTAGGCCCTATTGCCTCTCTGCCATTGGCTACTGTACTATAGCTAACTATGGGAACAAAGACAGGTACAACAGATACCCATCCTGCTGTTGACTGAAAACACTGTAATACCACCCCAGAATGTATTAATCACTGGTACAACATTTTCACAATATGGCAAATAGAGTTACATGAAGTTTGGGCTTTTCCATTCACGAACACATAAAATACAGTCAATAAATACACGATATAATACAGTTGTCTTTGTAAACTGTCACACAAAGCATAGTTTATGCTTATGTTGTCAGCCCTGAGTCTTCTCTCTGAACCCGAACTACAATTATGCTACCTTCTGGCATTGGACTTATTTCCTAATTGAATTAATGTAATTGTATATAATGGGATAATAAATTGTATCCTTTCTGGTGGGATCAATATTCATCCTTTGTGTGCATGTCACAGAGGGTTGTGGCTCTGGCATGGTAGCCCACTCACTGTGTGGTCACCAGGTCGGTTGTACACTCCTTCATCAGTCTCTGGGAAACTTTGGAAACGTATAAAAGTCAGAAGGCAGCCAACACCCAAAACATGAATAGAAAGGGTTCAACAAATTACAGGCAGGATCTAATTATGGAAAAAAACTGAAATACTCCTTATGGCAGGGGTAGCTAACTAGATACAGCCGCAGGCCGATTTTTGTCGGAGTGAATGGTCGGGGGGCCGGAAAATAATGATAATAATTTGCACACTGCAAATTGACCCCAACTAAGGCCAAAAAGAGATTGTATTTGAAATAACAATAATTTAATTCCTTGATTACATTGAGACACGATCACATACAGTGGGGAAAAAAGTATTTAGTCAGCCACCAATTGTGCAAGTTCTCCCACTTAAAAAGATGAGAGAGGCCTGTAATTTTTATCATAGGTACACGTCAACTATGACAGACAAAATGAGGAAAAAAATTACAGAAAATCACATTGTAGGATTTTTAATGAATTTATTTGCAAATTATGGTGGAAAATAAGTATTTGGTCACCTACAAACAAGCAAGATTTCTGGCTCTCACAGACCTGTAACTTCTTCTTTAAGAGGCTCCTCTGTCCTCCACTCGTTACCTGTATTAATGGCACCTGTTTGAACTTGTTATCAGTATAAAAGACACCTGTCCACAACCTCAAACAGTCACACTCCAAACTCCACTATGGCCAAGACCAAAGAGCTGTCAAAGGACACCAGAAACAAAATTGTAAACCTGCACCAGGCTGGGAAGACTGAATCTGCAATAGGTAAGCAGCTTGGTTTGAAGAAATCAACTGTGGGAGCAATTATTAGGAAATGGAAGACATACAAGACCACTGATAATCTCCCTCGATCTGGGGCTCCACGCAAGATCTCACCCCGTGGGGTCAAAACGATCACAAGAACGGTGAGCAAAAATCCCAGAACCACACGGGGGGACCTAGTGAATGACCTGCAGAGAGCTGGGACCAAAGTAATAAAGCCTACCATCAGTAACACACTACGCCGCCAGGGACTCAAATCCTGCAGTGCCAGACGTGTCCCCCTGCTTAAGCCAGTACATGTCCAGGCCCGTCTGAAGTTTGCTAGAGTGCATTTGGATGATCCAGAAGAGGATTGGGAGAATGTCATATGGTCAGATGAAACCAAAATATAACTTTTTGGTAAAAACTCAACTCGTCGTGTTTGGAGGACAAAGAATGCTGAGTTGCATCCAAAGAACACCATACCTACTGTGAAGCATGGGGGTGGAAACATCATGCTTTGGGGCTGTTTTTCTGCAAAGGGACCAGGACGACTCATCCGTGTAAAGGAAAGAATGAATGGGGCCATGTATCGTGAGATTTTGAGTGAAAACCTTCCATCAGCAAGGGCATTGAAGATGAAACGTGGCTGGGTCTTTCAGGATGACAATGATCCCAAACACACCGCCCGGGCAACGAAGGAGTGGCTTCGTAAGAAGCATTTCAAGGTCCTGGAGTGGCCTAGCCAGTCTCCAGATCTCAACCCCATAGAAAATCTTTGGAGGGAGTTGAAAGTATGTGTTGCCCAGCGACAGCCCCAAAACATCACTGCTCTAGAGGAGATCTGCATGGAGGAATGGGCCAAAATACCAGCAACAGTGTGTGAAAACCTTGTGAAGACTTACAGAAAACGTTTGAACTGTGTCATTGCCAACAAAGGGTATATAACAAAATATTGAGAAACTTTTGTTATTAACCAAATACTTATTTTCCACCATAATTTGCAAATAAATTCATTAAAAATCCTACAATGTGATTTTCTGGAAAAAAAAATCTCATTTTGTCTGTCATAGTTGACATGTACCTATGATGAAAATTACAGGCCTCTCTCATCTTTTTAAGAGGGAGAACTTGCACAATTGGTGGCTGACTAAATACTTTTTTCCCCCACTGTATGTCTGTTTGTTTTACTTGGGAACAGATATCCTAAATTATATATTTTTTGCTGAATTCCTGGTGATAATAAAAAAAAATTCAAATGTTTTACTGGCGGGCCGATTTTGGCCCCCGGGCCACTTATAATATAATATATAATATAATATGCCATTTAGCAGACGCTTTTATCCAAAGCGACTTACAGTCATGCGTGCATACATTTTTGTGTATGGGTGGTCCCGGGGATCGAACCCACTACCTTGGCGTTACAAGCGCCGTGCTCTACCAGCTGAGCTACAGAGGACCACTTGTTGCTGACCACTGCCTTATGGGTGCTTAAGTGTTTCGTTGTTAGACGGTTATGGGGATAGATATGGAGTGAGTAAGAGCACGTAAATTGCAATAAATATAGATTCAAACAAGTGAATAGATATTGTATCAACTGTGTTGTTTACTTTAACAGAATATATATGTGCCTTTATTCTTTCACACTTCATCAGTTGCTTCCCATTTGAGCCTTTGTATGCATGTTGCCTTGAACGTTTGTGTATTACCTCCAGAATCAATCACAACTGTGGTATTATGAAAGAACTGTAGCTTTCCTATGTGGCAAGAAGTCCCCATTGTTTTAATAAGGAAAGCATAGACAGTATGTACAGTGCCTTCAGAAAGTATTCATACCCCTTGACTTATTCCACATTTTGTTGTGTTACAGCTTTTCTCACCCATCTACACACAATACACCATAATGACAAAGTGAAAACATGTTTTTAGAAATGTTAACACATTTATTGAAAATGAAATAAAGAAATATCTAATTTACATAAGTATTCACACCTCTGAGTCAATACATGGTAGAATCACCTCTGGCAGAGATTACAGCTGTGAGTCTTTCTGGGTAAGCCTCAAAGAGCTTTGCACACCTGGATTGTACAATGTTTGCACATTATTCAAAAAAAAATTATTCAAGCTCTGTCAAGTTGGTTGTTGATCACTGCTAGACAGCCATTTTCAAGTCTTGCCATAGATTTTCAAGCCGATTTAAGACAAAACTGTAACTTGGCCACTCAGGAACATTTAATGTCGTCTTGGTAAATAACTCCAGTGTATGTTTGGCCCTGTGTTTTAGGTTTTTGTCCTGCTGAAAGATGCATTTGTCTCCCAGTGTCTGTTGGAAAGCAGACTGAACCAGGTTTTCCTCTAGGATTTTGCCTGAGCTTAGCTCTATTCCATTTATTTTTATCATAAAAAAACTCCCTAGTCCTTGCCGATGACAAGCATACCCATAACATGATGCAGCCACCACTATGCTTGAAAATATGAAGACCGGTACTCAGTGATGTGTTGTGTTGAATTTGCCCCAAACATAACGCTTTGTATTCAGGACATAATGTTTATTTCTTTGCCATATTTTTTTTGCAGTTTTACTTTAGTGCCTTATTGCAAACAGGATGCATGTTTTGGAATATTTTTGTTCTGTACAGGCTTCCTTCTTTTCACTCTGTTAATTGGGTTAGCATTGTGGAGTAACTACAATGTTGTTGATCCATCCTCAGTTTTCTCCTATCACAGCCAATAGGTGCCCTTCTTTGCGAGGCATTGGAAAACCGCCCTGGTCTTTGTGGTTGAATCTGTTTGAAATTCGAATCTGTGTTTGAAATTCACTGCTCGGCTGAGGGACCTTACAGATAATTATATGTGTGGAGTACAGAGATGAGGTAGTCATTCAAAAATCATGTTAAACACTATTATTGCACACAGAGTGAGTCCATGCAACTTATTATGTGACTTGTTAAGCACATTTTTACTCCTGAACTTATTTAGGCTTGGCATAACAAAGGAGTTTAATACTTATTGACTCAAGACATTTCAGCTTTTCATTTTTTATTAATTTCTAAAAATTATTTCACTTTGACATGGTGGGGTATGTGTGTAGGCCAGTGACACAAAATTGAATCCATTTTAAATTCAGGATTTAACACAACAAAATGTGGAAAAAGTAAAGGGGTGTGAATACTTTCTGAAGGCACTGTAGTAGGACAATGCAGAAGTGGATTATAATTGCCTGCTGAGCATTAGCTCACCAACAGAGCGCAGCCGTGAGCCGCAACCAATGGTTGTACGGTAGAGGGACATTTCATTTGTTATTTTATATGGCATGAAGAAGGCAGGGACAGGTTATGCTGTTCCTCTTTCTGTAAAATTGCTCCATTCCCTGATACGCTCTCAATCGCACTGTTTCAAGTTACCCTTTTCCTTGTCACCAGTCTGTTTAATAACAGTTTCTAAACTGCGCTGTTCTAACTTTCTGTGAAACGATGCCTGATAAGAATGAATCTGATCGAAGTGTAGGCTACGAAATGTTATGTGGTATGATTAAACGTGGTCTATAATATTTATTATTTAAAAAAAAAAAACAGGCTAAATCACCCATAATAAAGGCTATATGAAGCTGCAGAGACAGAAACACACGGTAAAGAAAGAAACTAGCTATGCAATTCAATAATGTTTTTTTTTTCTTCAAACTTTTGAATATAATAGTGTATTATTATAGTATAGTCATTATCAGCCATAGGCCTACATGCATTATCGGTGGTCAATGTAGTAAGATATAGCCTACATATTTGTGGTGCGGTGTTGTTGATTGCTCCGCCCGGTTCAGTAGAGTGAAACTATGCAACTTGATCCCAAGCCCAGTGACGAACTATGGGGGTTTTCACTCCTGCCTGTAACGGTGTGTGTGATGTAAATGAGTTCCCAGTCGCTGAGTGCGCAGAGAACACGAGCTAGAGTGAAGAGGGTCACAGAGAGACAGCTGCTATACAGAGAAGATCAAGAAGCAATGGGAGTTTTATAATAAATTAAGTGACAATCGTAGGCAACCGAAAGCAGTGTTTTATGGTATCGATTTCTAATTGTTGTTTTAGATAGTTTCCTGGGAATGCAAGCAATGGATCCAATAACGAAGTGGACACCAAAGCAAGTTGTCGACTGGATGAAAGGTAAGTTTCGATCACTTTCACACACCGCTCGATTCACAATTGTCCATGTTAACCGCTATCTGAAACTTGAGAAACTAGAACTCCGTATGCCTCATTCGCGGATCCATGCAATGCACGCGCTTTGTATTAAAGCTCATGCTTTGTAGAAACTGGCCCTATGTGCAGCCGCTGCCGCCAAATATCGTCGCTGTCAACTTGTTGCACAGAGAACAAAGGGAAATAATATCTTCTTTACACTTAAATTCAACTTCCAAACATTAGCAATTTAAAAGAGGTAACATGTAACAGCTGTGTGAACTTTGACAGACACTAATTATTGTCACACAGGTGGACCAACGTTTCCAGCCATATTGCCTCTGGCTGTGCCACTTGCACTGTTCTTTGAGGAGCCAACTTTGGCAATAACAGTAGTAACCAAAAACAGTGCAGTCTGTTTAAAAAAATAATAATATATATATATATATATATATATATATATGATCACGATCACTATTTGGCAAGCACAATGTGTTACAACAGTTTGTTTTACTAGAGGCACAATAAACTGAATGTATTGTATCATAATTGTCTCTATCAGCTATCGGACAGAATGATTGTAACACTGGACACCACTAAAAACGATTTTCCTGTGATATTTGGGTTAAACACAGCACAACTAGCACAATGCTGTATTGGTACACCCAGCATATTCTTCATGTGATAATCCAACCTGGAATGCCGGTTATGGAAATGTATGACATCGCCAAAGGACTATTTTCTTTTAACGACCTGAACCCTGTCACAGCATTGGCATGTAAAGTGACTGTCTGCTACCACTGGTATGAGAAGTATCGGCAGTCACAGATATGCAGCAAAACTCCACCCTTGCTTCAAGAGATGTCACTGAAATGTCAGAGGAAGTATATGAAACATCATAGGAGGATAGAAGTGCCTCTTGTGAATTATCTTTATGTCAAAAGAAACATGAGATCTGAAATGATGTTTGATGATATATCCAAGTGCCTTCATTTTTCAGAGTAAAGTTATTTGATAGTTCCTACTTCTTTCATTGCCCTAGAGTGAACATCCACAGCCGCCCACTCTTCAGTAGTTGCTGAATGAAGCAAACCTGGTGGGTATAGGCCTTCTAGTGTTCATGTTCAGTGCCTTTGTGTAGATACAGTTGAAGTCGGAAGTTTACATACACCTTAGCCAAATACATTTAAACTCAGTTTTTCACAATTCCTGACATTTAATCCTAGTAAAAATTCCATGTCTTAGGTCAGTTAGGATCACCACTTTTATTTTAAGAATGTGAAATGTCAGAAAAATAGTAGAGAATGATTTATTTCAGCTTTTATTTCTTTCATCACATTCCCAGTGGGTCAGAAGTTTACATACACTCAATTGGTATTTGGTAGCATTGCCTTTAAATTGTTTAACTTGGGTCAAACATTTCGGGTAGACTTCCACAAGTTTCCCACAATAAGTTGGGTGAATTTTGGCCCATTCCTCCTGACAGAGCTGGTGTAACTGAGTCAAGTTTGTAGGCATCCTTGCTCGCACACACATTTTCAGTTCTACCTACACATTTTCTATAGGATTGAGGTCAGGGCTTTGTGATGGCCACTTCAATACCTTGACTTTGTTGTCCTTAAGCCATTTTGCCACAACTTTGGAAGTATGCTTGGGGTCATTGTCCATTTGGAATACCCATTTGCGACCAAGCTTTAACTTCCTGACTGATGTCTTGAGATGTTGCTTCAATATATCCACATCATTTTCCTTCCTCATGATGCCATCTATTTTGTTAAGTGCACCAGTCCCTCCTGCAGCAAAGCACCCCCACAGCATGATGCTGCCACCCCCGTGCTTCACGGTTGGGATGGTGTTCTTCGGCTTGCAAGCGTCCCCCTTTCTCCGCCAAACATAACGATGGTCATTGTGGCCAAACAGTTCTATTTTTGTTTCATCAGCCAGAGGACATTTCTCCAAAAAGTACGATCTTTGTCCCCATGTGCAGTTGCAAACCGTAGTCTGGCTTTTTTATGGCGGTTTTGGAGCAGTGGCTTCTTCCTTGCTGAGCGGCCTTTCAGGTTATGTCGATATAGGACTCGTTTTACTGTGGATATAGATACTTTTGTACCTGTTTCCTCCAGCATCTTCAAGGTCCTTTGCTGTTGTTCTGGGATTAATTTGCACTTTTCACACCAAAGTACGTTTATCTCTAGGAGACAGAACACGTCTCCTTCCTGAGCGGTATGACGGCTGCGTGGTCCCATGGTGTTTATAGTTGCATACTATTGTTTGTACAGATGAACGTGGTACCTTCAGGCATTTGGAAATTGCTCCCAAGGATGAACCAGACTTGTGGAGGTCTACGATTGTTTTTCTGAGGTCTTGGCTGATTTCTTTTGATTTTCCCATGATGTCAAGCAAAGAGGCACTTAGTTTGAAGGTAGGCCTTGAAATACAGGTACACCTCCAATTGACTCAAATGATGTCAATTAGCCTATCAGAAGCTTCTAAAGCCATGACATAATTTTCTGGAATTTTCCAGGCTGTTTAAAGGCACAGTCAACTTAGTGTATGTACACTTCTGACCCACTGGAATTGTGATATAGTGAATTATAAGTGAAATAATCTGTCGGTAAACAATTGTTGGAAAAATTACTTGTCATGCACAAAGTAGATGTCCTAACCGACTTGCCAAAACTATAGTTTGTTAACAAGAAATGTGTGGAGTGGTTGAAAAACAAGTTTTAATGACTCCAACCTAAGTGTATGTAAACTTCCGACTTCAACTGTAGATGTGCTAAAGGGATTGTGGGGGGGTTACCCTGTGTGACCAGTGAATGGAACCAGGTCAGTGGATGGAGGGACAATTAGCTCAGTAGACGGGCCCTACTGGTCTGTCTTCTCTCTGGCTATCTGACTCAGCAGTTCTACATTGGAGGGTTTTACCACTGGCTCTGTTCAGTGGACTGCCATAAGACAGCCGCTGTACCTAACATTACAACAGGCCATTCGTGCCTAACATGCAGTATAAAGTCAGCAAACACCAATTACATTTTTTACATTTTAGTCATTTAGCAGACGCTCTTATCCAGAGCGACTTACAGTTAGTGAGTGCATATATATATATATATATATATATATATATATATATATATATATATATATATATATATATATATATATATATATATATATATATATATTTATTTAAATATTTTATTTATTTAAAAAAAAAAAAAATCATACTGGCCCTCTGTGGGAATCGAACCCACAACCTTGGCGTTGCAAACGCCATGCTCTACCAACTGAGCTACATCCCTGCCGGCCATTCCCTCCCCTACTTTGGTCAACAGTCGTTGGTTGACTTCATTTTTTGAAGCTGATTAGTAGTGCTCCATTAATGTACAGTGAACAAAAATATAAACACAACATGTAAAGTGTTTCATGAGCTGAAATATAAGATCCCACCTGAAATGTTCCATATGCACAAAAAGCTTATTTCTCTGAAATGTTGTACACAAATGTGTTTACATCCCTGTTAGTGACCATTTCTCCTTTGCCAAGATAATCCATGCACCTGACAGGTGTGTCATATCAAGAAGCTGATTTAAACATCATGATCATTACACAGGTGCACCTTGTGCTGGGGACAATAAAAGGCCACTCTAAAGTGTGGAGTTTTGTAACATAACACAATGCCACAGATGTCTCAACTTTTGAGGGAGCATGCAATTGGCATGCTGACTGCAGGAATGTCCAACAGAGCTGTTTCCAGATAATTTATTGTTAATTTCTCTACCATAAGCCGCCTCCCAACGTTGTTTTAGAGAATTTGGCAGTACGTCCAACCGGCCTCACAACCGCAGACCATGTGTATGGCGTTGTGTGGGCGAGCAGTTTGTTGATGTCAACGTTGTGAACAGAGCGCCCCATGGTGGCGGTGGGGTTATGGTAATTTGAATGCACAGAGATACCGTGACGAGTCCCTGAGGCCCATTGTCGTGCCAATCATCCATCGCCTCATATTTCAGCATGATAATGCACAGCCCCTTGTTGCAAGAATCTGTACACAATTCCTGGAAGCTGAAAATGTCCCAGTTCTTCCATGGCCTGCATACTAACCAGATATGTCACCCATTGAGCATGTTTGGGATGCTCTGGATCGACGTGTACGACAGCGTGTTCCAGTTCCCACCAATATCCAGCAACTTCCCACAGCCATTGCAGAGGAGTGGGATAACATTCCACAGGCCACAATCAACAGCCTGATCAACTCTATGCTAAGGAGATGTCGCTCTGCATGAGGCAAATGGTGGTCATCAGATACTGACTGGTTTTCTGATCTACGCTGCTACCTTAAAAAAAAAAAGGTATCTGTGCATATCTGTATTCCCAGTCATGTTAAATCCATAGATTAGGGCCTAATGAATTTATTTCAATTGTCTGATTTCCTTATGAACTGTTACAGTAAAATCTTTGAAATTGTTGCATTTATATTTTTGTTCTGTGGCACCTTTCTCATTGAGTGAAAGGCCAGTTAAATCTCTCAATTGAACATTATTTTTGACTGCACCTTTCTCACCAGGTCTTCAAGCAGGCTATCATACTACCTTATGCACTAATACATTTTTTGAATCTATTTATATTTTCCTTAGCAGTTGTACTCAATAACAGAAGCAGGACGTTGAAGTTGATGGCAGACTCCAGTAATTTCCCAAATATAATCTTTAATCCATTCACATTACATTTAAGTAATTTAGCAGACTCTCTTATCCAGAGCAACTTACAGGAGCGGTTAAGTGCCTTGCTCAAGGGCACATCAACAGATTTTTCACCTAGTCGGCTCGGGGATTCGAACCAGTGACATTTCGGTTACCAGCCCAACGCTCTTAACCGCTAGGCTACCTGCCACTCCTAATGCCCAGACTGAGGAGAGCTAGTGCTATTCAGAGAATGTATAGTTCAAAACTCATCTGAATAGTTTCACACTTACAAACTCGCTTTCTTTTTTCGCCTCCTACTCACTGCGGAGTCTGCCAAGTTTGCTCAGGCATTCCAAATATGCAAACACAACTACTTTTCAAGTTGGTGAATAAGAAGAGGCATTCATAATGTGAGTTTTGCTGACTTTAGTTTAAGATGAACATCAGCAGTATAGTGTTACTGTATGTCCCAAGTTTTCAGTATTTGACAACAGAATACTACAATCACAAAGACTCTTACATGCAGACTGTTGTAATTGGTGTGTGAAATGTAGCGACGGGTTTGTTTTTAAGCAATGGACCACGATTAGAGAGCGGATGATCTAGTGGCCTACATCTGTCCCAATGTGGTCACAGGATGGAAGTGTCAAAAATAAGGACCGCACCAGCCAGAGGAGGAGTGTGTCACTTTTTAGAATAGCACTGACATGCCAAATCCACGTTCAAAGAAGTAAAGAGGTGAGGCAGGTTATTCCATGGAAATCGTTAAGTTAAAACTGTCTTTGTCACAAACTAATTTCCAGTCATCCTCTCATTCTCCTTTTTAGAGTGGACCTATTGTAAACTATTGATCTAGAGATATCTGTGTAACTTCCCTTTTAAAAAGGCTTTAGACTTCAGGAAACCTTTTGTAAGAGGATTCTCCCTGAGGGACAGGAACCTGAAAGTGATCCAAGTGGTTTCGCCCTGCCTGTCCTGTTTCTGACAGGCCCATGTGTTAACCTGATGGGTAAGAGCTCGCCATATGGGGACTTCTCAATAAGTCATCAATAGTTTATATTTCTCCATTGTGTTGTTTGTTGTGTGCAATAGTATTGGATTGAGTGAGGGTTGGTGGTTAGGCCAATGATTTAATTAGAACGTACACAATAAAGACTATTGTCTGAGAGGTTCATAAAAGGTTGCAAACTGTAAACCAGAATTGGTTGACATTCATTTTATAATGCTCTGGAAGGTTAGATGGGGTCACCTTCCCTGTGCCCCTGCCAAGCTGGGCAAGGGCAGTTTGCTTTTCATTCAAATCCCAATGTGAATTGCAAATCTCCCAGATCATCTGAGCTTAGCGGCGCTTCTAGAGGTTTGGCCCCAGTCTGCCCTAAGAGCATTGGCCTCTGAAACACACATAGTTTAACACTGTGGGAATAATCGCAACCTGAGGTGGCACTGCTCAGGGCACAGACGGGTCACTGCAGCCATAGTGACTGACTGCCCATGCAGAGAGCTGTGTGTTTGTGTGTGAAAGAGAAAGAGAGAGATAGTGTAGCTCAACTTCGGAATCATTTCAGTGATATTCCCGGACTGTGTTGTAATCGGAATGGTTGGTATTTATTTTGACCTCACCATAGAAAGTCTATGTTAATGACATGTTTTGTGTAGGCACCAGTGACGACATAGGCCTGTTAGGTAAGGCCTGCACAGACTGTACAATTTTAGCCGTCTTATGCCACGATTTTGCTGTCCCAGACAATTTCCAGGTCGTGGGCAAATTCTTAAGTCGTGAACAATTGTCGTCTTGGCTCGTTCATTGTGACAGGGTCTAGGTCTGCCGATTGAAATACCCCTACGTGCGGTCGTAGGCTCTGACAAAGTTCTGTCAGTGTCAGACATTTTGAGCCTTTATCGTGTAGTGTAGCTGGTGTGACGAGCCGATCCCGGTTATTGACCAATAGGAACACGGCCGGCACGGAGTATGAGCACAATAATACGATTTTTATAATAATATGATTATTGTGAATAGTCAGATTAATATAATAGTTTGATTTAAATGTTTACATGCTGTGCAAGAAGAACGATTTCCCTAATAATCTTGTTTACATGACACATCTGAAATCAGGCTACCTGATGGGATTTTGATAAATGCACAAAATTGCCAATCAAAATAAATGTTCTACCACAGCAGCCATGTTATTTTGGGGCAGCTTATTTGATTCTGAGTTCAGACATATAAAGTTTGTATGTGAAAACTATTTCTAAGATGCAAACTGTACTTTCAGTTTTTCTGAACTCACTTAACGCATAAGAGGGAGTCTTGCGCTGCTGGTGCCGACAAATGCGCAGATCAAATACACCACTGCAACTGACATAGTTTACGACGGCTGACGTAGACTCGCAAGCCAATCGCAGAATGTGACGGCAAAACTGAAGCAAATCGTACAATCTGGCCAGGTTGATATCAAGATTTTAGTTTGGTAACATCACAGTGTGACATGTAATAATGGTAAAAGACTGAATCCGACGTACAGTGCGGGAAGGCCTGTAAGGGCTCGAAGTGCTCACTACAGTGGTGTTGATAGTACTATTAAAGCATTATGGAATGAGCTATGCTCGAACAGCCACTGGCTATGACAGGAATATGTTCCCCTGGCGTTCTGCTACTGGACCAAACTACTGTCTTGGTGAATCAGCAGTAAAAACACCCATGAATGTCCTTTTATGCACTTGCGCCACCAGTTTATTTTTAAAGGATTTAAATACCTGATCTAGAATGACTGTTCAGCCTCTCTCGGTTAAGAACACACTTCCTATACACATGCAAGTCTTCTCATTCCGTCATAACCTGTTGTTGTTAGCCCATTTATCTTAGGTGCTCTCATGCTAAAACAAAATTAACACGTTGTATAATAGATAAATATTTTGTGGTTCTCAAGTAGGCATAAATGGTCATATGCTCTCACTACGGCTGTATGAAATGTGTGACAGCATATTAAAGGGGCAATCTGCTGTGGCTTCATCCATTTTAATTAAATATACCCATTTGATTCTTGAAGTCTAAAACTAAGCTCATGAGGCATTTATAAGTTAAACTGTCGTACCCCATCAGAACCCAAAATACAAGCTTGTTTCACTCCAATGTTAGTAAACAAAGTCAATGTAAATAAATATGATATACCCTCAAAACATGGTTAAAACTATAATGTTGATATCATGGCTGGTCAGTCCTTGCATCCATAGCTCTGTAGATGAATTTGAGCGTGATTACATTTCTCCAGCCCTATCCCTCTGCTTTTTACCGAAACGGGTGGGGAGAAGGCTTTATTGTTTTAACTGCTGATTACCGCTTTAAGGGCGTATCTAGGCAAGTCTACATTCTACCAACCACAGGCAGTCCCTAGAGATTGCGTTCCTCAGGTTGGTTATCTCCACCATTGACATTAACCCATGTAATGTCTGCCTTTTGTAGTATCGCATATGATGTATTACTGCTCAAACTACTGATATCTCCCCTCTCAAGGAAAATATTGCAATTTTCAGTGGTCCAACACAATCCTATAGCTAGGACTCTTTTCACTTCCTTTTACCTCTGTTTGTTTGCTGAGTCCCATTTTAGAACAATTTACAGTCAACAGTACATTTATGTTGACAGAATTTCTATGTGGGTTAAAATCACAGTAACTCGGTCAGTCACTCTTGTTCTGTCACAACAGTATTGGGTGACGTGGAACAGGTGCGAAGAGACGTGCAAACAAAAAAAACACCTGGAAATTAACAGGGTGTGTTTTGTGGTGAAAAATGATTGCTGTGTATCTGTTCCACCACCACAAGAAACTAGTCAATCATTCATGATTTGTGAGAGTTCTTCCCTTTTCTTTGTCTGTCACTCTAACACATCATAAGATATCCACAAACACATTATTTTGTGTGTGTCAGAGGAAGAATGAGACACAGGTATGTCATTAACATGGCAGAGTAGGAGTCTGTGGTCCGTCACTGCCTTGCAGTGGGATAGCTGTCTGCGTAGTGCCCTGTGGGTGTCACACTTGCTGGTCACACTGTCGCTCACAGATGACATCCCATTGAAGATGACTCACCTTCAGTCTCTCCCACACGGAGAACAGGATCGACTCATCTCAACGCCCGCTCCCTTTTCAACTCGTTCTCTCTGTTCCACAGGATCTGAGCGCTAGCTGCCGGGGACTCCTATTACATTTAAATGTTTGTTCTATTCAGCTGTAATGTACAGTGCGTAATCTGAGTAAGAGAACATTTGTGTGGCTGTAAAATCTCAATGAAAGCAGTACAACCCATCATTGTGGTGTGTTATTCTCAGCATATTGCTTGTTATGTGCGTATGAATAATGACATGGCGTTTTGTGTCCTGTGTGTGCTGACGACTTAATGGTCTTCAGTGGGAGGGACGACAGAGTAACGATACACTCAATCTCTTTGACCCGTGTCTCCTCCTTCCCTGACCTGGATGCGTGTAGGCTGTAAATCTTTCTAAACAGAACGTCCGTTCTCGTCCCCCATCTCATCAAGTCTCCAACTCCCCATCACCCCTCTTTCCCACAACGCCACCCACCCACCAGACCCGTTACCATGCCTACGCTCCTGTTTGTTTAGCGGGCCCAGACATGTTTGAGGGCTGCGCTGGACGTCATTGTGAGTGTTTGGGACCGGCACAAAGAGCAGGGTTACTGGCTAAAGCCTGGTTTAGCTGAGAGAATGCAGGTAGCGGGTTTTTAAAAAATGCGTGTGGGCGCCCGGGCCAAGCGGGAGGCAGGCATGCCCGATTATTGGGAGGTCAGAAATGAGATGCCAGGTTCATTTTTAGATTTGGACATGGAAATCCTCTCCTCTTCGCTTGGCAGTTAAAGGTGGCAGATATTTTTTCCGGTCCTTTCTGACTGTTTAACAGCCTGTTTAAAAGCCTGTTAGAACTAACTAAAAGGCAGATTTGGGGTTTCGAAAGTTGTGTATTCTCTTTATCTCTGAAGGAGAACCGGGTAAACCCATACAATCTTATAGGGAGGCATTTTTCCACCCATTTTGGTGCTAGCTGATATCTTCAAGTGTCTTTTGTTTGAGACTGAACCATACGGTTCCCATAGAAATGTGGTTAGTCTATAACAGCCTAAATGAGCTGTGCACGTTTCTCCCTCCCCAGCCTGCATGTTTTTATTGTGGTTTCAGTTGGCTCCCATGACAGCCCTATTAAACTGGCCAGGCCAGGCCACCATGATTATACACCAGACATGAGGAGAGAAGAGGCCACTGTTGTCAGTTCACTCACTCACTACACTGTGCAGAATGTCTTATATGTCTGTTGTGTATAAATAAAGGTCACTCACTGTACTGTACAGGCAGTCTATGTCTGTTGTCTATAAATAAGGGGCAGGAGTGTTTCCTGGTCAAGTCGCTTTTTACAGTATGAGCCCATGGTTGGGCCTGGTAGGTTTCCTCTGCCTCGCTGGGATGAGACGTGGTGGTTTTCTATGTCTGTGAAGACTGAAGAGACAACCTCTGAGAAAAATACTAAATATGGTTTAGCCTGGAGTGATGGTGACAGTACAGGTGCTGGTGGGAGGGGAGTTTTGAGTGAAGTTGACATGCTGAAGTAGACTTAAGACTGTTTTTCAGATGAATTTGGCAAGCTCTGGGAGGTGTTACAATTGCACAAAGACTTTGTTTGTCCTGGGACGATTGTTAAAAAAACAGAAACGCAACAATATGAGCATGGAAGGCCAGGAAAAAGGAAAGCTGGGGGGTGGTGGAGTGATGGGGAATTTCTGCCATGTTCTGCCACTTTAGCGGTTGTTTACGTGCGAGGTAATGAGCAGCGAAGGTAGCTGGCTGGCTGCAGTGCAGAGTAGGCGGGAGAGGTAGTTCTAAAACCACCATCATTACACACAGCTCCTGCTCCAGTCCGAGGCCCAGACCTCACTGAATAAGAATGCCCATAGAAGTAATTCTTCCCATTGATGTGTATGACCTCTCTGATTGTTGTACAGAAGCCCATGCAGGGGCAACCTCTCTCAGATACATTTTTATCATGTTGGAGAACCAGGTTAAAAGTGTAATCTTTGTTCAAGATTGGCCATGCCAGGCAAAAATACACTTTGTTAAACTTAGGACCCTACACAAATAGCCTACAGAAACACATCAACGGATCAGGGGCGGCAGGTAGCTTAGTGGTTAAGAGCGTTGTGCCAGTAACCGAAAGGTCGCTGGTTCTAATCCCCGAGCCCACTAGGTGAAAAATCTGTCGATGTGCCCTTGAGCAAGGCACTTAACCCTAATTGCTCCTGTAAGTCGCTCTGGATAAGAGCGTCTGCTAAATGACCAATTATTATTATCAGCTGATGAGGTCACAAATTTGCTCTTGGTGATGGTAACTTCAAAGCATACAGACAGCAAACAGCATGGGCCATGATGTGAAAATGTACTCTTGGACAAAGTCCTCCCCACAAATGTTTCTCATAGCCCTGGGGGGGGGTAAAGGTCCATAGCTTATAGATGCTCAATGTGCACAGTTGGGGTTAGATTCTCAGTGGGGATGGTACTGTTGTTGCACAACTGTCCCTTTCACACTAGCCACTGTCTTGTGTATGGGCTTTGTTTTGCTCCTGTGAAATAAAGTCATGCATCAGAGGAAGGCTTAGCAGTCTCTCTGAGGGTTTTTCTAATTACAGCCTAGGCTGCCCAGAGCCATTGTGCTGGAATGCTGGAATTCCCACAATGGAACGCCTCCTGAGAACAATGGCTGAATTCCTCCGATTCCCCACAGGTTTGCTGGGCTAAAGAAAAAGAAGGAGAGTTACAGTGGCACTGCTATTGTACGCCCAGCAGCTTTCCCACTGTCCAGCCCAGGCAGGGTAGGACCAGGGAGGCGATGGGAGGAGACAAGGAGGGGCAGATGGCCAGAACCCCCACTGGGAAAACAGTGAGGTGAGGCAGGGGGGAGAGGAGGAGGGCAGGCTCTTAATTTCTGTTGGAGGTGAAAGACCGTTCTCTCTCATGTAATCAAACCCCTGAGAACCCAAGCTAAGCCTGCCTGAGTATCACTGGGCCTGGTGGCGGATGTGAGCCTGGCGGTGGATGTGAGCCTGGCGTTGGGAGGAGTGAGAGGAGTGAGAGGAGGAGGGTTGTGTATGCATGCAAGTGAATGTGCACCAGTGTGTTTATATACTGTTGTAAGGAACAGATGTGCATGTCATCCTAAATCTGCAGCACATAATCAATTATGTAGGATTTACCGGTGATCTGATCAAGGTCTGCAGGTCTGCTTCAGATAAGCCAGGTCTTGTCCTTTTTCTTATCTAATTGCATAAAAACATGTTGTTCTTCTGTAATAGAACACACACTCTAAGGTATTTGGATTTCCTGCTTGCTCTCATTGTAGAGTAAATAACCTTACACATGATATCTGCTTCCAAATGTGTTGCAGTAGTATACTAGCAAGTCTACATGCTTTGGGGCACTTTGCAGCTTTTCTTTTTCTTCTACAACATTTCCAATGTCTGACTCTCCTGATTATTCCTAGATTCTCCATGGACTGTCATGTTCTGGCTCCTGAAAGGAAACCTGCTGTTTTTAGTGCTTCTGTACGGATGTGAACCGGGAATGTTAGGATTATCACAGGACTAGCCAGGCAGTTAGCGGCCAAAAGGAAAGAGTCACTGTTTACATTGCCAAAAACCTGTGCTTATAGCCTTAAAGGGATACTTCGAGATTATGGCGATGAGGCCCTATATTTACTTCCGCAGAGTCAGATGAACTCGTGGATAACAAGTTTATGTCTCTGTGTCCAGTATAAAGGACGTTAGAGGTAGTTTCGTGAGCGAATGCTAACTAGCGTTACCCATAGACTACCAGTCATTGCACTAACGCTAGTTATCAATTGTGCTAGCGCTAGTTAGCAACTTCCTTCAAACTGCATGCAGAGACATAAAAATGGTGTCCGAGTTCATCTGACTCTCGGGAAGTAGATAAAGGCCCTTATTGACAAAATCTCAAAGTATCCCTTTAAGTAGGCTGCAGTTCCATTGCCTTACATTTACATTTGAGTCATTTAGAAGCTCTTATCCAGATCGACTTAGAGTAGTGAGTGTATACATATTCGTACTGGTCCCCCCGTGGGAATCGAACCCACAACCCTGGCATTGCGAGTGCCGTGCTCTACTAACTGAGCCACACGGGACCTTCGGTGGAATCCAAACTGTGCCTAAGCCTCTTGGCTCTTTCCCAGCTGTCCAGAATCATGCCTGTCTGTTTGTCAACTCCTGTCACCTCTGGACTGAAGCTGTTTTGTTGATAACCTGTTGTATATAGCTCCAGGTTCCAATCAATGGATGTAGTGGGTGACAGCAGGACCCCCACAGTAACAGCAGGTGCCCGTCCATCCAGCCCCCTGCTCCAGAGTGGGTGGGATAATGACAGACTGTGGATATCAGGTCGAGCTTTGCTAATCAACCCCCATATTGAGAAAATAGATCACTCAGTCGAAGTGCTTTGAAACGGAACTTCCTATTATGTTACATTGAAAACACACTTGGCTTTAACCATATGTTTGGCCTCTCGTGTAATGAGTCAATTGGATTGTTGGCACTAATACATACACACTCAGATCATAAACTTCACTTTTTACTGATGTTCAAATTAGGAGAAACCTGGGTTACATTTTACATACTGGACCCCCGTGGGAATCGAACCCACAACCCTGGCGTTGGAAGCGCCATGCTCTACCAACTGAGCTACAGGAGGCCTAAGTGGGTTAGTGAGACAGAATTTGTCTGTTTATGCATGTTGCTTCTCACTTCATCTCAGCTTTTGCATTTAAGTGTGTGTGTTAAGTGCTGTTTTCAGGATGGCAGTAAAACGTTTCTAAAGCGTTTGAGCCTGGTTACCCCTTTGAAGCGCTTTCACATACTCTGAAAAGACACCCCCACTCCCATCTCCTTCATCAATTCACAATAATGTGACACCCATCCTCACTCACTTGTTTTTATGTCCTTAATGGAAATTGATAGTTGCGCACGCACACACACACACCCTGTAGCCATTGATCTACGCTCTATAAAAGTTCTCAGGCCTCTGTGAAAAGGGGCATCTTTTCTTCTGGATGTGGCAAGGGTACAGGCCAGAGAGAACATGGTCCCCTTGAGTCCCTGAAGCCTCTGGGAACAAATGCAGTGTGGCTCCTATGGGAGAAATCCACTATGACTTGTATGCCTATAGGGATAGTGCTGCGTGTGGTTCCTATGGGAATAATGTAGTCTGACTGGGGGGACCCATGTTCCCACCAGGGTTTCTGTGACAACGTGACCGGCAAGATTTTAATTAACCAGACATTTGAGAAATTTACCGGACATTCATATGCATTGGGTGCGTAATGCATTAGGGCGTCCACCCACGGTGCTCAAAATTACATTTAGATTATTGTAATTCATTTTAACAGAATAGAAGTTAGTATTTTATTGAAAAGCTTAAATCATAAATGAATATAATAATAAAATAAAAACATTTAGCCTAGAAGAACAAGTCACCTACACTGTAATAAAACACAACTTCAAAATCTAATATTTTTAAAATATAATTTGCGAATGACCTGTCCTATAGGCTATTTGTATGAACATTTCTTATTAATAAATAACAAAACACAGCTGTTTTCAAATACAGGCCTCTCTAATTTAGCCTTGGCATGAACATTTTAATTACGCCTAATAAATAACAAAACATGGCTGTCTGTGAACACCAGGGCCGGCCGGTCATGGCTAGAATGGAACCAGCATTTGTCAAATTAACATCAGATTTGACTTTTCGTAGCAGGTTAGGATAATTAACATAACCGGTTAACAGAATTAGGTTACGGTTAGAAAAGTGGTTAGGGTTAGCTAAAATGCCAAAATATTCAACTTTTGACATTAATTTGACAATTGCTGGAGCCGTCCTAGCCGTGACCGGGCCGGCCCGTCCCACTCCCCATTCCAGCTGCGATTCAGCCCCACACTAGTGGAAAGAGGACACTCTAGGCGGCCACAAAATGAAGAAATTGTCAAACTGATGTTGGAAAATCAAATGTATGTAAACAAACAACATTTGTTAAGGCTGGTTCATTGAGAGAAAGCTTATTTTACAATGCTCCTGTGAAACATTTATGAAAGCACTTGTTTCCAAAGCTCAAATTATATCTCACTCTTTTTTACAGTTCTGCTGGATGATGTTAATAAATGTTATGTTTATTGCCATTTGAACTATCGTGGAGTCGTATCTCGTGTTGTGTGATGTACGTGGCTTATTGATAACAACTCTGTTTCCTACTATAGGCAGTTGGCTGCCTCGTGATTGCAACTTTGTAACAATCCGATGTGAATAGTTGGCAACGATGTTTCGTTTCCAAGTGCTACGGAATAAGCTCAACTGAAATGAACCAATTGTGCATGATACACATCATTACTCTACTCTAGTATATCAATCAATTCCAAATCTTTATACTATACATGACACGGGCGGCATATGTTGATCTTCCCTAGGGCGGCAGCAGAACTGCTAGAAACGGGCCTGACGAACACAATCATTTGCCTCTAATTTATTTGTGTTTGCGGCGGACCTTGGCCTGCTCAAAGTGAGCTGCTGCTATTGGGAAGTCAAAACTGTCCAACTACTTGGAGCAGTTTGATGCACATCAGCGCGGTCTTGAGGCTGTCTTTACTCTGTTTTGGAGAAAGAATCACCTCTCGGCGGTCACACTGAAAACGGGAATGTTCAACACAATCCGCCAATTTAGCCCAGTCGGGGTACACTTAGCTGAAGTCCCTTATGAGGACCTTCCATCTTTTGCGTGAGTAAAAATAGAAACCACACCCGACACTAATTTCCAAGCAGCTTGAGGATTTATTAGCCTATGAAATAGCCTATATTTGCCTTTGAAGTTGGAGTACATCGACTGGTATTTCCATCAATGAATAAAAAGCATTATTTTGCTATGGATATTTTCTTTCTCCCGGACAATTTGGCCGGCAACAATTTTATTTATTGGCAAAAAAATTATAATACTGCCCAAAAGCCAGCATTTACCGGTTCCCACTCTTTCCCCAGCGGGATCCTCTGTTAGTCCCATTAGAGGGGATGGGTCTTGGGTCCCATACACACACAGGCTGTTTGAAGTGGCAGACTAGTTCAAACTGTCCCAATTAGACAACCAGGCTCGCCAGGCTGGACCCCACCATGACCTGACCCAGAATTCCAAATTCAAGGCAGCGCTTTTGGAGAGGGATTTTGGAGGCATTTGGAAAATTAGGAAAACCTTTTGAAAACAAATCAAGCAATTTCTATAGGTATTAATGGTGTAAGGAAAGTTAGTTTGCCTGTCTACCCAAAGCTTTGTAATAGGCCCTTAGATGGGCTGTTAGGGAGAGGTTAATCTCAGAGTTGTTTAAAGCTAGAATCCTTAGTTGCTACATACATTTTTGGACTTATAAATGTATGGTATATACCCATTTGATTCTTGAAGAATATGACTTATAAATGCCTCATGAGCTTAGTTCAACTGTCATACCCCATCCGAACCCAAAATATAAGCTTGTTTTACTCAAATGTTTGTAAACAATCAAATGTAAACAAACCGTGTATAGCCTCAAAACATGGTTAAAGCTATCCTTTTGATATCATGGATGGCCAGTTCTTGCATCCGTCGGTCTGTCTATGAATTTGAGAGTGGGAACATTTATCCAGGCCCATCCCTCAGCTTTTTACCAAAACAGAGGTGGGAAGACCACTTTGTTATTGATTCAAAGATGGGAAGGAAAACGGCCACTGTCTGAGCAAGAGCAGGCCTGGTAACCCAAACCTCAAGTTTGCCTTCCCCTCTACCCTTATTTACTCGTCCGTGGAGATATTCCGTAGAAGGATGGAATCATTCCACAGGAAATGCCTTTTAACACGGCGAGGGTAATGCAGGAAGGAGAAACCTTAGCCTTTGGTTTCCATCTTTTTTGTTTCTCTTTAATCCCATTACCAGTGGCTGGCCCAGTCAGAGGCTGAGTCTGTGTTTGTGTTGGGCTGGGTTCAGTCCGCCCGCAGCACAGCGCTCGCTGGTCCCTCTCATACTCTCCTCCATTGGGTCTATGTAGTGAGTTACCTCTGTGCTGCCTGAACCCAGTTAATCTAAGGGGCTAAGCCAAAACTGTGTCAAGTCTGCCCTGGGAATTCTCAACATAGGAATGGGAGAAAATAAATCGACAGTAAATGAACTTGACTGGTTGGGTTATACTTGAAAATGAACTTTCATGTAATAAAGCACAGCTAATGGTCTAAATAGATTATTCTGCACAGTTGTAGTATTTCGTTTTTTTGTGAAAGATTTGGCTGTTCCGAGTTGGTGGGTTTGAATGTAGGTCTATGTGAATGTAATTGTTTCTATGAATGTACAGAATGTGCCAGCGTATGTGGTTGTGAAGGGGACAGTCTGTCACAGCAGCATGCATACACTACTCTTGCTGTGATCCAGTAGACGTGATTGGCACAACAGCCTCTGTGGTCTGTCTTGGGAGCCCCTGTCTGTCTCTCTGCTCTGCAGGCCAGACAGATTAACAGTCTGCTCTGGTATCTGCAACCGGATCTCCTGCAGCACTGAGCCATTCACCACGCCACACACACATATTGCCATAGCAACAGCACACCACGCCACACACACACACACATTGATTGTCACACAGGCATAAATATATGAGGTGCCATTCATAAAGATGGCTCCCGACCACAGAACACACCCTGTCTGCACACACATGCTCTACATACACTATATGTAGTGTATTCCTATTTGGAGTGTGGTTAATATGGCTGCAGTTTAGACTGGAAAGAATGTAAGAAACCAAAGTGCTGTGTGTGTGTGTGTCAGGATCGGGGGGTTTTGCAGCTGACAGGCCATTCTGGGGACCAGGGCTCAGGGCCATAGCTCTGCAGCTGCCCCCTCTCTGTGCCCTCTTTGATAGGCAATATGGTGTTTACTCCCCTTCCCCCTGGCCCACCCCTCTCCCACACACAGACTTCTGCTAAGAGTGCTTGTGACGATTATCATAATGTCATCCGTCACTTAATCTAAAGACATGCCTATATGAAGGACCAGACATTGATTATGGAACAGTTTATGAGAAGCACTTGTATTATTGTATAATGTGGGTTAGCACAGTTATTTATGTGTGCTGGTATATGTACATTTATGTTTATGATCTGAACATGGGTGTATTGTAATGCTTGCCTTGTGATGTTAATTGATCATTGTGACATGTCAGGTTCTCATTGGTCAGAGGCATGATAGGTACCGTAGTCCTATTTAGATCCTGTCATTTCCTGGTTAGAGCCGAGGACAGGGTAAGGTCGGCATGCTGCCGAGTTAACAGGCAGTGTTGAGGCCTGGGTTTTATTTTGAGCGCTCTTTGATTCAGTTTTGATATTTTGTTCTACGTCCAGTTTCTTTTCTTTCGTAAATATTGTACGTTTCGCCTGCATTATTCCTCACTTTCAAATAAAAAGCCTCACTGGGCAAGAAAAGTATATAATATAAAGTCTATCTGCTGTTGCCTCCTCAATGTAAAATCCAACCGCTGGGTCAATCTGACAGGGCTGTAAAATATGAAAAACACATTGCATTGGACCAATTGATCCAGCTGAGACCTTACTAGGAGTCACTGTAATGTAGTATGGATTGCTTTTCCTTGAGTGGGCAGAGTGGCTGGTATTGTGATAGTTAAAATTCATCCAACAGTGTGGGGATTTGAATAGCAGACGAGACATCCCCCAACTATAATCAGACAAAGAGCCATCCGTTGTTTAATTGGCCAAACAGACTTCAGTCAGGTTTAACCTCTTCTGTTTATCTTGAGGATAGATCTGATGCACCTGTTTTTCTCTCTGCTGTTGATCTGTGTACACACAGCCGCCTGTATGTCGCCAGGTGTCAAGTCCGCTATTTGAACTGGGCTTGTCAATACAAGGCTGTTGCATCTTTACAGGAATCGGTACTGAACGTAATAGGTAGCCAGGAGGCCTGCATCAAAGCATGATTCATTGTTTTGACTGTTTTCTTATATGTTGTCATTTGAATCTTTCCACACGAAAAGGTCTTCCTCATAGGCAATATTTTTCTAATTTCTTTCATCACTGAGCAAATCTCAGGTCTGGGTTTTAACAGTGGTCAAGTTGGCTACTGTGGCTATTTGATCATAATGTAGGCCTACCAGAGTGACCTACCATCAAAAACAATGGAGAAAATGCATCCTATAACATTTTAACATGGAAATAGCTGTTCTATCATTCAGCCTACAGTAGCAGTGACTGTGTGGTGTTCAATGTAGGCCTACATTCCATGAGACTTTTGAAAAATATATGCAGGGCTTGAAATTAACCTGTTTAACTGAAAATGTTATTGTGTTTGATGCAAGAAACCACTTTACAAAATAAAATGCATAATTATTCCCATACCATTATTACAGAGAATCAGGCAAATTATGCTACCCTCTGCCTATTGGCTACTTTTAGCTTATTCAAGCCTGTCTCAAAATACAACACTGCCCCTTTAAGACAAAAAAAAGCTCTTTACCTGACACTCTTTTCAAAGATGTCTAGAAATGCACACGTTTGTGCTCTTGTAGGAAGCAATTACTCCCCCATTGCTGACTACAAATTATCTATAACTGGGCTAATAAATCCCTAACTAGCAAAGGATATGAACACATGTACAAATGTGCACACGTCGCTACATGTAGCTCTTGCTTTGATCTCAAAACAAGAGCATCTACCCATGACCGATGATGCTGTAAAAACAGTCCAGTTCAAAGTTAATGGCACAGATCCATATATGGCAATGGTCTATTTGCATATACAGTAACAGTCAAAAGTTTGGACACCTACTCATTCAAGGGTATTTCTTTATTTTTACTATTTTCTACATTCTACATTCTACATAGTTTTGAATACATCAAAACAATGAAATAACACATGGAATCATGTAGTAACCAAAAAAGTGTTAAACAAATCAAAATATATTTTATATTTGAGATTCTTCAAAGTAGCCACCCTTTGCCTTGATGACAGCTTTGCACCCTCTTGGCATTCTCTCAACCAGCTTCATGAGGTAGTCACCTGGAATGCATTTCAATTAACAGGTGTTCCTTTTTAAAAGTTAATTTGTGGAATTTCTTTCCTTCTTAATGCATTTGAGCCAATCAGTTGTGTTGTGACGAGGTAGGGGGGCTATACAGAAGATAGCCCTATTTGGTAAAAGACCAAGTCCATATTATGGCAAGAACAGCTCAAATAAGAAAATAAGAAAAGAGAAACGACAGTCCATCATTACTTTAAGACATGGAGGTTAGTCAGTACGGAAAAGTTCAAGTACTTTGAAGGTTTCTTCAAGTGTAGTCGCAAAAACTATCAAGCGCTATGATAAAACTGGCTCTCATGAGGACCGCCACAGTAAAGGAAGACCCAGAATTACCTCTGCTGCAGAGGATAAGTTCATTAGAGTTAACTGCACCTCAGATTGCAGCCCAAATAAATGCTTCACAGAGTTCAAGTCACAGACACATTTCAACATCAACTGTTCAGAGCAGACTGCGTGAATCAGGCCTTCTTGATCGAATTGCTGCAAAGAAACCACTACTAAAGGACACCAATAATAAGAAGAGACTTGCTTGGGCCAAGAAACATGAGCAATGGACATTAGATCGTTGGAAATCTGTCCGTCTGTCTGATGAGTCCAAATTTGAGATTTTTGGTTCCAACCGCCGTGTCTTTATGAGACACGGAGTAGGTGAACGGATGATCTCTGCATGTATGGTTCCCACCATGAAGCATGGAGGAGGAGGTGTGATGGTGTGGGGGTGCTTTGCTGGTGACACTGTCAGTGATTTATTCCGAATTGAAGGCACCCTTAACCAGCATGGCTACCACAGCATTCTGCTGCGATATGCCATCCCATCTGGTTTGGGCTTAGTGGGACTATCATTTGTTTTTCAACAGGACAATGACCCAACACACCTCCAGGCTGTGTAAGTGCAATTTGACCAAGAAGGAGAGTGATGGAGTGCTGCATCAGATGAGCTGGCCTCCACAATCCCCCTACCTCAACCCAATTTGAGATGGTTTGGGATGAGTTGGACCGCAGAGTGAAGGAAAAGTGCTCAGCATATGTGGGAACTCCTTCAAGACTGTTGGAAAAGCATTCCTCATGAAGCTGGTTAAGAGAATGCCAAGAGTGTGCAAAGCTGTCATCAAGGCAAAGGGTGGCTACTTTGAAGAATCTCAAATATATAAAATATACTTTTTTTTTTGGTTACTACATGATTCCATGTGTGTTATTTTATAGTTTTGATGTCTTCACTATTATTCTACAATGTAGAAAATAGTAAAAATAAAGAAAAACCCTTGAATGAGTAGGTGTGTCCAAACTTTTGACTGGTACTGTAGGCCTACTGCTGCTCTGATTGGTTATGGCGCACCGGTTTGTGTAGAGTATGGCCTGAGTTGTGCCTGTCAATGCAATAGAATCCTACTCCGACGTGTTCTGCCTACAACAAAATCTCTTGCAGAGTTAGTTTTGTTTCGGTATGTTGCATTTGAAGTGGCTAATATTATGTTCATTCAATCACAATTCCCACAGTAAAGGGAAATGTTGATAGTGTTAACTAACGGGGAAAACTCTAGAAAGTTGAGTGAAGTTCAATCTCGTGTGCAGCTTAGAGGGAACATTGCTGTAGGTGATCTTTGTCTAATCAATGGATCCTCTCTCTCTCTCTGTCTCTCTCTCTGTCTCTGTCTCTGTCTCTGTCTCTGTCTCTCTCTCTGTCTCTCTGTCTCTCTGTCTCTCTCTCTCTCTGTCTCTCTGTCTCTCTCTCTCTCTCTCTCTCTCTCTCTCTCTCTCTCTCTCTCTCTCTCTCTCTCTCTCTCTCTCTCTCTCTCTCTCTCTCTCTGTCTCTGTCTCTGTCTCTGTCTCTCTGTCTCTCTCTCTCTCTCTCTCTCTCTCTCTCTCTGTCTCTCTCTCTCTCTGTCTCTCTCTCTCTCTGTCTCTCTCTCTCTCTCTGCCTCTCTCTCTCTCTCTCTCTCTCTCTCTCTCTCTCTCTCTCTCTCTCTCTCTCTCTCTCTCTCTCTCCTCTCTCTCTCTCTCTCTCTCTCTCTCTCCTCTCTCTCTCTCTCTCTCTCTCTCTCTCTCTCTCTCTCTCTCTCTCTCTCTCTCTCTCTCTCTCTCTCTCTCTCTCTCTCTCTCTCTCTCTCTCTCTCTCTCTCTCTCTCTCTCTCTCTCTCTCTCTCTCTCTCTCTCTCTCTCTCTCTCTCTCTCTTCCCCCAGGGCTGGATGACAGCCTGCAGCAGTATGTGGCTAACTTTGAGCGGGAGAAAATCAGCGGGGAGCAGCTGCTGAAGATCTCCCATCAGGACCTAGAGGAGCTGGGTGTGGCCCGCATTGGACACCAAGAGCTGGTGCTGGAGGCTGTTGACCTGCTCTGTGCTCTGGTATGGGGTTCTCACACCACATCTCTTTGTCTCTCTCTCTCTCCTGCAGGTCAATAGGTTGTTTCTCGTTTAAAATAAGATCATGACAGTGTGAAAAACAGTTGGTGGGACCAGGAGCTTGCTGGTTGTTCAGTGAGGCTCACTGGAGATGGCGCTTAGGTCATCAGCCCTGCTGCTCCCCCCTCGCTTTCTCAGTGCTAGCGTGTGTTTGAAATATACCCAGAATATAGTTGTCAGCCAACGGAACCAGTGGTGCAGAACCTCTCTCATTTCCCACAAAGCTCAGTGGGGTGTAGAACACTGCTCCAGGACATTAGAGTAGGAAAAGTGATCAGTTTCACTCCAGAGATGGAGGAAAATCAAGCTCCTTATTCAGGCTGTAGGGGCCCCAGGTCTGGTGTGGTGGTTAAATGTGAGCTGATGATTAGTTGTGCATTTACATTTTAGTCATTTAGCAGACGCTCTTATCCAGAGACTTAGTTAGTACACATTCCCACAGATAGGGAAGCAGGACATGAAAAGAATAAAGAGGCGAAATGGGTTAGTGTGCTTGCTTTCGGTCTTTCTCCATTTTTCTCTCCCTTTTGTTTCTCTCTCTCTCTCACACACACCACACACACACACACACACACACAAATAAATGTCAGGTCAGCTGTTACATTCCCAGTGCACTCCTGGCCTTGGCTTTTTGTCACTCACCCCAGTGGCTCATGGGAACGCCGCTACAGCCTTCTAGCTGGGCTGGGATCTGACCGGGCGACCGGCCGTCCATCAGAAGAGCTGCCAGGAGAAGAGTCATGGTCAACACGACTGTCTTAAAGCTCAGAGAGAGAGGTGAGAGGGAGAGACAGAAAGACTGGGATAGAGCCTCTCCTAAAACATAAGCTCAGACTGAAACAGAACCAGGTTTTCAAACAGATGGGATTTATTTGGGTTTTTATCGCTTCCTGTGTCATATAAGCCCAGATTGCGGTCTTAAGTTTTGATCAGTGTCAGCGTTTTTTAGTCAAATCCTTATGCTCCTTTAAAATGGCTCGCATTAATGATTTGTCCTCTTATCAAGTTCCTAAAAAGAGCATATCCATTTAGATTTTATCCTCCCTGATTTTGTATTTATTCTATAAAGAAGGAAGTTCATGACTTGAAGCAGTAGACCAACAGGTTACTGTACCCAACCATATCTAATTTTGCAGGCATTGGACCACCACCTAAATGCCTGAGGGGCCTGGTGTGGTTTAGAAAGGTCTTGTGGGAGTGTGTGCTGGTCTGTGGTTAGACACAAGTCGTGTTCGTGCCCTTAACATCTGATCCTGGTTAGTTTGCTCCTAATGTTTAAGGTTGAGATTCAGATGAGGAGATTAACCTCAGCATGGTAGCTGCCAGTCTGAGTGCCCTGAGCCCCATGTCTGTGTCCAGCTGTGGGACCCTTATCCTGGGATGGTCCGACACAAGGCCAGAGACGGACCTCTGAAGTCTGTGGTTCCTTGATTCATCATCTCTAGGGAATATTCATAGGGATGTATTGTTGGATAGTGTCTGAGCATCCCTCTCTGGAGCAGAGATGGTGATAGCAGCTTGAAGAGATAAGCCCCTAGGCGGTAACGTTACTGTGGTCATTGGGAATGGATGGACACATGGAAAAGCTTATTACAGGGGTAGAGGGTATGTCTAATGCTTTGATTAATCTATGTGTCGTACCTTATTTACCATACCGTACATCCTGCAGCCCAGCATCCCTTCCTCTGCTCAGGGTAATTGGGCCCAGATTTCTGCTCATCCCCTGCAATTTACTGGAGCCTCAAATTTTCTCTTGAAGGGCTTCATAAATTTAACCCGTGTTCCCTTGTTTCCCCAGCGTGTGTTTGTTGGCTTTAATACATCTTCCCCCAGTGCAGGGCCTCTGTTATTTCTCAAAATAAGTTGAAAGTCTGTTGGGAGAGGATAGTTATGTTATGGAACTCAGACAGAGAGGATGTTTAGTCGCACTTGTTTCCCCCGCTAGTGACCCTGAGTTTGGAATGCCTGGAACGCTCCTCACACCTGTGATTGAGGAACCCTGGGTAAACTAGCTGGTCTGCTGTGGCTCTTCTTATTAAAAGGGATGGGAATTTAAAATGATTTCACTATTCGAGTGAATTGCATTTTTTCAGATATCTGGATAGTCGAAATACATGTTTTAAAGAAATACTTTTTTTTGTTCAACTTCAATGGGGACTTGCTCGCGCGACTCAGGAGAGGCGGTGCACTCTGCTTGTTGTTTCAGCACAGATGGGTCGCGAGAGGAGCAGGGGCCGGTGTGTCTGACACGGGGAGAGAAAAAGTAGCCAAACCGACTCGCGCAAGTTAGATAACTTATCGCATCTGGTAGTGTCTGTCTTGACTGCATCAAATTGGTGTAAAGAAACTAGCTTGCTACACTAGCCAGCTAAGTTAGTTAGCTAGCTAGCTAGCAAGGCTAATTGAGGCTATTTTGCTGCGCTTTCCGCGTCCTTGTCTACAACAACTTCATTCATATTAAACAACAGCCTTCCTGATGGTTGATTGTTGTAGCCTACTCCTTCTCATTTAACTAACTTAATTCCATAATTGCAATTCCATTTAGCATTGATTAGAAATCTCCCACTTCACTTGCTACACATGGAGCCTCTGACGGTAGTGTTGTTTTATTGACCAACTATAACAAGCTACACAGGTGAAAAGTGTGTAGGCTACCAGTACGTCTTTTTTATGGGGCGCACTCATAACTCTCATAAAACTGTTGTTTTATTAACATTTATAATGTCATGGTCTATCCTAGGATGTAGCAATTTCAAATGGATAATTAAATAACATTTTAGACCAAGCCTTTTCATAAAAATTAATACTCTCACAAGTAATAGAATACTAACGTCAGTTCGGATATTCAAATAACCGTGCCCATCCCTACTTATTAACAGAGAGGCCTCTCTCTCTCACTGGCCCCGCGGGAGAGGTCACGGCTTATGAGGGGAACACACAGCCGACAAACAAGAGACCCCCTCGCACTCACACACTGTCGCCAGCCAATTCCCCCCTCATTAGTTTCTCTCTGCTGTGGGGTCAAATGGTTCAAGTCCAACTCTTCTCTTTGTGGTCACACAACAGTCCTTTTCAGGGTAGACAGGATATCCCCTGTACTGGTCGTGGAGCCACAGGGTAGATGGTCAGGAGATGGCCATGAGATGGTCTGAACCTTCTCTGTTTCTGTTGAATACTCTTGGAGAGCATGTTCTTACGTCAGTACCGTGTATTTGTTCTCATCTTATAAATGAGTAGAACCTTGTATCACATGTCTTAGCTTGACTCTCATAGAGTTCCTCCCCCTCAACAGGATGTTAGACAGGCTGATTTACCGTAGCCCTTCAGTACCGCTCAGATTACAGCTCACACCAGGCAAAAGCCATCAGAGCGAACTGGTCTCTGGAGACGGACGAAGAACATGTTGATTAATCAAACTGGGACTCTCAAGTCAAAACCATGATGACTTCTGCAGAGACCCATCTTGAAACCCAACACCTCTGATTTTCTTTGGAACCCCAGTGGCCTGCTCACAGGAGAAGAAAGAGCCCACATATTGTCTTCCAGAGCCATGGAATAGATATTAAAGACGCAGCAGCCAAGTAGTGTGTGGAAACTGCTGTGATTGGTGTTTTACTGTCCACTGTGGACCTGTCCCCTGGAGGAGCGTACCTATCTCCTCAGGAGCAGGAAACAGATGTGGGCCCCCACCTGGCTGATAGACAGGTCTGGCAACACCCCCCTGTCTGTTGTGGAGGGCTGTGGGAACGCCCATATTGGGCCGTGTTCCTGCCGTGTTCCTCTGGTCGTGTCAGGTGAAGCGTATCGTGGGGGCCCCTGCGGTGAGGGTCCAGAAGAACCTGTGTTGTGATAGCTCTCCTCGGGTCTCCTGAGGACACTTGTCAGGAGACAGGACCTATCTGTAGGCCCAAGCAGATCCTGCTCCCAACAGTCACTTTGAAATGGAGTGAATTTGATTTGAAACACACATTATTTACCTGGTCCCTGTTCCTATAAGTTGCCACAGCTATGGAACAAAGAGGTGTTAAACATCTGCATACCAGTCAGAGCTGGTGTTTCTGTGTGTTATTGGCCCACCAATGACAAAGCCAGCAGTGCTGTTTGATGTTGATTGGCTCTCCACGGCTTATTGTCAAAGCCACACTGTTTTGGTTCAACACAGTTGCTGTGTCTTTTCATGGACGAGTGTGGGGTTTCAGAGCCTCTGAGATATTTATATGCACCTTCTCTCCATCTCTTCTCCTGGTATAAATCTGCTTAAGGTTCATGAGATTCCCATTATGACCTCAAAGGCTCTTCGTGTCTCGGTGGACCTCTGAAAGAGACGTTTGGATGTTTGATTTACCAACTGAGATTGAGGAAATTTAACATGCTCTGTCAGTTTGCACATTTGGCTGCTGCCTCAGCCCCATGCAGCTCCGTGGGGACGACTTTAGGATGAGGTAAGTAATATATAATCAGTTCCTGAGTAAATGCTCCTGATATAAAACGGCAGCTGAGTGGAGTTAGCCGCTGATCACTTGCAGGTTTCCTCAGTGTGGAGCAGGGCCGAGCAAGCGCAGGCTATTTTCTGCACTAGCGTGTTTAGCCGTTAGCGTGCCAGTCAGGCTGAGGCCAGCAAGGCTGGCAGGGATGCAACACCATGTGAGCTGATATTTGCCAGAACAGGAGATTAGGCTACCCCCCTCTCGTCTCATTTAACTAGCGCTCCACTCCAAACACATTCTTTCCGCAATATTTAAGTGGAGCGTGCGTGAGTTGCCAGGATTAGTTGCTAAATTAAGCCATCCTAAATTAAGCCACACAGAAGTGTTTTTAATGCAGCGCTACACTAAGCAGAGCCGGCAGCTGACTGAGGTCATGATGAATGTGGCCATCATGATGTTTGATGAGAGCATTAGTCTGAACCTGACCATAGGTCAGTGTTCAATCCCATGCTCCCTGAGATCAGACACAGTGCTCGCAGTGAAATGTACTGCACAGTCCCCTAGGTGATAAACTCACCATATGACAAACTGTAGCTATACGCTATGACAGAGAAGGCTTTGTGAGGCTCTGCGGATGCTTACGTAAAGAAATGCAACTTGGCCTGCTCATACTGTACTAACAAAACTGTTAATGTACATCTAAAGCTTTATGTCATACAAAATATGTTAGCTATGTGGGGCTGTTTAGTGAAAATACACAGGGGAGTATCCCTGTAGGCAGAGCAGAGCTAGGGCCATAGGGCAGGTACAGGACATAACTTTGGCCTCAAATAAGGGATTTCTTTGGCCATTAGTAGGCATTATATATTATAGGTATTTTCAGGGTCATAAACTCAATAGAGGAAATATCTTTCTACGCAGTTGGAAGTAATAACTAGGTTGGGTGTGTTAGTCAATCATGTGCCTAATCACTTCCCCTGGAGCAGCTCGGTGAGGTCAGGGTTGTAAGGGCAGTAGGAATAAACAGTAGACAAAGCAGTAGCCTAAGCACATACAGATCTGGGGCCAGGCTTACGCTTCTGCCCTCAATTTACACTTCTGCCCTCAACTTACGCTTCTGACCTCAACTTACGCTTCTACCCTCAACTTACGCTTCTGCCCTCAACTTACGCTTCTGCCCTCACTTACTGGCTCAGGAATGTCAACTTTGCTTGCTTGATGGGAATCAGGTGATGGCATGTGCACCGTGCACGCCTCCCTCCCGAGGGTTGAGCCAGACGTGCCTGAAGAATGCAGGGGAATTTCACCCCAGAGGTGCCGGTAGAGACATGGCCTCTTAAATCATGTGTATCTTAGCACATCACAATTAATAACCCACATTTACACTGCAGGAAACATGTTTGTCTGTGAAATGAAATCCAGAGCCGTAAAAATCTGGAAAATCAGTTCCGATCAGGAATGCTTTGTCCCAAAAATGTATTTGACGTGAACTGTAATCACCGTAACATACACATTATTTTATGACTAAAACTATAACTTTGATATATCTATCTCAAGCTCAACTTCTGTTCTTTCTTCCCCTCTCAGAACTACGGAGTGGAGACAGACAACCTGAAGGGTCTGGTGGTGAGGATGAGAGTGGCCACCAACAGCCTGCACATGTCCACGTCAGACCGCAGGAAGAGTCCGACATACAACGGCAGCACCTCCAGGAAACCCCCCAACGACTTCCTCACCTCCGTGGTGGAGCTCATCGGAGCTGCCAAGAGTCTCCTGGCCTGGCTGGACAGGTAAGGCCTCGCACAGCATTCTGTCACCCCGAGAAAAAAACCATTCAGTGTACTCTATTTGTATGTACAGAGTAGGGTTACCATGGTAACTTTGCATAGCTGTCCTAGCTACATAAAATCTGCTATATACATTCAAGCTCCCGGACTACCATTGGGGTTAGCTGTAATGTTAGCATTTCCTTAGGAGTCATTAAGCTCACTGAATCACCTCATGACTAGAATATGCTGCTACGCTACACAATACAGGCATTGGTTTCTCCTCAGCCTCTACAGACTATACCAGAAACACAGCTCTTCTCTCTCAGGAGAGCCTTCTAGAAAGGGTTTGAGGACATATAAATGAAATTGGATACAGTCTGGTGGGTTTCCTCTACCTCTGTCTAGTCATTGTCAAGAGAATATCCAGATGAGCTGTAAGAATCAATCATCAATAATCTCCACATACTCTACTGCTCATGTACAATGCTGATTATTTTCATAGCATTTGTTTTAACAATCACTCTCTCCCCATCTGTCAGTTAAAACTAAACCAAAAGTAGTATTTATTGAAGGTAGTAGTATTCATGTCACCATGTTGACCTTCACAGCTGAAAGGATTTGTTGTTTTCGGAGGTTTGTTTCCAGATCAAAAGTGTAATGTGATGAGTTCTCCCAGCATATTTGGGGGTGGCATGGTGTTGAGGGGCTAGCGGTAGGGAGATGTGTTTTGGAGTTCAGGGGTGCGTATTTGAGAGAAGGAATGGAGAAGGAGGCACTTACATGGAGACAGAC
Source organism: Coregonus clupeaformis (assembly GCF_020615455.1). Taxonomy (NCBI): domain Eukaryota; kingdom Metazoa; phylum Chordata; class Actinopteri; order Salmoniformes; family Salmonidae; genus Coregonus; species Coregonus clupeaformis. Next base: position 16,802,237 of record NC_059216.1, read on the forward strand.
TGTGTTCCTTCCAACCATTGCCTTCTATCCCAGGCACACGCAAAGCAGAGCAAGGTTCACCAGTACTGTTGTTTTCCCTATTAACAGCCTCCTAGAGGTGGCTCCATGTCACGCTGTTGTCCCACTGTGATATTTACTCCCTTATCGCATTTCAGTACGGTCAGGGACATGACCTGGACCTTAGGATGTCATGATAAAATGGCCTCTCAATCTTTTCTCTTCTCTCTCGTTGCAGGACGCCCCTGACTGGGATCAGTGACTTCACCACCACCAAGAATAAGATCATTCAGCTGTGTCTGGACCTCACCACCACAGTTCAACAGGTCGGCACGCTCTCTCGCTGGCTCTCCCTCCCCTCTCTCCCTTTTTCTCTACCCCTCTCTCTTGCTCCAGCTCCCTCTCAACAGTGCACGTGCAGCTTGCCACTGGAAAAATCACCCCATAGCTCTTTCCACTCAGGGCAGACTAGCCTGAGGGCAGACACATGTAGGATCACATGTAGGATTAAGTAGAAGAGCAGGGGGTTATGAACATCGCAGCCTGCTTCTGCTGTTTTGTTTGTGGTTTCCTCCTAAGGTTAGCTAATGAGGAGACACCCCCCCCCCCAACCATGGTGGTGTTTAACGGCAATCGCAGCCACTGCGTTTACACTTTAATGAAAACCTCTGGCGCTCTTTAAAAAGCATCTGCCAACATTATGCGGGCTGCATTATTCCCTGCGGCCATGTGGTTCCTATTTGCCTGCTGCAAGATGTTCACAGCGGGAGAGTCTACTTTCTGTGTGTACATCCTGTGGAGGATTAATGCACAGTGGGTTGAGGAGGTGGTACGGTGGTCTCCTTCACTGACACTTATTAGATGTTTACCTCACCTTAAAAGCAGCAAATCAGCGAACATCATTCCAGGTTAAATGTGTGTTTGATTTGACCATGGGTTGTCAGGTTGTTAAGATCTATTTTTATCATATTTCTAGAATTAATATTTCCAGTTTGTTGTCCAAACTGGTTATGTAAGAGTCAGCTCTGAAAGAAAACAAACGAAGCCAGTTAAAGACCCAAGCACAGAGACATTTCCCACAAAGGCGTTTGAAGTGAATTGTTTTTGTGTGGCGTGAGCCTTGTGCTCCACAGCTTTGCTGTGGTGTACTGTAGCAGACACCTTGGCCTCCATGGCACTCAGCTGTGTGAGAGACCCAGGTGGATATGTCTTCAGTCCACCCAGGGGCCACCTTATGCTGTCATAGACACATGCAGAAAGATGCCTCCAATGCTCTCATAGACCAGTGTATCTCACATAGTCTTTAGACACTCCTGAACTCTCCCGATAGATTTCGGGGAGGTGTTTGTCTGATGAAAGACCAGGCAGGTATTGAGGGGAAGTATCACTGTGATTTTATGGTGTGGGCATGCTTCATGAGGTTACACAGCCTGTTCATGAACCTTCGCCAAGAACAGAGCTTTTAGGATGCCTGAATGAACTCAATGTATATACACACAATAGAGCACAGCAATAAAACAGCCAACATGCAGCCATTGCAGCCATCTCATCTGACCCGTAAAGTCAGAGCTCTGGCTTCTGCATAAAGGGTCAAACAAGGTGTGGGTAACACTGAGTGATGAGGTGGAGAAAGATTGTAGGAGGAAGGGATGTCTGGAGGGCAGGTCTGAGTCCTCACATGGTGTTTTGATTTCTTGTTCTGTAAGATCCTGTTCTCATCTGTCCAGTCTGGTCAGCTGTATAACCGGCTCCTTGTTGAACTGGTGTGCCAGCAGTCTTCTCTTTTTGCCACTTCATCGCTCGGCTGGACAAATTGTCTCTGGTTACAGATCAAAGGCTGCAGGGCCGTCTGGGGAGTCATCTGATCCCAGTCTGCTGGCATGAGGAGGCTGAGGATTCGCTGCTTTACCCAGGGAACCTTTCCTCAGTCTTTCCCTCTGATCTTGGTTTCTATATGGCTTAGGTATGAAGACTGCTTCTGTTCTGTTTTTGATAGTTTGATGCTTCAAGGGATTGTGTCAAAAAACACAGATCTGAAAGAGATTATGCCAAAGAGCATTATATTCACATTATGTGATCATTTGCTACTTTTGATATAAAACAGTCTGCATGTAAGAAAGAAGTTTGGCACAGTTTACACAAATACAATCTGAAGCATATTATGATACTGTTAGTAAATGTTTTTGACCTCAAACCTACTAAATCTGTCTTTTTAGCATATCCGTTTTTGGCATGTAAAATGCATTTCAGCTTGATGTAGTCATCCAAATATAGACCTATTTATGGCAAAAATATGTACCAGTTTGTGATGGAGGTCATGCCAAATTCCTTCTAAAACCACTGCACATCCTTGGCCGTGTTGGAAAGTAATTGAGGGGAAACATTGTGTTTTGGTACCAAAACTGAAACCAACGTATTTTATGCTTATTAGTTTTCCTCCATGTTTGTTCTGGTGGTTTCTCTAGTTAAAGAAAAATATAGTTTTATATGTGCATCAGTATCCCAAAAGACAACACTCAGCTCAGTGCAGATCATAAGATGATTCTAGAGAGAGAAAGAAACTCCTGTCCCTAAAGGACAAACCAGTTCTCTGCTGTAGTCCGCCTCCGTGGTTTTCAAAGATAAGCTGGCAAATCTTGTCCATTCAAACACAACAATGGGCTGACAAGCCAAGTGCATTTGCACACAGATTCTCCTCCCCCTTGGGCCAGGGGAATATGGAAATGGTCAGTCGTCTCCCATACGTTGTCTGCACAAAGGATTTACAAAGAGCAACAGAGCTGCCTTTGTGGACAATAATGTCCACACACAACAACTTTACTACGAGGAGACAAATCCTGGCTCCTCAAGTTCTTGTTTGTTGACATTGAGCACCACAGTGGCAGTGACCAATGGTTGTCCCTGACACCTCAACATAAGTCACTGACCTGTCTGACTCCATAAGTTATTAACTCAGTTGCGGGACAGCTGCCTTTTGGGACATTCACTGCAGAGAGGCCATGCCATAGCCAGGCAGGGGAGCCACAGCAGTGGCTCAGTAACAGTGGCCCCCTCTGAGCAGGGGTCCTTTCACCACCGGGACCCTCCAGTCCCCCAGCTTTCTGGCGAGGCTGTTATATCAGCTTTGAGCCCAGGCAGTCCCAGCTACAGTCTGGGAAGGGAAGGAGGATCCTGGGATAGGGCCAGGGCTGAGGGGCTTCTGTCTGTGGCTGGTTACTGTAGGATGTTCCCGGCTTCTCCTGTTCCCTGGTAGTCACACAGGAGCTACTGTTACAGCAGGAGAAACTTGCATACCTATCACTCGGAATCACCTTTATTCGCCAAGTACATTTACAAATACTCAGAATTGTACTTGGTGATGTGGTGTTGCTGGTGATGGACAACATTTAGAGACAGAATACAGACCGCAGAGTTTAAGCAAAGTTTACATACATTATATACAACTAAGTAGTGAGCATAGAGCTACAGTGGGGGGAAAAAAGTATTTAATCAGCCACCAATTGTGCAAGTTCTCCCACTTAAAAAGATGAGAGAGGCCTGTAATTTTCATCATAGGTACACGTCAACTATGACAGACAAAATGAGAAGAAAAAAAATCCAGAAAATCACATTGTAGGATTTTTAATGAATTTATTTGCAAATTATGGTGGAAAATAAGTATTTGGTCAATAACAAAAGTTTCTCAATACTTTGTTATATACCCTTTGTTGGCAATGACACAGGTCAAACGTTTTCTGTAAGTCTTCACAAGGTTTTCACACACTGTTGCTGGTATTTTGGCCCATTCCTCCATGCAGATCTCCTCTAGAGCAGTGATGTTTTGGGGCTGTCGCTGGGCATCACAGACTTTCAACTCCCTCCAAAGATTTTCTATGGGGTTGAGATCTGGAGACTGGCTAGGCCACTCCAGGATCTTGAAATGCTTCTTACGAAGCCACTCCTTCGTTGCCCGGGTGGTGTGTTTGGGATCATTGTCATGCTGAAAGACCCAGCCACGTTTCATCTTCAATGCCCTTGCTGATGGAAGGAGGTTTTCACTCAAAATCTCACGATACATGGCCCCATTCATTCTTTCCTTTACACGGATCAGTCGTCCTGGTCCCTTTGCAGAAAAACAGCCCCAAAGCATGATGTTTCCACCCCCATGCTTCACAGTAGGTATGGTGTTCTTTGGATGCAACTCAGCAATCTTTGTCCTCCAAACACGACGAGTTGAGTTTTTACCAAAAAGTTATATTTTGGTTTCATCTGACCATATGACATTCTCCCAATCCTCTTCTGGATCATCCAAATGCACTCTAGCAAACTTCAGACGGGCCTGGACATGTACTGGCTTAAGCAGGGGGACACGTCTGGCACTGCAGGATTTGAGTCCCTGGCGGCGTAGTGTGTTACTGATGGTAGGCTTTGTTACTTTGGTCCCAGCTCTCTGCAGGTCATTCACTAGGTCCCCCCGTGTGGTTCTGGGATTTTTGCTCACCGTTCTTGTGATAATTTTGACCCCACGGGGTGAGATCTTGCGTGGAGCCCCAGATCGAGGGAGATTATCAGTGGTCTTGTATGTCTTCCATTTCCTAATAATTGCTCCCACAGTTGATTTCTTCAAACCAAGCTGCTTACCTATTGCAGATTCAGTCTTCCCAGCCTGGTGCAGGTCTACAATTTTGTTTCTGGTGTCCTTTGACAGCTCTTTGGTCTTGGCCATAGTGGAGTTTGGAGTGTGACTGTTTGAGGTTGTGGACAGGTGTCTTTTATACTGATAACAAGTTCAAACAGGTGCCATTAATACAGGTAACGAGTGGAGGACAGAGGAGCCTCTTAAAGAAGAAGTTACAGGTCTGTGAGAGCCAGAAATCTTGCTTGTTTGTAGGTGACCAAATACTTATTTTCCACCATAATTTGCAAATAAATTCATTAAAAATCCTACAATGTGATTCTCTGGATTTTTTTTCCTCAGTTTGTCTGTCATAGTTGACGTGTACATATGATGAAAATTACAGGCCTCTCTCATCTTTTTAAGTGGGAGAACTTGCACAGTGGGGAAAACAACTTTTTTTTCCCCACTGTATATGGTTGATATACAGTGGCTATATGGTTGATATACAGTGGCTATACGGTTGATATACAGTGGCTATACGGTTGATATACCGTGGCTATACGGTTGATATACAGTGGCTATACGGTTGATATACAGTGGCTATACGGTTGATATACAGTGGCTATACGGTTGATATACAGTGGCTATACGGTTGATATACAGTGGCTATACGGTTGATATACAGTGGCTATACGTTTGATATACAGTGGCTATACGGTTGATATACAGTGGCTATACGGTTGATATACAGTGGCTATACGGTTGATATACAGTGGCTATACGGTTGATATACAGTGGCTATACGGTTGATATACTGTGGCTATACGGTTGATATACAGTGGATTTACAGTGTCAGTATGAATATCTAAATGCAGAGAGATGAACAGAGTGCAAATGCAGTATAGTGCAGTTATTTTGTGTACAGTTCAGAGATGGCTTGATGTGGTGTGCAGCATAGAGTGCATAGTAATTCAGTCTCTATGGGCCAGATGGTCGGTTGGTGCGGGCCACTGCCCGGGGAATACACTTTTCAGATGGCTGGAGGTTTTGGTCATGAGAGGTCGGCAATGTAGTACATCCGCTTGTGTGCCTTCTTGGTGACCGCTGTGACATTGTCCTCCCACTCGAGGTTGTGGGAGATGATGGTCCCCAGGAATTTTTATGATTCACCTGAGCCATTAATCTCGAGGGGGAGGTGGTGGGGAGTTAACCACCATCTCCACGGTTTTGTCTGTGTATAGTTCCAGGTTATTGCGACTGCACCAGGCCACCAGCCGGTCGACCTCTCCACGGTACATGGACTCATCGCCGTCAGTGTTGAGACCGACCAGAGTTGGATCATCTGCAAACTTTAGTAGTTTGACAGATGCGTTGTTGGAGGTGCAGTCATTGGTGTAGAGGTGAGAGCACGCATCCTTGTGGCGCTCTGGTGCTGAGGGATAAAGAGTCTGAAAGGTGTTTTCCCAGCTTCACGTGTTGTGTCCTGTTGGTCAGGAAGTCAGTGATCCACTGACTGATGGAGCTGGACACATTCAGCTGGGAGAGTATGTCTTGTAGCAGTTCTGGGATGATGTTATTGAACGCAGAGCTAAAGTCCACAAACAATATCCTTGCATATGTCTTTGGGTTATCCAGTTGTTTGAGGATGTAGTGTAGGCCCATGTTGACTGTGTCGTCCACAGACCTGTTAGCTCTGGAGGCCAACTGCACCGGGTTGAGGGAGGCATCAGTGATTGTTTTGAGATGGGACAGTACCAGGCCATCAAAAGGTGATAGAGGATAAAAAGTTAGAGGATCAAATGCATGGGAACCTGAAGTCAATTAAAAAACTAAAATAGTATGATATGTGATTGGAGAGGGGTTTTTGGTCATCTTGAAGTTGGAGGATATGGTTTCTACAATGTAACACTTTGCCTCCTCCTCTCCAAGTTGTGTTTTCTAGATGCAAGGTTCCTTTATTTCCACTGCTCTATAGTTTACTGTAACCCCACACCACGTTATGCAATTATATTGTCCCCAAGTTTATATGGAGATGTAATTTGACTCAGAAAGCTATTTATTTGAGGCCAATCTCCATCTCCCATAGTCCTATATCTGGATCTTTGATTGCATAATATTTACTGACTCACTATACTTAGTTTTTATTTACTATCTTTGCAGGGAAAGAACCTCTTCCTGTGTGTTGATGGAGTATTGAGAAGGCAGCCTATCTAACATCTGTCTCTCCTCCTCCACAGGACTGCGGTGTTTACGAGATGGAAGAAAAGATCCTGGAAGTTGTAAGTATATCTCTCCTCCTTGTTTTGTTTTCTCATGTAAACTTTAGAATGAGTTTCCACTTTCAATGGGAGCACTCTGGTAAAGTCTGTTTGAACGTTTGGGTAGATGTTGAACTCTAATGCTTTATATGGAGATTAGGTGGCATGCTTTCAGCGCAGTCTCCCTCTCAGAGTTAATAGTGCAGGCAGGGGCTTGGGCCCTCTGGTAAAGGCAGCTAAAATATGCCCCGGCCATCAATCAGTGTTTCCTGTCCCTGACACTCCAGGTTCTACAGCTGACACTGAACTTCCTCCCTCTCAGACACCGTCGGTGAACTCTGCTGCAGACACACACACAGTAGCTAGATCTCAATCTCTACACTGTTTAGAAGTCTTCTCCATGTCGAACTTGTTGTTCAAGTAACTGCCTCAGAAAAACTCTTCTAGTTATAGCCTGGTCCCTATCATTGGTGAATATTCTGAAGCGTGTGAGTAGCATTTCACTGATTCTTGTTTGTTTACAAATTCCTGTCAAGGGATCTAGTTATAGACTTGTGTGGTCAACAGAAAATTCAATTAGAGCTAAAATAAGGTTGGTTCAGCGCGTCAGTTGGTTTAACGCGTGCGCATCTGTATGTAAGCACAAATGTGTTGAGTGTTCAGGCATGATGCTTGTTACTCACCTGAGAAGAAAAAGTTATTTATTCTCAGAGCATCACTAACATGCCCCCACTAATGATGACAAGGTGGTGAGATTGTCCATAATGACCTAGAATGGAGAAGAGGGGAGGTAGGCAGGGAGTGAGGGGAAGCATTAGAGACCTGCATGTTCTCAGTGCTATATCTGAAGCTGTGGAACCAGCTAATCGCACGTTAATGACCCTCACCCCTAGTCTCCCCCCTCCTCTTCCCTGGTGGAGTGGGATAATTGCCCCAGAGTGACTGGCTGCTCTTGTCACCAGACTGCCTGGCCGACCTGCCAGCCCACCCCTATAACACTGACTCAACACTGACAGTCACAGAAACAACACCTCTTAGGTGACAGGCGGTAGCTATAGAATCACAGTCACGTAACAGGACATTACATTACTGGGTTGGTCATGTAATCTCAGCCATCGGGAAAGCACATCGAGTCACTGGAAGAGGCAACGAGATGAGATGAGATGGATTCATGAGATTCCATTCAATTTTGTTTTCTTTCTTTGGGTTGTTTGTTTGGTTTTCTTGCGTTGCTTAAATGGGTTTCCTCCGATCTGTCTCGTTGCAGTCAAAGGTTCTGAACAGCATCTGTGACCAGACCGTGAGGACCACCTCTGACCCTCTGATGAGCCAATCGGCATGCTTGGATGAAGTTCAGCTCAACAACCTTAAGCCTGGGGAGGGACTGGTGAGGAATCCTGCCTGCTCTCAGTTTAACCCCAAACCCACTGAACTACTAGCTCAGTGTGTCTGGACCACTAGCTCAATGTGTCTGGACTACTATCTCAATGTGTCTGGACCACTAGCTCAATGTGTCTGGACCACTAGCTCAATGTGTCTGGACCACTAGCTCAATGTGTCTGGACCACTAGCTCAATGTTTCTGGACCACTAGCTCAATGTTTCTGGGCTACTATCTCAATGTTTCTGGACTACTAGCTCAATGTGTCTGGACTACTAGCTCAATGTGTCTGGACCACTAGCTCAATGTGTCTGGACCACTAGCTCAATGTGTCTGGACAACTAGCTCAATGTGTCTGGACCACTAGCTCAATGTGTCTGGACCACTAGCTCAATGTGTCTGGACCACTAGCTCAATGTGTCTGGACCACTAGCTCAATGTGTCTGGACCACTAGCTCAATGTGTCTGGACCACTAGCTCAATGTGTCTGGACCACTAGCTCAATGTGTCTGGACCACTAGCTCAATGTGTCTGGACTACTAGCTCAAAAGTGTCTAGTGCTCCTCAACTTTCTTACAAGTTCAAACTGTCTCACAACTGTCTCACAAATGCTAATTCATGTTCATATTTCTACAGGGTATGTACATCAAATCTACCTATGATGGACTTCATGTCATCACGGGCACCACAGAGCATGTAAGTATGGTGGCCACAGAGGAACACATGAGTATATCCTAGTGAACGCACCTTCCTAGTGAACGTGCCGTCCTAGTGAACACACCGTCCTTGTGAACACCATCCTGGTGAACATGCCATTCTCTAAATTTCCACCAGTCTTATCTACATGTTTCAATATAAATCCAGTTGGTATAATGTTATGCGTAAACACTAGTTGCCATGTGCCAAGTTTTGATGGGGAGACAGTCAGTGGTGTAAAGTACTTAAGTAAAAATACTTTTAAAGTACTACTTAAGTAGTTTTTGGGTGTATCTGTACTTTACTTTACTATTTATATTTTTGACTACTTTTACTTCACTACATTCCTAAAAAACAAAATTCACTTTTTACTCCATACATTTTTCCTTACACAAAAGTACTCGTTACATTTTGAATACTTAGCAGGATAGGAAAATAGTCTAATTCACACACTTATCATGAGAACATCCCTGGTCATCCCTACTGCCTCTGATCTGGCGGACTCACTAAACACACATCCTTAGTTTGTAAATTATATCTGAGTGTTGGAGTGTGCCCCTGGTTATCCATACATTTTAAAAACAAGAAAATCGTGCCGTCGGGTTTGCTTAATATAAGGAATTTGAAATGAGTTATACTTTTACTTTTGATACTTAAGTATATTTTAGCAATTACATTTACTTTTGATACTTAAAGTATATTTAAAGCCAAATACTTTTAGACTTTTACTCAAGTAGTATTTTACTGGGTGACTTTCCAATTTACTTGAGTTATTTTTTATTAAGGTATCTTTACTTTTACTCAAGTATGACAATTGGTACTTTTTCCACCACTGGAGACGGTTAAGGGTGGGCTTCAAACAGTACGTCTTCTTTCCAACCCACCCTGCCCTCCTCCTCCCATTCTAAGGGTGGTCGAGTGCATTATTGTTTGCCACAGAGCTAGGATACCAGTGTAAATGTGTTTCTTATCAAGCAGTGGAGAGAGGGAAGGAGTAGTGTAGGGGTTGAATAATATAGCTGTTCCCATCTCCGTCATCCATTTAAGAATCACAAACTTCAACAGTAAAACATCCTCCTACAGAGGGACACTGTGTAATGTGGCAGCGCTAGCTATTACAGCCTAATTATCACGCCGTCCGTCATTAATCAAACCCTAATTCATCATATATCATGACTCATTAATTGCTTTGACATTCTCATGCAAAATGTGACATGCATAATGTGACAACCCATTCATAAAGAGGATGTTTGTGTTGTGTAGTCAGAATTATATCGAACGAATATTTCCTCAGGGGCTTATGATAATGTGACAACCCATTCATAAAGAGGATGTTTGTGTTGTGTAGTCAGAATTATATCAATCGAACATTTCCTCACGGGCTTATGAAGTGGGTCTGTTTCGTAACAAGCCCATACGTGGCACTTCTGACGATAAAGCAATCACAGATCAATGTGAATTATCCAGGAGCTAATATTACATGTAGATGGTGTCTGTTGGTAGACTAATCTTCTCCTCTGTGATGTCAGTCCCCGGCGGACATGACGAGGAAGATCCATGGAGGTGACGAGGTGATCCAGGTCAACCAGCAGACAGTGGTGAGCACCCAGCACCTGTTATATCCAACACGTGTCACACACACTACTCCTCCAATTGACTACAGTGCTATAGAAGGGTTGAGACTGCACGGCTCAAACGTTCATGTAAAACCCTTGCAGTTCACTACACAGCTACAGAAGGATATATTGCTGACCTTGGCTGTGATGGTACAGTGATATGCTGACGCTGTGTTGTGTCAGGTGGGCTGGCAGCTAAAGAACCTGGTGGGGAAGCTGAGAGAGGATCCTAAAGGTGTAGTCCTACTGCTGAAGAAGAGGCCTACAGGATCCTGCGGGTTCACACCGGCCCCTCTCAAGAACATGCGTTGGAAACCGCCCATGGCGCAGGTGCACATTCTAAACCCCTTCATCTTTTACTTTCATGTACTAACTAAGGCAGTGTGATTGTTATTGTTCATATTACCTTTTGTTAAATGTGCCTTATGAGGGCGTAGGGAGATGTGTTTGATTGTAACAAGCCTAGACAAGTGTAAGAACCACCCAGAGAGAGGGCTGCAGGGCTGAGGACAACAACTACTGTACTCACACAGTGATGATGATGTCACTCAGACTGGGTCATCAGTGGCGGTAGCCAGCAGTCTGTGAGTCAGTCTGCAGAGACAGGAGCTAGCATCTCCTTCAGTGGTGAATAGAAGAGAGGGGAACAAATGTCTGCTTTGAGAGTGGTTTGTGTATGTGTTGTTGTTTGTAGAACCAGATCAACATCTGGCAGTAGTGTAGGGTGGGAATCCCCAGTGATCCATGCTGTATTTATGTGGGTTAGGTCGGCTAGTCAGCTAGCTTCCATAGAAGACAAGTCTCGCAATGGGCCGCTCAATGATTCAGCTCACAAAGGGCTTGGGTACATCCTCTTTTGAGAAGGTCAAAACCTCCAAAATGTGTGTTAGTGGAGACAAGGAGAATCAAGTCTCAGAATGTCCAGAGAAATCCTGTGTTAATAACGTTATGTAATGGTAATCCAATTCACCAGTCTCTCATATGTGGACAGTTAGCACCGGGCTGAGCTCTTAGCCACAGCCAGGCACCTGAGCCCTGACTGCAGTGACTGAGGCTCCATAGGGAACAATACGCTGTTGTAACCTGACCTGTGCTCTGGTCCTGGCACTGCCTTGTCATGCCTCTGGAGGCTGCTTCTGCCCTGGGAAGATCAGAGCACATGATATCAAAGCAGAGCTGGTTTCACTTAACAAAGAACCTCTCATCACAAAGATACCGGATCATTCTGGACTTGTTCACCGCCGTGTTTGAACAAGGTGTCAGGAATCAAAGCACCACGTCTTGGGTTTTATGATAAGAGAGAGGCGTCAGTGTGTTAAACAATGATGGAGCACACAGTGATTCAGGAGTGACACTGGTTTCTACAGGTATCCTGGTTATAGGGGGAGGAGGAGGAGAGAGTAGACGTACCAGGATCTAATCTGTTTGATGGAGAGTGAAACTGAACATGGTCAATTTACCAAGTAGTGTGGTTTTAAAATGGCACCATAGCTGTGGTAGAATAGTATGGTTTCTTAAATGTATGTTGCAGCAGCTATTTTGGATTCCCCTCAAAATCCTTCCATTCCCCAAATAGAGTTGTATACAGTGCATTAGGAAATTATTCAGACTTCTTCACTCTTTCCACATTTTGTTACGTTACAGCCGTATTCTAAAATTGATAAAAATAAAAAACATCTCATCAATCTACACGCAATACCCAATAATGACAAAGCAAAAACAGGTTACTTATTTGTTTAGCAAATTTATAAAAAACAACATTAAAAAACAGAAATATCACATTTACATAAGTATTTAGACCCTTTACTCAGTACTTTGTTGAAGTACCTTTGGCAGCGATTACAGCCTCAAGTCTTCTTGGGTATTACGCTACAAGCTTGGCACACCTGTATTTGGGGAATTTCTCCCATTCTTCTCT